>NC_135955.1:29289259-29596759 GCF_053455715.1 Rhinoraja longicauda
TGAATTAGTCCTTGGGCAAAGTTATAGTTGCACTTTGACCAAAGATCCGCGTCACTAATTACTGGCCCAATTCCCGTTTCATGCAGAATAGGATCCGTTATGCGAGATGCTTGGAGATTAACTAAGAGTTCACACGTACTTTGATAGAAAAATGGAAAAGTTGTTGATGGCTATGTGCTTAATGTTCTGAGATTCAAAAAAACCTTTAATTGACAGGTGAGGGCAAAATTGAAATCTCTGGGCCTAAAGAAACAGTAGCTTTCTGAAATGAAATTGGGGAAACCAGTAGAGAATGGCAGTGAAATATTATTGATTGGATCGGAATGTTTAGACCCGAGGCAAGAGGTGGACAATATTTTCAACACAATGATTTGTGATCAGTATTGAGCAGTGGAAGTAGGTTCAATACGAATTTTCAAAAGGTAATTGGATAAATATTTCAAATAAAAATTTTAGACTGACTATCATCCAATACAATCACCCTATCTCTTTTAAATCTCTTTTTCACCTGTAAATCTAGCACTATTTCTGATTGTTCTCTATGTATGTAATCTCAAGTTTGGCTCGATTGTATTAATGTAAAATACAATATATCTGTTTTGGTTGGATAGCATGCAAAACAAAGCTTTTCACTGTACCTCAGTACAAACGACAATAATAAGCCTAAACCTGGTGTGGACTCTTCAAAAGACCTGGCAATAGTACAATGAGCTGAAGGGCCTCCCCTGTGCATCTATTATAAGCATTTCTGCTTGATCACCATGTGGCTTAATGGGAGAGACAGACAAAATCATAGCTTGCCTACCAAAAGCAGCATTGGCCTTTTCCATGTGGTTAATCCCAAGATGCCAGAAAGAATTACCTGCAAATAAGAAAGACATTGCAAGTCAGCAGGATCGTACTCATAGCTGGAGTAACTCAGCAGGATAGGCAGCATCTCTGGAAAGATGGAATGGCTGACGTTTCGGGTCGAGACCCTTCTTCAGACCCAAAACGTCACCCATTCTTCTCTCCAGAGATGCTGCCTGTCCCGCTGAGTCACTCCAACTTTTGTGTCTATCTTCGGTTTAAACCAGCATCTGCAGTTCCTTCTTACACAAGATTGCACTCATGCTCAGATGCACAACAAATGTAAACTGGGCTTAAAAAGTTATAAACAGCAAAATGCATTAATTAAAACCCTCCTTTCTTAAAAAAATACCTCTATTTTAAATAACCATTTGTGAATTAGAACAGAGAATGTTATTAGATTTAACAGAGGTGTTCATATTCACAATGGGCAGTAATTGAACAAACTACAAGGTATTTTTTCCAGTTAGGGTCAGTAACCAGAGAATGTAGTTAAAGGTTATGAGCAGAAGTCGAGAGGGAATCAGGAGAATTTTCTTGCACAGCAAATTGTGGTCAGGAATTTGCAGCCCGAAAGGGCAGTGGAAGAAGTTTCAATCAGAGCTTTCACTGGAGTATGGGATAATTATGTATAATAGTTCCAAGGCAGTAGGGGAGAAGGGGGACTGTGAGTAATTGGAGAGTTCCCCCCACATCTCAAAGTGCCAATACAATGACCAAATGGTCTCCCCTCTGTACGACTGCACAATTTGGATGAGCTGCACAAATCTGATTTTGAATTGAGCCCCAAATCTAGATGAACTTTGGCCTTTTAATTGGGCTTTGTGCTGCCTGTTTAACAAAAATGCTGCAGCCAATTTCTCCCTTTTCCAGATATAGGCAATTCCCTTGTGGAAACACCTGTATTTTAGTCCCTACTACTAAGTCGTTCAACAAGAGTCAAGTCAAGTCAAGTCAATTTTATTTGTATAGCACATTTAAAAACAACCCACGTTGACCAAAGTGCTGTACATCTGATTAGGTTCCAATGGGGAAAAAAATGAAACATACAGTAGCACGCAAACAGTTCACAGCGCCTCCTCAATGAGCCTCAAACGCTAGGGAGTAGAAATAGGCTTTGAGCCTGGACTTAAAGGAGTCGATGGAGGGGGCAGTTCTGATGGGGAGAGGGATGCTGTTCCACAGTCTAGGAGCTGCAACCGCAAAAGCGCGGTCACCCCTGAGCTTAAGCCTAGACCGCGGGATAGTGAGTAGCCCCAAGTCGGCCGACCTGAGGGACCTGGAGTTAGAGAGGGGGGTTAGAAGATTTTTGATGTAGGGGGGGGAGTGTCCATTTAGGGTTTATACGTGAATAGGAGGAGCTTGAAGTTGATTCTGTACCGTACAGGGAGCCAGTGGAGAGAGGCCAGAATCGGGGTGATGTGGTCCCTTTTACGGGTACCCGTCAGGAGTCTCGCTGCGGCGTTTTGGACCAGTTGCAGGTGGGACAGGGAAGATTGGCTGATCCCAGTGTATAGGGAGTTGCAGTAGTCTAGGTGGGAGGAAATGAAAGCGTGAATGATTTTTTCTGTGTCGTCGAATTGGAGGAAAGGTTTGATTTTAGCTATGGTTCGAAGTTGGAAGAAGCTGGCTTTTACCACAGCGTTGACTTGCTTATCAAATTTTAATGCAGAGTCAAATATCATGCCGAGGTTTTTGACATGCGGTTTGACTAGGCAGGATAGACTTCCAAGACTGCCTGTTATCAATTTGGTGGAGTCGGGGGGGCCGAATAGGATGACCTCAGACTTGCTCTCATTTAATTGGAGGAAGTTCTGTGCCATCCAACATTTTATGTCCTCAAGGCAGTGTGAGAGGCTGTTTAAATTTGACTGGTTGTTGGGTTTCAGGGGGAGGTAAAGCTGAGTGTCATCGGCATAGCAGTGGAAAGAGGACACTAAAGGTGACTCGATAATCATCTCTGGTGATAAATATGTACTTTGAATCTTGAACTGTCTTGTTCAATTGCATTGGTGCTCATGGTTTGTTATGCCCATCACATCTGACCACTCTGTCATTTACATCAACCAGAGCAGTGGTAGAAAGAACACGAGAAGTAGGCAGCAGCCCCTTAACTATGCTTTGTCACTCATGAAGATCACACCAGATCTGATCTTTCACCTCAACTCCATTTTCCTGCCTAATCCCCACAATCCTCAATTCCCCAATAGTCCAGAAAGCCTTCTCGTAGAACATAGAACAGTAAAGCACAGGAACAGGCCCTTTAGTCCATAATGTCTGTGCCGAACATGATGCCAGGTTAAACTAATCTTCTCTGCATGCATGCAATCCATATTTTTTCATATCCATGCACCTATATAAAAGCCACTTAAACGCCATATTGTGACTTCTTTCACCACCTCTCCTGGCAGCGTGTTGCAGGCACCCACCACTCTGTGTAAAAAAAAAACCTCCTGCATATCCACTTTGAAGTTTGCCCCTGCTAGCCTTAAATACTCTTCACCACTCAGTGTACACAGTCCATTGTGGTAGAGAATTCAGAAGATTCCCAATCATCAAAAGAAATTCCATCTCAGCCTTATGGCCCTCCTGTTACCCAGTGAATTTCCCAAGACCCTTCACCATCTACCTGGTGAGATTTCAGAGACCCAGTCTTTTGTTGCAAGATGACCTCTTCCCAGGAGTCAATTCAGTTCAACTTCTCTTGTTCCTTCTCCAAGGAAGGTAAATCCATCCTTAAAGAAGACCAAAACTTGAAAAACTGCCTCTGGCCAAACCTTGCATTATGTCAAATCGCTACAATAAACCCCTTCTCATAACGAACCACATCCGAGTCAATTGTAAATTGTCCCTAGTGTGTAGGATAGTGCTAGTGTACAGGGTGATAGCTGGTCAACGTGGGTGGAAGGGCCTATTTTCACTCTGTATGTCAAAGGTCTAAAATCTCAAAGTCTAAAGAGCTACCCTGAAATTTGTTCAGAGCAAAGTGTCACACCCAAGCCATGTCCTGACATGCATCAAACTAGGATAGCATTGTGCACATAATCCTAAAAGCTTTATACGTGACTAGACAGGTCTGCACCTGTTGGGTGCAAATCTCTCCTGCGGGCAGTCCTGCAGGCACGGCAACCCCCGTTGGGTGCAAACCTCTCCTGCGGGCCCAGCAAACCTACCGATCCGTGGACCCGTTGGCAGGCGGGGAGTGTCCCCTGGTGCCGTGGGCGGGCGAGGGTGAACAGGGAAGGGTAGAGGGTGGCACTCACGTCGGCCACGGGAGTCCATTGTATCGGGCAGAGCGAGCCGTGGACCCGAAAGCTCTCCTGCAGCAGTCGGCAGCGAACGGTGGCAACGGCCATCTTGTTGGACCCTCTGCCGCTGCGCTGCACCACAGGAGGAAGGTCAGGCGTGGGTCACACCGGGAAGGGGGGCGGTCCTCCCGGGGGGGGGGGGAGCGCATTTATCCTGGTGGTAATTTCCTTGCACGAGGCGTGTGAATCATTCCCAGTGGCTGTGGGTGTTTGGCTGTTAACTATATTCGCAGCCAAGACTGGTAGGTTTCTGAGCAACAACAGAAGCAACAGATACAAGGGTCAAACAGGAATGTGGAACTGATACGGAAGATCTTGTAGTAGCAATGCAGGCTCAGTCCTATGGCTAACTCCTCAGATGTTCCTTATGTGCTTATTAAACAGAGAATAAGAAGGTTTGCAGCAACTTCTATTTTTGGGTAGATTCAGAGTGAATGTGGGGTGGTTAATTCCTGCCTCTCAGTTTAGGAAGTCATCAGAACCAGGGGAGTGAAGTGAAAATGAAGTAATTTCTCAGCTGATGGGTCAACTGTAGAGTGTGGTGGATCTCAGTGTTATGCAAGGTTCTGCAAAATGCATCTGAAAAAAATTGGAAGCATACCAAAAGCAGGAACAGAAAATTGGCAGAGTGAGAAAAGGCCAGGGACTCGTGTTCAAAGACATGCGGGTTTGTAGGTTAATTGGCCTCTGTAAAAATTGCCCCCCCATGTGTAGGGAATGGATGCGAAAGTGGACTAACGTAGAACTAGTGTGAATGGGTGATCAGTGGTTGGAATGTTCTCAGTGGGCCGAAGGGCCTGTTTCCATGCTATATCTTGAAACTAAAAGGGTTCCTTCAGACTTCAGCTGCCCTTCTACATGGAAGCTATGGTGGCATGATGATTTGCTGTTGCTCTGCTAACCCAACGGTCGGCATTGATGATCTGAGGGCACGAGTTCAATTCCCCATCAGGACAGCTGGGAACATAAATTCTAATTAAATAAACCAATCTTATTTTAAATTCAGCGTTAGTAGTGATGACTCTATCTGGTCCATTGACATCCTGTAGGAGAGGGATCTGGCATATGGACCTGAATTCAAGTCCTGAGCAAAGTGGTGAATTTGGCCACCACCTGATTCTTTGTGAAGGAACTTCACCAATACCTTCACAAGGCAGATGGAGCTAGTTTTACCCGTAGCCCATGAATGAAAAATCAAGAAAACAATTGTTAATCTGGATTTGGGAGCAAAAAGGAAATCACATCCAGCTTTGAGTAAGATCAGGTGTTCACGGGGATACCTTCTCCAATCTTGCACATGGGGCTGTTGGAGACTTCAGTTGATAAAATGTCAACAACCCTACTTGCAGCTTCTCAATCTTCCACTCCCAGAAGGTGAGGGTCCTCGGTGAGAATAGAAAAATCCGCAAACTGCTTCCTCCTAAGGGCCAGCATTGAATGCAATAACTGCAATTACATATTGCAAATAACTGCAAATAAATGCAATGACATCTATCTCTACACCTCCTCCCTCACGTCTATCAGGAACCCCAGCAGCCCTTCCAGATGAAACAAAGGTTCATGTGCATCTCTTCCAACCTGGTCTACTGCATTTGTTTTTCCTGTTGTGGCATCACATACATCAGCAATGCCAAGTGTAGACTAGGCAACTGTTTTGCTGAATACTTGTGCTCCCTCTGCCAAGGCCTGCTGGATCTCCCGGATGCTAACCATTTTGATTCCTCTTCTCATTCCAAAAATGACTTTTCGGTCCCCGGCCTCTGCCATTGGCAGAGTGAGGTCAAACGCAAACTGGAGGAACAGCACCTCATATCCCACTCAGGTGGCTTGCAACTTAATGGCATGAACATTGCGATACCAGGAACTGCAGACTTCTCCAATTTCCAAGTAATAGCTCCCTATCCTCCCTCTCTTTTCCCTAACCTTCCCCCATCCGTGTGGAATACATTTTTCTCCCACTATTTCCCACAACCCGTCAACCTGCTCCTTTCCTCTCCTCTGTACGCTCATCTCACATCCTCGACTCCCAGATTTTCCAGTTTAGTATATCCCCTTGTTATCACCCCCTCTTTCCCCTCCTCCCTATTCCCTTCCACCCATATCCCTGCATTCACCTTTACACTTCACTCCCCTTCCTTCCTTATCTGACACCCCTGTCTCCTTTTCACCTTTAGCCTCTGACATTATCTGCACCTATCTGCCAATCACCCCCCATCACCTGTATCCACATCACTTGCTAGGCTTTTCCCTATCCCCACCTCTCTTTTCCAGGAAAAAGGTCCTGATCCAAAACATTGTCTGTCCATTCCCTCCAGCTAACAATGGCCTGTTTCTTTCATCGTCTTTACTTTTTTGCATATCTTTCATTCATTGTTCTTTATCTCATAGAAACATAGAAAATAGGTGCAGGAGGAGGCCATTTGGCCCTTTGAGCCAGCACCGCCATTCATTGTGATCATGGCTGAACATCTACAATCAGTAACCCATTCCTGCCTTCTCCCCGTATCCCTTGATTCCACTAGCCCCTAGAGCTCTATCCAACTCTCTCTAAAATTCATCCAGAGAATTGGCCTCCACTGCCTTCTGTGGCAGAGAATTCCACAAATTCACAACTCTCTGGGTGAAAAAATCTCTCGTTTCCCTTTCCCGTGACTTTCAGTCTGAAGAAGGGTCTCGACCCGAAACGTCACTGATTCCTTCTCTCTCGAGATGCTGCCTGTCCCACCAGCTTATGGTGTCTACCCTCCATAGATGCTGCCTGACTTGCTGAGTTTCTCTGGCCTTTTGTTTCTTACAATTGCTTCCCAGATTGGCTGTGCGGTGATAAATCGGACATTTGAATCTGCCAGGCCTTTCATATCACAGTTTTTGTTTAGTTTAGTTTAGGGATACAGCACAGAAACAGGCCCTTCGGCCCACACCGACCAGCGATCCTTGCACATTAACGCTATCCTACACACACTAGGGACAATTTTTTTAAAACATTTTATACCAAGCCAATTAACTTACAAACCTGTACATTTTTGGAGTGTGGGAGGAAACCGAAAATCTCAGAGAAAACCCACGCAGGTCATGAGGAACCATAATGGAACTATGAGCTCCATTGCCCAAGTGAGTTTCATAAACTCATGTTCAAATACAGAGGATGTCATTAAACTGGAAAGGGTGCAAAAAATAATAATTTACAAGAATGTTATCGAGTCGAGAGGGTTGGAGTCATAAGGAGGGACTGTATAGGCTTGGACCTTTTCCCCCTGGAGACTAGGAGATGACATTATAGAGGTTTATAAAATAATGAGAGACTGAGAAAATATCAATAGTCTTCGGCTTTTCCTCAGGCTAGGGAAATCTAACCCTAGCAAGCATAGATTAAAGATGAGAGAGGAAAGATGTAAAAGGAACTCAAGAGACAACTTTTTCACACAGAGGCAGGTGTATGTATGGAATAAACAGCGAGAGGAAGTGGTAGAGCCAGGTACGTTTACAACATTTAAAAGACATTGGGACAGGTACCTGGACAGGAAAGGTTAATGGAGTTGATGATCCAAGCTTCAGTAAGTGGGACTAACTCGGTTAGACAATTTGGTTGGCACAAACGAGTTGGACCAAAGGGTATTTTTACCATGCTATAGCTCTGTGACTACCCTTGGAGATTACATCATCAGCATTTGAACCAAGCAATCATTGCATGGCACTCCCACAATCTCTGAAACTGCCTGGATGAGACAAACCTGCCTGCCAGAATCTGGTGCTGTCACAAAGCCAATTCTCTCTCCAAATGAAGACATGTTTACCTTGCTGTGACTCTCCCACTCCTGTTCCATGAACAAACAACCTCTTCATCCCCTCCCTTTACTCCAGCAGCTCTCAGTGGTGCCGTACATCAGCAAAATCCTACTCACTGACTTGATATATGTTTCATTCTTATCTCATCTTTTCTGCTTGTGGTTTTAAATAAAAGATAAAATAAAAATTGTAAAAGGTAATGAACTAATAATTGGCAATGCCTCTCCCACGCAACCCAACCAAACCATTTGTATGTTGGCCTCAAAAGGACAAACTTAATTTGGAGGGACAGTTGTAATAAAAAACAAGACAACCTGCACGTGTACAGATGCAAGAGTCTCCACCTCACAATGTGTCCTACACCCTGCCTTCAAGCAAAGGGGAGAGACCTTGAAACCTCAGAACATGTCAGGAACTGCCAAGACAGTGGAATGAAAACATTTAACCAAACATGTAATGTACATTCAATTAACCCACCTTGAAGAAACATGCACAAGGATATAATTGGACTATGCATTTCAAGAGCTATACTTATCTGGAACTTTTAAGCCAATAATTAATTAATGTAGAAAAGAAACAGGCATTTCAGCCCACTTGGTCTACCTGGTATTTATGCTCTACTTCAGCCTCTGCCCACTTCATATCCTTAATCATAGAGTCATACAGTGTGAAAATAGGCCCTTCGGCCCAACATGCCCATACCTACCAACATTGCCAATCTGCACTAGTCCCACTTGCCTGTGTTTGGCCCAAATCCCTCCAAATCTATCCTATCCGTGTACTTGTCTAAAGGTTTCTTAAATGTTGCGATAGTACCTGCCATTACTAGCTCCTCCAGCAGCTTGTTCCATACACCCACCACTCCCTGTGCAAAAAACGTTACCCCTCAGTTTCCTATTAAATCTTTCCTCCCCCTCACATTAAATCTATGCCCTCTGGTTCTCGATTCCCCAATTCTGGGCAAAAGGCTGTGGATTTGCTTGATCTATTCCTCTCGTGATTTTCCACACCTATCCTACCACCTTTTTAAGTAACATTGGCATGAACACTTTTGAATGCTTTATATGACAAGGTCGATGTACAAATGCCAGCTGCTGTTGTCCGTGCATCTACATTTACTCCAACTGAAAGCCCAGGAGGAGGTGGTGGTGGTGGTGGTGTGACCTTCTCCCCAATGTGATTGAAACAACATCCACACTAAAATCGAGAAACAGAGTTGCCTGGAAGTTCCAGCGTGACATCCACAGGGAATGGGGACACGGCACTGGTGAAGTGGAGCAGCAGCAGTTTGGGTCACTGAATTATCAGGCCTTGGTTGTGAGAATCTATGCGTTGGACATTTTGAGACTCAAACTGTGCGTCCTGGTTTTCTTCCTTCTTTGGCTGGCCACGGGAGAGGGAAAAATCAGAGTTCCGCATTTGCAATGGTGGGGAGGTGGGGGAAGATCTGGAGAGGAGATGGTTGGGAAAGACAGTTTTGTATCGGAAGGTGCAGGAGATCAGTGTTAGAGGTGGGGATCAAGGTGCCGGGGTAAAAGGAGAGTGGATAGTAATAAGAGCAAAGGGAGGATACATTGTAACACTGGTTGGGGAGCAGTTAGGGAGGGGTGTGGGCAGCAGATTGCGAGCATTGCGGGGTCATAGAGTAATACAGCAAAGGAATGGTCCATTCAGCCCATTGCATCCATACTGACCTTTTTTCCCACTACACAAATCCCATTTGTCTGTATCAGGACTGTATCCTTAACGTCGCGAAGTTAGTTAAAGTAGCACCTTCCACTGGAAGTGCCAACTTTCAATTGAGACATGAACCCATGTCCCCATCTTTCTGCTTGACCATGAACAATCAGCATGCCACCAGTAACAACCGCCATGATACCCAAGCCCATTGTATACACTGGAATTTAGAAGGATGAGAGGGGATCTTATCGAAACGTATAAGATTATTAAGGGGTTGGACACATTCGAGGCAGGAAACATGTTCCCAATGTTGGGGGAGTCCAGAACAAGGGGCCACAGTTTAAGAATAAGGGGTAGGCCATTTAGAACTGAGATGAGGAAAAACTTTTTCAGTCAGAGTTGTGAATCTGTGGAATTCTCTGCCTCAGAAGGCAGTGGAGGCCAATTCTCTGAATGCATTCAAGAGAAAGCTAGATAGAGCTCTTAAGGATAGTGGAGTCGGGGGTATGGGGAGAAGGCAGGAACGGGGTACTGATTGAGAATGATCAGCCATGATCACATTGAATGGCGGTGCTGGCTCGAAGGGCCGAATGGCCTCCTCCTGCACCTATTGTCTATTGTCTACCCAATTCCAACATGGAAGGAGGT
This sequence comes from Rhinoraja longicauda, assembly GCF_053455715.1. Lineage (NCBI taxonomy): Eukaryota > Metazoa > Chordata > Chondrichthyes > Rajiformes > Arhynchobatidae > Rhinoraja > Rhinoraja longicauda. The sequence continues at coordinate 29,299,531 of NC_135955.1, forward strand.
GCTTTAGCATGATATGGGTCTCTCTCTTATGTCACTTCAACTTATTCCATGAGTGTGTCCCAATGCCCAGTCAGTTTGCAGTTCCCCCCAAGCTCTATTCTAACCAAGGCCAATGTTATGAGCAGTTTGACAACACAGGTTAACCTTCTACTTCCAGCCATTTCTTACAAAGGAGTGCTGCATCATCTTGCCTTTCTCTGTCTGTGGACTGATCCTGATCTTGGGATGTTAGACATTGGACCAGTTGCAGTTTAGGGGGGCAGCATCCTTGTCTCAGAGCTAAAAAGGCTATGGGTTGAAGTCCTGCTCCAGATATTCATGGATGGAATTCCAACTGAGATTCCTAACCGATACTGAGGGAGTGCTGTGTGCTTGGAGGTGCAGTTTTCTTTCAGACTGGGCAAAGCCCTGCCCTTTCTCACAGGCAGGTGTGAAAGATCACATGGCACTATTTTAGTGAGTCGTAGAGTCACACAAGCATGGGGTCAGGCCATTTGGCCCACCATGTCCTAACTGACAGGTAGATTCCCATCCATATTAAATCCATCTTCCAGCACTTGCCCCTTAACCGATGCCCAGGCAATTCAAGTGTTCTCCCACACACTTAAATGTTGACAGTGTTTGCTTCTACCAATCTCACATGTAGTGTATTCCAGGTACTTGCCACTCTTGCAGTGATAAAGTTCCCCCGTCAGATCCTCTCTAAATCTCCTATGTCTTCTAGTTTTATCTACAACTGATTAGGGCAAAATAATCCTGCAATCTCCCCATCCTTATCCATCAAAATTTCATTCAGTCATGTCCCCTCTCACCTCCTTAGCTCCAGGGATAAAGGTTCCATTTCTTTTCAAGATGAAGCAGGGGCTGGTTTGCAGAGGATGGCATGGCCTGATAGTGTTCCCTCCCCCAATGTTATTAAAACTGATACTCTGCGGATAATAGCACTTCTGTTTATGTGTGAACTTCCTGTATCTACACGAACGCAGTAAATCACTTTGTAAGTTATTCCATCGTTTTAAAGTAATTTTTGAGCTATTGTAAAAGTTACTATTCTAAATGTTACTATTTCCTTCTGGGTGCGCTATTATATTTCAAGAATTTTTATTTTAAAGCTAGAAACACCCCCACAAATTATCCTAATCCTTTTGTTGTGGAATACTGCAGATATAATGCCTTCCCTTTCACTTTCTGAAATTGTTCAGTCGCTCACAGACCACACACATGCACTCATAATCATCTCCATCACAAAGCCCATTGCTACCTTTCCTCAGCCATTTTGAAACCTTCATCCATGCATTTGTAACCTCCAAACCTCACTATTCTAACACTCCCTGACGAGCCTCCCTCTTTAGATTCTCTGGTAAACTTAAGGCCATCCAAACTTTTGCTGTCCATGTCCTAACTTGGACTTCTCTCCGTGCCAGACTAACAATTACTTCTTGTTAAGCAATGCCAAGTTTAAAATTCTACCCAATGTATTCCTATTAAAGCTTTGTTCCTCTCCATTTCTAGGGGGTTTTCCAACCCAAAAGTCTCCAGAATCCAATTGCTCCTACAGTCTAGTCACTTGACCATTTCAGAACTTATTTGTCCAACCATTAATTCAGCGGCTGAGGGCCAAGTTTGTGTCATACAGCAGAAGGACAGACCCTGTGGCCCAGAGACCACATCAACAGTGGCACAACTAGTAGAGCTGCTGTCTCACTGCCCCAGAGACCCAGGTTTGATCCTGACCTCGGGTGCTGCCTGTGTGGAATTTGCACATTCTCCCTGTGACCGTATGGGTTTCCTCCAGGTGCATTGGTTTCCTCCCATATTCCAAAGATATGTGGGTTTGTAGGTTAATTGGCCTCTGTAAATTGCCCCTAACGTGTAGAGAGTAGATGAGGTGGTTTTTACATAGCCCTAGTGTAAACAGGTGATCGATGTGTGGACACATTGTCCCAAAGGGCCTGTTTCTATGATGTATCTCAAAACCAATCCCAATTAATACTCCCTACATCCCATCAACTTCCCACAGATTCCATTAATTATCATTGCGTACCACAATCAATGATAATGAGTTCAATGGAAGATACAACAGTGCAATGCAGGAACAGGCCCTTTGGCCCACAATGTCTGTGCTGAACATGATGAGAAGATAATATCCTCTGCCTGCACATGATTCATATCCTTCCATTCCTTGTAACCAAATCTATATCCCACACATGTTGATGTGGAGAGGAGGCAGAATAGAAGAACGAGACAATACAAAGAGCTGCGAGGTGAACAGAACTCTCTCTACCTCATAGAGGCAAGGTCTTTTGAAGGAGTCGGATGAGCCAAATAGCCTCTTTCCCACCTTAGCTGACCTGCTGTTAAATTTTTCATTCACGTCTTTGTGAATGCTTGACAATACCAATTCACTCCTGTGCAGCCTCTGCCTCGTCAACCCTGTCTAAACTTGAGATTCAAAACGATCCATGCCCCAACTCACACAGGTTCTACCCACCCCATTGACATATATTGGCTCAATGTTAAGCAACACTGCCATGCAGATATAAGAGACTGCAGATGCTGAAATCCTGTGCAAAGAACAAACTGCTGGATGAACTCTACGGGTCAGGTAGCATCAACGAGGGAAATGGACAGACGATGTTTTGGGTCGGGATCCTTCTTCAGAGTTGATCTGGGAAAAAAAATCTGAAACCCTTCTATTGTCCTCAACTACAATCTCATTCGCTCTACCAATCTCACTAGACAACTCTTGTTCCGACCTCAAACTTCTCCTCAATTTCCATCGCTGTGCTCTAACCTGTGGAATTCCTCCTTAAATCTCCCTCTCCTTTAAGAAGCTGCCTAAACACAACCACTTTAACCAATCGGACTTGCATATTTTCTCTCGGAGTATGTTACTGCATTAAAAGTGGTCTACGAAATCAACTTGTTGTTATGATTCTAATTGATAAAATCTTTAAAAAGAAAAGAGCTGTTTTTTTTTTTTAAATGACAAGAGGGTTAAAACAAAGTAATCACGAAGAATGCACGAACCTTAAATCGAGAAGTTAAACGAAACAGTTTAAGTGCCGCGTATAATCCAGAAATGTGACAAGCCAGAAAGATGCATCAATTAAACTTCCACACCAGTTTTTAAAAAGTTTGCAAACTCACCGAGGAGCCGGCCCAGAAAGGACAGGAGTTCCTGACGTTGGGCGATTCGGTGAGGGAGAGAGCCCCGAAGCTGAGGGAGACGACGGAGAAGCCGAGGGCGATCTGCAGCAGCCCCAGGGCGAAGAGTGAGCGGCCGTACAGCGGGCTTGGTACCGCCTGGCGCCCGGGGATCAAGGGCAGCGCCCCGGGAGCCAAGCGACCCCGGCAGCGCAGTGGGAGCTCCCCGCCGGCCGCTCCAGCCACCACCGGGCAAGGACTGGGCAAGACCACGGGCAGTGACATCCAGCAGCAGGACACAGGCTGGCAGTCTGAGAGAGAGAGAGAGAGAGATCCCTGCAGCTCGGCACAGTCACATACATCAACACCAGCACGGCGCTGCCTGGCTCCAACAATCCCACCCTTGGACGCCTTGTTGGAAAGCTCACCGCCCTCTCTCTCCCTCAGCTCTACCCCCACGCGTCTCCAAGACGGGGGGGGGGGGGGGGTTGGGAGGAGGACGGGTGGTGAGAGAGAGAGAGAGAGAAACAAACTTTTCCTAAACTTTCTCTTCCACACGTCCCCTGAAGTGACTCACTGGAGGAGTTCTAAAATAACCGCAGGCGAGATAGGGATTGCGTTACTAGATCTGGCAGCCGCTCAAACCACGGTGTGTGGAGAAAGAGCCGACAACGGCACAGGGTGGTGGCAGGAAAAGCCGCTCCACACCCGGAGCCCGGGGGTGGCAGAGGCGACGGGCGGGCACAAGCTCCACTGCTATTTCAGACTCCGGCTGCCTTTTCTCACACCTCATGACTAATATTCCTAATATTCATAAACTGATATCCCAACTCCTTTATCTCGCCAACTAATACTGTATGTATGGTCAAATGTTTCAGGGTTCTTTGCGAGATTTGTCACCCAGGGAGCTTTTGGAAAGAATATTTTGATTTTTTAAAAGAGCATTTTGATGCTCAGAAATGTGCCAAAGAGATTGAAAGGAGGGAATTCTTGAGCACAAGTCCGAGGAGAGGGAGGAGATTAACGATGCGCAAGAGGCCAGGATTGAAAGGTCATGGAGGGTTACAGGGCTAGAGGCGATTGTCGAAATAGACGTGTGGGCCATGGAGTGGATTGGGACCAGGGAGGTGGCGAAGAACAATTTTGAGATCAAGACATCTTCAGACCAGGCCCAAGTGCAGGCACTTTAAGCATAGAAGGCAATAGACACCCTGGACCAATTGTACACCAGATTTTGGGGTGAATCCAAGAATTGAGTGGGTGAACATCCTGGAACAGTTGAGTTGAAGGCATGGATGAGGGTTTCTTTCATCCACGCATGGCAGAGGTGCTGGATAGGCAGTCCTGCAGTTCACAATTGTCCCTTGAAGCTTAAGAATTTTGCTGTTTTCAGCATTTAAGAATGTGATTAAACTTCACATTATTCAAGCCACAAGAGATTTAGAAAATGTATCACGGTGAAGTTTTATTACACGGAGTTTTACATATTTGGTCCCTGCTGTATTTATGAGCCTCCTCCCATTCTACCTCATCTTCCCCTTACAGAATCTCCTATTTGGGATCTCCAACAATAATTAAAAGCTGTGAGATAGTGCATTCACACTTCGCTTGGCATATAAAGTATGCAACTGGCGTCATTGCTGTTATGGAGCAACTTTGTGAACAGTGAGACCCAACAACTTGCATTTCAGTAACTATTTTTATGATGTGAATGGATGGAGAAACATTGGATGCAGAGGGAGGTGGGGGTGGGGGGGAGGGGATCGCTCAGCTTTTTTTTTCATTTTCATGCAATCATTTACTATCACCTGAATGGATCTTGGTTTAATGCCTCATCTAAAATTAAGTAGAACAATAACTACCAAATGATTCCAGGCAGTGGTAATCTGTTGGGATTACGGCAGTTGTTCAAAGGAAACGGGGAATACACACAATGGCCATTCAGCCCATTCTGCCACTCACTGTTGAGTCCCCAGCGTCCCATTTCCCCATTGCCCTGCAAATTTCTCCTTGAAATATTCCCCTAATTTCCTTTTGACAGAACCTGCTTAATCTGCTCCCAGGTCACAAATTACGATGCAAAAATAATCTACATTTCCCACGCAAATTCTTTTACAAACTCACTTTAAATCTGTGTTTTCTGCATTCAAGTCTTCATGCTACTGGAAATGATAACAGATTACTTACTTAATGAAACCCATCAGTGATTTGACGACCGCTTGCAGTATGCACTTCACCTTCTCTTCCCCGAAGCAGCCTTCTCTTCCCATACGCCTCCATTTTTTCCACATACCCAAATTTCCTCAAACGTAGAACGATTTGAGTAAAACACAACTGTAACCTCCCCTCATATTTGATCGCCATTGCAAGGTACAATACTCAAGATTAAACCAAATTCTCAAGCTATGATTGAACAATGTTTATGAAGGTCAGTAGAGCTTTACATTTTATTAGGCTCCTCTACTGAGGAACCAAGACTCACTCCACTATGGTGGTCTAGTAGCCTTCTGAAAGAGTTTTACTATTTTCAAAGATTTATGCATCTTTGATCAGTACAAGAGTACTGTGAAGCCCACTTATGAGCAATGTGGAGAGTCATGTGCATACATTTTAAAAATTTTGTACTCTTTCATTATGCAAATTAATTTTACCAGGGTGCCAATCCTGAACTTTGATATTACTCACCTCTCACATTTCTCAATTGCATACTATACCTTGTCTACCCAAGTCCAGACGAAATATTAAAAAGGCAATGACTCTTATATTGAGCCTTGAAGTAGTCTTGCCTAGCATGGGTAAAATACTAATCCATCAGCTTCGTGCCATATCTGAGGCCTTGACCTTCAAACATTCTTTTCTTCAATAAACCAAAGCAAATCCAATCAACCAAAGGTTGTACTGGCACATGAAGGCAAAGGGCAATTTCACCATCAATGTTCACCTTCGCAGAGAAACTGCTCCCAAGACATGGAAAATGGTCCATGTTTTCCAGGGATTTCACAGTGATCCTTTTGTCAGATGGCAGTCCTGTTCAACGACAGGTTGCAGAAGATGTTGAGAGCAAGGGTTATCCTCTCGTACATATTAGTGAATGAGTTGTCTTGAAGCTCTGCCTTTGAATGTACTTCAATGCAAAGAATGTCTGCTTGCTTTAGCTCGACAAATCCACCATCATATTGTCCACACCTCAAGAACTCTTGGATTTGTAATCGTGAACATCTTAAAAAGAGACAAGGGAATATATCTGTGGAGGAAAAAATCTCACTGTTGTCTTTCACTACAAAATCACTGCCTAGGTCCTTTAGAACAAACTCATCCCAGAAACTGAAGAGCCATTTCCAAATAAGTGTGTATTCCACCTATCCAGAAGCCTGTCAGACGTGATCTTTACTGCATGGCTACAGCAAGTAAAAGACAGGGCACAACACCAACTTTCTCAACCTCACTAAAGCCTTTTGACTCCATTAGTAGAGATTGTAGTCCAGCCTCCTTAGAGATCTTCTGTTTTGATGGCCACAATACCACTGTGACCAGACTCCTCTGTAGTTACAACAGAAGATGATCACGATTGTAATCATCCCAGGGTTCCTCTGGTCTGGACCTCTTCCTCCTAATGTGGATGATGAGATCATGACTAATCCTGATACATGAGCTGTATTGTGGAGACATTACTTGCATTTGCACACTTATGTAGGCAGGCCTCCCCACAGAAATACATCTCTTCCTTGTGTTTGCACCACAATACCACACAAGGCACAATACCAACTAAAGGGCCTATAACGGAGCCAATCCCAGTTAAGACCATTATCAAAACAAGGCTGTGTCATTACACCAAAGACTTGAATCCATTATATTGAACCTCACCACCAACAAACTTCCTACAGGAGTGGGATTAATCCTCAGAACCACTGGAAAACTGTAGATACCACCATGAAAGGCTTGGATAGAGTGGATGTGGAGAGGATGTTTCCACTAGTGGGAGAGTCTAGGATGAGAGGTCATAGCCTCAGAATTAAAGGACGTTCCTTTAGGAAGGAGACGAGGAGGAATTTATTTAGTCAGAGGGTACTCCCTGGTCAACTCATCCCTTCCCACCCAAACCACCCTCTCCCCAAGTACTTTCCCCTGCAACCTCCCCCCCTCGACTCTATCCAAGGACCCCGACAGTCTTTTCAGGGGAGGCAGAGGTTCACTTGCACCTCCTCCAACCTCATCTGCTGTATCCGCTGTTCCAGGTGTCAACTCCTGTATATCGGCAAGACCAAGCGCAGGCTCGGCGATCGTTTTGCTGAACACCTCCGCTTAGTCTGCCTTAACCTACCCGATCTCCTGGTTGCTCAGCACTTTAACTCCCCCTCCCATTCCCAATCTGACCTTTCTGTCCTGGGCCTCCTCCATTGTCAGAGTGAGACCCAGCGCAAATTAGAGGAACAGCATCTCATATTTTGCTTGGGTAGCTTACACCCCAGCAGTATGAACATTGACCTTGAACTTCAATTAACCCTTGCTTTCCCTTTCTCTCCAACCCCTCCTTCCCAGTTCTCCCACCAGTCTTACTGCTCCAACTACATTCTCTGTCCCACCCACTACCCTGACATCAGTCTGAAGAAGGGTCGCGACCCAAAACGTCACGCATTCCTCTCCAGAGATGCTGCCTGTCCCGCTGAGTTACTCCAGCATTTTGTGTCTAGCCATGATTGAATGCTGAATTAGACGTGATGGGCCAAATGGCCTATTTCTGCTCCTATCACTTATGACTAAACTCCAGAACGAAGATCACCTGAATCACATAGGTTTCTGTGATGTTTACAGCTGGACCAGAAAGCTGTGGCTTAGATGAATGCTTGAGACAAATCTCAAATTTCTCTACATGCCATGAATATTAAGACAAGTAACAGTTTGAATTATAAATGTCAGCAATGGTGTCCATGAAATGAGTAAGCTAATTGAGTTTTGCACCAATCCCGTATCGTCTTCCATGGAGGAAAATCTGTCTTCCTACCACATCTCATCTACCTGCAACTCCAGACCCAGAGTAACACGGTTGACTCATAAGTCTGCTGAAATGGCTACTTAGTTCAGATGGTCAGGCATGGACGACAAATTTAGAAACACAGAACTGCAGATGCTGATTTTCCCAAAGGTAGACATAAAGTGCTGGAGTAACTCAGCGGGTCAGGCAGCATCTCTGGAGATAAAGGATGGGTGACGTTTCAGGTCCTGAAATGTCACCCATCCTTATCACCCACCCCAGAGATGCTGCCTGACCCACTGAGTTAGTCCAGCACTTTGTGTCTATCTATGGACAATAAATTGTTGGACTTGGATGCAATGCCTACATGCTACAACTGATTAAAATAAAGGCTACTGAATTTATACAAAAGTAATTGTGGCTTTTGATCGATAGTTCTATTTCAGGCATAATGTGGTAGCGAGATAAATAAATTTAAGACAGTCCGAGAATTTGCTTGTGAATATGATACGTTACGATAAATCTTTATTCATCCCCAGAGGGAAATTGGTCTGCCGACAGTCACAACACAAGGTACAGGTTACTGATTGTGGATGATCAGCCATGATCACAATGAAGGGCTGAATGGCCTCCTCCTGCACCTATTTTCTATGTTTCTTTGTTTACACAAAAACTTGAAATTAATAGTGAAAACAAAAGAAAAAAACAAGCGACTGCTGTCTGGCTGCCGTGTGCACAGCACCTTCACCGGAACAAATTAACGAACAAACAAACACAGACTTATCCCCTGAGCAGAGGATTCTATAACTAGAGTGTGCCCCCCCCTCCCCCACACCGGGACCCCCTTTGTTCACCCACCGTCCCTCACAGTGGTCCCCCTACACCAGGTCCCCATCGTTCTTCACAGCGGTCCTCCCCATGCCGGGTCCCCATTGTTCTGAATGGGAATAATCCATGAATACAACTGATATTCATCAAAACCTCGATCTGAACCAGAAATTGGTCAATAAATGGGACACAGGTTGGGTGAAAATATATTTAACAGGAGCGGCAAGTGTTGGAGTGCATTTTAGGGTAATTTAAAATTTACTGTACTCCAGTGTACATTAATTAGTTAAGCATTAAAAAAAACCATCAACTTCTATATCATCGCCCCAGATTCAGACACAACAAACCCATCCCAGTTAGTTGCCTGTTAGAGTTGTTATGCATGTGGTGCTATAGCTGTAACCTAGGAGGGTAAGCTACATGAGAGCACTGTAGGTTCCACTTCAACTCACACACCACCCTGATTACAAATGTTTCAATGTTTTGCTGTTTATTCATCATTGCAGGCTCTAAATCCAGGAACTTACTGCCCAAGGGCACCTTCACCAGAAAGAGCGTCCCCCTACCATCTTTTCAGCGGTATGTGCAAGATTAGCAATAAACACTGGCCATGCCGGTGACACCATCTTATAAAATTGTACACATATTAAAATAATGGATTTTTTTTGCTAACTGATGATTCCAATATATTGCTCAAAAGATTGTGAAAATTCACTGTTGCATTTCCTTTCCTTGACTAAACTTAGAGAGCATTTCAGTGACTATGAAATGTTGGGAGATTCCAATAACTTGAAGGGCACTCCAGAAAAACAAATCTTTTATCATGAACATTTTAAAAAAGCATAAAAAGACTAAGTAGTTCTTCAAAAGCTCCCCAAATTTTTTACTGCATCTTGGTAACCATGGCACTTAAATACATTATGTTTTATTTGATCAACATAAAACCAACACCATCCTGACAGGTTAGAAAAAAAAAAGCATTTTGGGTACAAGACACGCTCTTGCACACATCACTTACAAATGCAGTACAAAATTAGGAACTCTTTCATCTGGTCCCATAAAGAACTTTACATCAGAGTGGTTTATCGATTAACAATATAACTCAACTTCAAACCAAGTTCAGTGTCATCACCTTCACCAATTATAGAATTTTATCCAAAAGCAAGCATTTTGTCCAAGAAATAAAAACACAAGGCACTTTTGTGATCCTGTGCAGAACCTTCAGTTATAAAGGAGGCCTGCCCAATTATTTTACTGCAATTTGTTCTTGAATTGTAAATTATGTAAAATAACTTTGTGAAAACTAGAGTAAAAGGCAGTTAGAACAGCATTTGCAAAAGGTATACATGTCCTATCAGAATAAAAATACTATTGCTGGCAGCATCAGCAAGTCAATCAGTAACTGAAGGTTCAGGGGGTCAATGGGACAGCAGTCCATTTCCAGCAAGGCTTTTGTTTGTTTTTCCTCTTTTTAAAATCACGGTTACAAGGTATCCCCTTCTACAGTTCGGTGTCCCTATATTTGGTGGGCTGAGACCCGTGATTGCCATAGTAACCACGCTTCGAGTGGTCAGCTAGTTGCCTGCGATACTGCTCCTCCTCTTCATCCTCCACTTCTGCTCTGTAGCCCATTCCACTGGGGTCCAGATAGGATTGTGATGAAGGCATCTGGGGCTCAGGTTGCCTAGCATTTAGAAAATTAAAAATAGTCAATGTTGTTAAAGTGTGTTAAAAAAAAAACAGGCAATTAAAAAGTCGTGAATAATGCATTTTGAATTAATTTGGGAAAACTAAAACAGTTTTCAACAAATGAAAGGTGCCTGCGCACATTATTTTCTACAATGATTTTCCAACAATGGTCCTATTCTTTCCCCATCATTTACTCACTTTTAAGTTTACCAGTTCCTATTCCAGGAGGGATCATATTTAAGTCAAAATCTCTGGTTTTGAGTATACATGTTAAATTATTGCAAACCATTCTCTCAAACGTGGAGGGTACAATGTGTGTGGATATCACACCCATTAAAAAAAGATATTTATGTACTGGTAACAAAAGACTATCTGGAACATAATCTTGCCCAACATTGTGGCTAGAGAACTGATAAGACATTGCCTCCCTCCTATTCCTCACGACCGCATTATTCTCTGGGAGTGATTGAACTTTGATGTCCTGAATCTAAGCATAATATATTGCTCGCTGCCCCCTAAGAAGATAAGTTTATAATTGATCCATGCCCAAAGCTATTGGAGTAGCTATTAGCATTCTTAGAGAAAACTCAAGGGGTAGACCTTCCAATAGGCTAGTTTCCCGCCATTCTGTAATTACTCATGACTGCAATACGTAACATTCCCTGACTCCTACTTTTCCTTGTCAAACCCCCCAAAGGAGTTCAGCAGTCACCGAGTGGGTTCACAGTATGGCACACTTATCATTGACATGCACTGATGGCTTAGTGACAAGTTTTTAGGCGTACTGCAACCAGGCTTAAAGGTGCCTTGCCATTCCTAATTGTGTGCAGTTATTGCGAGTCCGTTAGTAGTTTTAACCCATGGAAGGAAGCAGGGGGTGATGGTGGAAGGTTGCTTCTCGGACTGGAGGCCTGTGACTAGTGGTGTGCCTCAGGGTTCAGTGTTGGGCCCGTTACTGTTTGTCATCTACATCAATGATTTGGATGAGAACATACAGGGCAAGATTAGCAAGTTTGCAAAAATGAGTCGTTTTGCAGATAGTGAAGATGGTTGTGAACGATTGTAGCAGGATCTGGATCGATTGGCCAGGTGGGCAGAGGAATGGTTGATGAAATTTAATATAGAGAAGTGTGTGGTGTTGCATTTTGGGACGTCGAACAAGGGCAGGACCTACACAGTAAATGGTAGGCCTCTGGGTAGTGTTATAGAGCAGAGGGATCCAGGAGTACAGGTGCATGGTTCCTTGAAGGTCGAGGCGCAGGTAGATAAGGTGGTCAAAAAGGTTTTTGGCACTTTGGCCTTCATCAGTCGGAGTATTGAATATAGAAGTTGGGAGGTCATGTTGCAGTTGTGTTAGACGATGGTGAAACCGCATTTAGAATATTGTGTTCAGTTCTGGGCACCATGTATAGGAAAGATATTGTCAAGCTTGAAAGGGTTCAGAAAAGATTTACGAGGATGTTGCCAGGACTAGAGGGTGTGAGCTATAGGGAGACGTTAAGTAGGCTGGGTCTCTATTCCATGGAGCACAGGAGGATGGGGGGTGATCTTATAGAGGTGTACAAAATCATGAGGGGAATAGATCGGGTTGATGCACAGAGCCTCTTGCCCAGAGTAGGGGAATTAAGGACCAGAGGACATAGGTTCAAGGTGAAAGGGAAAAGATTTAATAGGAATCCAAGGGGTAACTTTTTCACACAAATGGAACAAGCTGCCAGAAGAAGTAGTTGAGGCTGGGACTATAACATCTTTTAAGAAACAGTTAGACAGGTACATGGTAGGACAGGTTTGGAAGGATATGGACCAAGAGCAGGCAAGTGGGACTAGTGTAGCTTGGACATTGTTGGCTAGTGTGGGCAAGTTGGGCTGAAGGGCCTATTTCCACACTGTATCACTGACTCTATTTCAAATATGACCCATAATGGTGTATCAACCAGAAAAAAACCCAAAGTATACAAGCAGATCAAACCTTGGTAGTATAAGATATCTTCTCTGATAAGTCACAACTTTTCAAAAATATTGTATTTTTTATTGCCCTTGAGCAAGTTTTGTTGCATGAAGTGCACGAAAATGAATATATGCTCAAACATGCTCCGAAGTAAACCAGATCAACAATGAATGGTCCCTACCCACGCAAGGATAAAAGAGTTTCCCCCAATTTACATTTCCCTTCAGGGAGGCAAAATATAGTCAATAATGCTGGGATTGCTAGACTCAAAGTAAAAACAAATTGATCTCGAAGGCCCTCAGTCATTTCCTCATCATTTGAATATTGCTGATGTGTGAGTGCATCATTTCACTAGCTTTGTATAAAATATATTCTCAATAATTCTGTCATGCGCATGATTCTGTGGGGGTAATTCTGTTGAACTTTAGTAAGGGAAGAAGGAGCTCTCAAGGAATGTGTATCAAGGGTCCTGGCTTTTGCTTCCTACATAGTCCATGTATTGTCTGCCATTCAGACTGGCAATTTGGCCAGCTGAGAAACAGGGCTATAAATATTTTCCTATTTTGTTGTGATGTTCAATTGGGCTCGAGTCATGACCAGCTAGTCTTCACTGCTCCCTCAATTGTGCTATCTGTTCAGGAATTACCAATGACGGGGTGCAGGATAACCTAGTGGGGGAACATAATTTTAAAAAACACTTGATAGGATGAGAAGAGCTGAACAGTGCACTTTTTATGCATCACCACAGAAGAGTTGGGCCAAATGACCTGCAATATTAAGTCAAAATTAGTTGTACGAGTGAACAAATACTATATTCAAGCTTCAGGCAAAATCTTACATGACATCATTTAACATGAACTTGTGACTTTCAAATGTGCCACTAGATGGAGTGCCCTGCAAAGAGAGGTAGATTGCACATGCAAGAAAGCAAACATCCAGGAATGCAAGCAAGTAAAAATACATGTTGCAGCAAACCAAAATGGAAGCGAAAGACCTCAGACCCTTCTAACTGAGGTGATAAATCAACACACAAAGCAGGACGATATTCAATTATTGTGACTTGCCACTCAAACAGGAACTAGGAGGAAGTGCAACAAAAAAAACTTTTGCACAATCCGCAGGCATTGCCACTTTCATTTCACTGCACATCGTGTACGTGTATGTGACAAATAAACTTGACTTGACTTGAACAATCAAGATTCTAGTAACATGATATGTTTCTGCCGCTCAGATGACAGGAACAGATTCTGTTTTTTGGAACACTGGTTCTGCCATTCTGGATCATTGCAGTTCTGTATCTCAACTCAACTATCCACCTGCGAATAACATTGCCAGCTACCTTGCTTAACAACAGCCCATCGACTGTTTAATTCAGACAAAATTAGGTGTTATATTTTAGGAAGTCAAACCAGGGCAGAACCTTCACAGTGAACCGAAGGCCCTTGGGGAGTGTTCTAGAGCAGAGACTGAAGGGGCCCAACCCAAAACTTCATCTCTCTATTTCCCTTCACAGATGCTGCCCCACACACTATTCTTCTCACATTTTGCTTTTGCTCCAAACCAACCATCTCTCCTCATCCAAGGAATCAGTCCAATGAGCCTTGACTGCACTCCTGATTTGGAAGTACATCCTCTCAAGTAAACTACGCACAATGCTCCAGGTGTGATACCATCAATGTTCCGTAGAACTGTAGCAAAAGTTTATTACTCCAATATCAAAACCTCTTGCTATCTAAACTACATTTATCATTTTCTACCAGAGGAACCAGTTCGTCTATCTACCATGCTGAACCCTTTTCACGATTTTAAACACAATCTTCTTTTTTTTCTCCAAATGAAGCACTTGTATTAATGACAATGAGAGGTTAGATGGACAGAATCCACATCCCAAGGTTGAATTGTGTGGGTGGTGGGTGAGAAGAAAGATGTCCCCTTTATCTGAAATTTTCAAACCAGGCCAGTCTGCCTGGCATGAGGTTTGGAAATACTTAGTTTTAGTTTTGAGTTTTAGAGATACGGCATGGAAACAGGCCCTTCAGTCCACCAGATCCGCACCGACCAATGATCACATGTACACTAGTTCTATGTTATCCCAGTTTCACACGCTACAAACTAGGGACAATTTACAGAAGTCAATAACCTACAAACTTGCGCATCTTTGGAATCTTTGGACAGCACCCATAGTTAGGATCGAACCCGGGTCTCTAGTGTTGTAAGGCAGCAACTCTACTGCTGTGCCACGGTACCTTACACTAACAGATGTGGATTGTAACCCTCTTCCATAAAAAGTCAAAGACCAGAAAATCAATTGGAAACAGCAAAACAAAGATTTTATGGACAAAAGACAGTTGGACCCAAGTAAGGGACATTGTATTATATTACAGAACCACATAATCTGATTGAAGGGCACACTGACTCAAAGGGTGAAATTTGAAGAGTAAATTATTGATGGGACATGCTTACCTGTGTGACTGGGGCTGTTCCCCCTTAGGTAGTTTTATAGGAAGTGCGTAGATATCCGGGTTTTTTTGTGCTATTTCCAGCTGCAAAGAGAACAGATGGCATTAAACTCAGATCAATAGAACTGTGTAAATTACACCAGTGGACAGATGGATATAGATGGATATAGATTTTATTTATATATATATGTGAACACTTTCTCCTCAATCAATAACGCAAATGATTTTTTTTTTAAATACCACTAAAATCCAATTCAACTAAAGCTCAAATTCTTACTTGCCAGGACTGTAAACATAAAATGTTGCCCTTTTTATAGTATGAATCTTGCACCATTCTGCACATATCTATTTTTGCATTTATTACTTAGTTCAGTTTAGAGATACAGCATGGAAAAAGGCCCTTCAGCCCACCAAATCAGCACTGACCAGCCGTAAACTAGTTCTATCCTACAAACTAGGGACAAATTAGAGAAGCCCATTAAATTGCAACCCTGCATGTCTTTGGAATGTGGGAGGAAACCAGAGAAAACCCAGGTGGTCACAGGGAAAAATCACAAACAACATCCATAGTCAGGATCGAACCCGGGCCTCTGGCGCTGTAAAGTGGCAATTCCACCGCTGCACTTTACAGTATGTACACTGTTTAATCTGTGAGCTTCATGCAAATAAGAAATTTCATTATACCCTGGTGTATATGCCACTAAATGAATCTATAATTTGTACAGCACATTCAGCCGACTATGATTGTGCTAACTCTTTTTAAAGTGCTATTCAATTGGTCACAATGCACCATCACTTCCCTGTTCTTGCCTCTTGGGTCAACCACACTGCCATTTTTGGCAACGGCCCATATAAAGCTACATCAAGCAAATTCTGTTCACTCCCTGCACTTTTGCCAATTATCTCAAACCAGGCTACTCTGTTGTCCAACTTCTTGCCTCCAAAATGAGTTTCAACTTTTTTTTCCTCATCAAGACACAAAGCATTTAAACATCTTGCAAAATTTCCCATGAGAACAATTTAAACCTGTTCCATAACCAAACCCCCTCAACCCAGTGCTGCATGGAGATTTTTCTTCTCCAGTGCCAATGGGGGTATCCTTTATTCTGATCCCTGGGTCTAGAATTCTCGGCTGGGGAAAACATCATCTCGGTGGCCAGCATATAAGACCCTGCAGTGATCCTTTACTTTCAATGAAATCTCTTCCCATTCTTTTAAATTCTAGAGAATACATGTCTCATCTAATCAGATTACGCATCCCGTGACAAACTTGCCATTATTGGAACCAGTTCAGTGAATCTTTGAGGCATTCCTTTTATGGCAAGAGTCTCCCTTTTAAGGTGGAGATCCATCTGTACATTTATAGGTACAGTCTTAAGCCCCAACGTGTCTCAACAAAACATATTTACTCTTGCACTGAAATCCTCACATAAGAGAGACAAGTTATTTGTTTTTCCAGTCACTGGTTGTATTTGCACAATGGCTTTCAGTGAAGTGCATACAAGGACACCCAAACCACCACCCATTCTCTCACCATTTAAAAATACTCTGCTTTTCTGTTTTGAGCACCAAAGTCGACCATACTGCATCTGCAATGTTCTTGCCCAACCACGGGGGTGGCACAGCTGCTGCCACACAGCACCAGAGACCCAGGTTTGATCCATACTATGATGCTGCCTTTACCCATGCCTGAGGATTCCATATGGTCCAGATGAGAAATGGCTGTATGGCAGTTAAACAAAGACAACAGCAGCCCCTGATCTCCATTTGAAACAACAGTTTAGCTCCGAGCTCTTCAAGTTAGTTCTCAAGTGACTGAACTTTAGCTGGAGGTATCCTGGGAATGACGGTCTAAAATCCCCATCAAGACCTTCCTCAGTTGCAAATTCTTATGACTCTATTCCTAATGTTCAAGATCCCATATTCATTTGAAGCAGGGTACTCAACTTGGTCAGTACTGTCCAAAAACTTTCATGCATTCACTCACAACTACAGTATGCAATCTGAAGATGAGTAATAAGGACCCCTTATCTGATAACCTTGGAAGAGCCCATGCAAACCAAATCATAACAAAGAACTAACTCCTGCAAGTGATCAAAACAGGTGGCTCGGTGTTGAAAGCCAAGCTCAGTCAATCCATTTTGTGCTCCTAAATATGGAGGTCACGACGATTCCTCAGGAAAAACAACCAATTAACCTCCTCTGGTTTTTCTCTGGGACAGTTTCCAATTCTAGCTGTGAGGAGCAGGGCAATGATTCATTACTGTCCATGTTCCAACTAAGAAAGGACAGAAACTTAGGAAAAGATAATAACATGGGTACATTAGCACATTGGTGGAAGATAATGACATGTACTATTATGATGGATTTAAACCAGATAACTGCTGATGAGGCAAAATTAAAATCAAACATTGCCTAGCTCATGCCAAGTAGAAAAAAAATGGCCCTAAAACTTCAAGTTTACAGATAGAATTTTCAGGGATGCTTTACCGGATACAATTTTTTACATTGGCTGTAGTTTTTTGTTCAATACAATAAAATATATCTTTATTGTCATTGTACAGGGGTACAACGAGATTGGGAATGCGCCTCCCATACGATGCAATAAATTAATTAGCTAGTCAGTATTAATTTAAACAACCCAATGAAACAAATTGGAACAGTTTTAAAACAGAATAAAGTGCAAGTAGATCTGTGCCGGTTCACTGTGCGATGTGACCATCCGGCTCGGCAGGACCGGTTTATAGCAGCTATGGCCCTGGGGATGAAGCTGTTCCTGAGTCTGGAGGTGCGGGCGTAGAAGGCCTTGTATCGTCTGCCCAATGGTAGAAGTTCGAACAGACTGTTGCAGGGGTGTGAAGAGTCTTTGTGGATGCTAGTGGCTTTTCTGAGGCATCGTGTGTTGTAGATGCCCTCCAAGGCTGGTAGCTGTGTTCCGATGGTCCTCTGAGCTCTGTGGACTACCCACTGAAGAGCTTTCCTCTCTGCCTCCGTGCAGCTGAGGTACCACACAGGGATGCCATTTACTTAATTATCCAAAATGCCCACATGAAAGACAGTCGGATTGGATACCTTAATCCAAGCTTGAAGTCTTAAATGCAAATGTGATTCAATAAGGTGATTTTTTTTACAGAATCTAAAGACAAGGTAGATTTAGGGAGGGAATTATAGCATTTAGGAATGGAGAGAGTCAAAGTTACAGCCATCGATGTCGGCGATCTGAGGACTCTAGGGCTTGAGCTGGTTACTTAGAGAAGAAAGGGGAAAGCAATTTAATAGGAATTTTTAAGTGCATCTATTGCTATCTGGGAGAATAGGAACTAGGCAACTGAAGACAAGAATTTAAGAAACAGAAGGATGATAGGAATATTCAAGCTTCTAACCTGTTCCACCATCCATTTTACCACAGCTGACACAACAACTCTTTACCAGTCCCACCCTTGGTCTTAGTTTCCTGGCTGTCCAAAAACTCTTTGGAGCTCTAACTTAAAAATACTCCAAGATCCTTTATCGGTGGGTAATCTATTAGCCAACGGCTTGGGATGCTCTGTCGTTGAGTACTTTCAGTGATATAAATACATTTTGTTTCCTTCCTTCTCTGCAGAGATGCTGCCTGAGTTACTCCAGAATTTTGTTTCCACCTTCGATTTAAACCAGCATCTGCAGTTCTTTCCTACACAAAGATCTTTCGATGGTCAGGGAATTGCAGCGGTGAGAGCAGGACCTGTTGAATTAGGATCACAACTGATCTTAAAAAGGCCTGTGGACGTTGCAGCAGGCAGGAACATTCTCTCAATTCAATCAGAAAAATGTTCCCAATGTTGGGCGAGTCCAGAACCAGGGGCCACAGTCTTAGAATAAAGGGGAGGCCATTTAAAACGGAGGTGAGAAAAAACTTTTTCACCCAGAGAGTTGTGAATTTGTGGAATTCTCTGCCACAGAGTGCAGTGGAGGTCAAATCACTGGATGGATTTAAGAGAGAGTCAGATAGAGCTCTAGGGGCTAGTGGAATCAAGGGATATGGGGCGAAGGCAGGCACGGGTTATTGATTGGGGACGATCAGCCATGATCACAATGAATGGCGGTGCTGGCTCGAAGGGCCGGATGGCCTCCTCCTGCACCTATTTTCTATGTTTCTATGATATGGCCGGTCCCTTACACGGAGCCTTCAACCCCCAGTTCTGAACTCCCTATTAGCGAAGAAAGTAAATAGAGTCAACAAAGATCCATCCACCTTGCAGAAGGCTCAGATTCTATGAATGGCAAGATGATTGGAGGAAAGGAGAAGACAAATATTTTCAGCAGAGGATTACGGTGGTCTGGAATTCACTCAGGATGTTGTTGATGGTGAAATACTCCAGGCATGAGCAGAGATGCACTTGAAGCAACACGGCTGCAGAGCGAGAGATGGCTTTGGGAATGAGTGGCTTATTTTTCTGCACCCTTGGGCCAAATGGCCTCGTCTTGAGTTGCATTTATAATTCTTTTTTAAAAACTGCACTTTTAGTAGCTGCAACACTATATTTTGCACTCCGTTTACTTCCACTTTTGGAATACCTGATGTACTCGTGTACGATTTGTCTGGATAACACAAAACAAAGTTTCTCATTGTATTGTGGTACAGGCGACAATAATACCCCGATACCAATTCCTATGTCCGCAGGTCATTGCTGCTCAAATTCTGCTGCTGGTGGGTGCAAACTGAGAAAGTATTATCGATTTATACCAGAAAACATTTGTTATCAAAATGGTGATGGCACTTACTCTTGCCATCTGTGCTTCTTGCAATTCTTGCAGCCTCTGAGCACGAGCTTTGTGGTCCAGTTTCTCAAATATTTTCACTTTGCCCAGCACTGACTTCTTCTGGCCACCTTCTCCCAACTCTTCGTACTCCACCTCCTCGTTCTCTTCGTTCGGGGGGAGCGTGGCTGGAGTGGACGGTTTGAGCGCTGTCTTGTTCCCAAAAGAGGGCTTCAGAGCCACCGGAGGGGGTTGTGGTTTGGAAGAGGGAGGCGGCTCCTGGCTGCGAGGATGCTCGCTGCTCCCGGGACTCGAACTGCTGTAATGGGAATCGTAGTACGGCCTGGCAGGCTCCTTTGCATAGGCATGAACGTCAGGTTTGGCCTAAGCAAGAATACAATCAGATGCAATGGAATGGAGTAATGTTTACTTTAACATTTCAGTTTTTATTTTACCTTGAATTTTCTGCACACAATCCCCCCAGCAAATCCAGTAGAGTTTATGGTCACGTGCACAAGTACGCTGAGACACAGATACAATGAAAAGTCTTGCCGGCAGCAGCATCACAAGCACATAGACTCGGACAAACACAAATCATATAGAAATTATGGACATTTTCTAGAAGACTGTGCAAAAGCAAGGCATTAGTGCAAAGATCAATTAGAAAAATTAATCAGGGTAGTGCAAGAGGTGGCCAGTGGTGTTCCCTTCTCAAAGTGGGATTAGGGTTGTTTTGGTCAGTTTAAGAACATGATAGTTGGAGGAAAATATCTGTTCCTGAAGCTGGTGAAGTGGGACTTCAGGCTTCTGTACCTCCTGCTGAACGTGGCAGCAAGAAGAGGCCGTGGCCAGGATGGTGGAGATTCTGAATGAAAGATATTGTCTTCTTGAAGCAGCCGAGATGCAGATGCTCTCAACGGAAGGGAGGGCTACATCTGTGATGGACCGGGCTGAGTCTACTGAGCAACATAACAATCCCAGGAAAATCTGGTTTTTAAAAAAAAAAAGGTAACGCTGATTGCACCATAAACACTGGCCAGAACATCAGCGCAAACTAACCTGGTTTTCCATAGGGTCTTATATCCACAGACTAGTGCTTTGATTTAATGTTGCATCGAAATGGCAACCCTTCTGGCATTTCAGCACTTCCTCGGTGCTCTGAGTGCACTACATTGCTCTGTTTAATTATAAAATCAAATCTCATCCCAGCCATGTCCAGTCTGAACCTAACCCATGCACTTACAATTTATACTACACCTGACAGATAGTGAGGTTCCACAGGCTGAGGTCTGAGATGTAGCAAACCATTTCCCATGCTATCTACCCTCTCGATTATTTGCAGTCTCAACCCTATCACATCCCACATCTGGTACAATTACATAGAGCCAACCCAACCAATCCTACTCAAGTCACGCAGTTTTAATTTATCGACTTGAGATCTGAACCCGGAACATGGTCAGGGATTGTGTGCACTGGAATCTCTGGCATGGTATCTCACATGCAATGCACGGTGGATGGAATAAATGCAACAGATCCCACAGGATAACTTTGAAGAGCGAGGAGGTGACCAGATCAACATTCTGTTTTCAATGGTCTTTATCAGGATGCTGAGTGTGGGGTTTAGGGAGGGGATTCCAGAGCATGATGCCTCTGCTTTCCAAGATAAAATCCTGCCGATTAAACGAGAGGCCAGTGCGTTGAAGTGAAGAGTCAGGGAGGTCAAGGAGGTGACACAGAAAGGCCTTGGAGTGATTGGTAAATTAGGAGAATTTAAAACAAGGAGAGCCACTGTAAGTCAGCCAGTTCAGTAGGCTCTGATAAATATATAGCATTCATGACAATAAGAGCAGACTGCAGAGTGTCACACAGTTGACAACAGCCATTACCTTTGGCGGCTCAGGTCTGAAATCTGGAGGGGGGCTGGGATCCCTCAGCACTTCCCTGCTGCCTGCTCTCCTCATTTGTCCTCTGGCGACTGCTGGCACTGGACTTGGCCTCCGCTGAAAAGAAGGAGTTATTGATCAACTAAGATGGCAGCTCTTGAAAGAATAGTAGCAACAATACAGCAAGTGGAAGTGGCCAAAATCACAAAAAAACTATGACAAGCAAGAACAGATTGCCTTTGTCATCCTAAATAATCAGTATTGTGTAGAGACGTATCCACAAGACTGGGAATAGACATGAACGTTCTCTAGGTTTTCTAGAAAATATATTTGACAATAAAAAAATGCTGATTTAAAAGAAGTTGGTGTATCACAAGTTGCATGTATTATAGCTACACAGATAAATATTTTCACATCAGGAAGACCACAGCACAGAGGTCACCAAAACAAGACAGTCACAGATAAATTCTACCAGGAATGCAGAAGACATTTCTTTATAGAGAGCGGTCAAAACAAAAAATACACTGCGCAGACAGTGTTTAATTTAGTTGAGAGATACAGTGTGGAAACAGACCCTTCGGCCCACTGAGTCTGTGGCGATCGGCAATCACCCGGATACTAGTTCTATCCTACACACTAGGGATTGTTTTTGCAGAGCCAATTAACCAACAAACTTTGGAATGTGGGAGGAAACTGGTGTACCCGGGGAAGACCCACGCGGTCACATGGAAAACATAAAAACTCCATATAGAGAGCACCCGTAGTCAGGATCTAACCAGAGTCTCCGCTGTCAGGCAGCAATTTTACCACTGCACCACCCTGAGTAGTTGGGATGAAAAAGAGATATATTTAAGGGGAAGCTGGATAAACACAAGGATAGAGGGAAAAGTGTGAGAGCATTCTTGGGAGTACACTCATGTGGAACATATTCAATAGCATGGATGAGATGGGATGAGTGGCCCCATATCCTGTGGATATTTACTTATGACAAATGTGGAATGTATTCCTTGATGGTGACAGGGCCAACAGATAAAGTGTCTGAATGTAGCACACCAACCTTGTCCACCTGCACCGGTTCAGATGATCTGGCCACCGATGATACACGTGGCTCATTCACTGGATCATCCAGCTCGTTGTCTGTATAGGCACCACCCTCTGTGTCAGTATCATCATAGTCGCTCATCAATCGGCTATCACAGCTGAGGTAGTCACCTCCCATGGCTGACAGATAGGACATGCGATCATCGGGCATCTCAAGATCTTCCTCTCCCAGTCCATCAGCCTACGTCAGAAACAGTCATGCCAGTTAGGTTGAATTGGGTGCCAATGTTCACCAATAAAACAATTTCCCATCCAGATATTTTAGAAAACATTGTTAGTCCCTCCCATGAGAATAGGTCAACAGCTAATCGGCTGCCTCATGTGGAAAGGATTAGAGTGAATATCTGAGCCTGAGAGATGGCTGCAATTTCCCATCACCATTTTGGAACTATCCCCATCTGGAAAACCGCAAGCAAACTAAACCTAGCACGGCCACACTCTGGGGCGGGAAGAGTTAATCCATGATCTGTTCCTCGTCAGAGCAAGCAGGAATTTTCAAAAAATTCTAAATGTTCAGGATTTGATCCTCTTGTTTTTTTTGTCGAGTCCACTTGCAAGATGTGAGTCATTGGCCAGGCCAGTCTTTATTGCCCATTCCCAAATAAACAGGACTTTAGATTACTGATGTGGTTTTAATATCATGCAATTTAGAATCCCAAAGTATCTTAGCAACAAGATTAAAAGATTGATTCATTGTGCAATACAGATTCCCAAATTTCAGTTGCAAATAGATGCAAGCAAAATGTTTAAAATCTAAAGGTTTACGAGGTTAATACGAGTCATATGAGGAAAGATTGGAAAGACTGGGCTTGTATTCACTGGGGTTTAGAAGGATGAGAGGGGATCTTATAGAGACGTATATAAAAGGACTGGACAAGCTAAATGCAGGAAAAATGTTCCCAATGTTGGGGGAGTCCAGAACCAGGGCCACAGTCAAAGAATAAAGGGGGAAGCCATTTTAAACTGAGGCGAGAAGAAACGTTTTCAACCAGAGAGTTGTGAATTTGTGGAATTCTCTGCCACAGAAGGCAGTGGAGGCCAATTCACTGGATTAATTTAAAAGAGAGTTAGATAGAGCTCTAGGGGCTAGTGGAATCAAGGGATATGGGGAGAAGGCAGGCACAGGTTACTGATTGTGGATGATCAGCCATGATCACAATGAAAGGTGGTGTTGGCTCGAAGGGCCTAATGGCCCTTCCTTCCTCCGCCTACACCTATTTTCTATAAAATAGAATGTGCAACTTTAATGCACATTCATAAACAGGAGATCAGCAAGTCCACTAACAATTTTACTAAGTGATCCTTACAGCGTGATGTAGTTAATGAAAATCCAACTTGGATAATCCATTGGGAAAATCCTAACCAAAAAAACACTTCTTTCAACAAAAGAAAATTGCAAATTAATACATTTAGGGGATGAGGAAGTTATTTCAAAAATATGACAATGGGTAGTTAATAAATGGGGCTAACCACACTAAACAAAACAGTGCAAGTTCAGCTAGGGTGGGTGAATGCATCAGAATGTCAGGAAACTTGCACTCGATTGAAACAATGTTTCATCTATATGAATGGAGAGGTGAATCGGCAATGGTTGGATGGGGTGGGACGAGAAATGGGTACTCAAACATAAAACTTACTCTCAATCAATTTTCTCTTAAGAGGAGCAGTCTGTATATCTTCTTAAAGGCGACCATTCTTTTCCAACACTAATGTGTTGTTACTGACTAACACAGCTCAAATTCTTTGATAAATGTGATGGAAAGACCAAATGACATTTTGGTTCAATAACTAATATAGTCCTTTAACTAAACACTCCATTGTTGAAACTGCAGTTGACACCCAGGATTGCAAATCATTATAATAACAATCGACGCAAGTCTTTCCCGCGGGTCCCACGATGTGTGTACTAGGATCAATTCATAATGTGCAATCATTAATATCAGATTCTTCTTAAAATCAACCTTGTCAAAATGTTGCACAAGCTAAGTGACTATTAATATACCCAAATATATACCTTGGCTTCTGAAATCCAGACTGCAGAAGCCTGATGATCTCTGATCAAATCCTTTACCAATCCATACCAGCCATCATGCGACGAATTGAGATCAATGGTCTCTGCAAGGTTAAAGTAAAAAAATAAGTGATCTCCCCTTTACAAGCATGGCTGATGGCCATAAACGTAATTTGGCAGTACATCAATCCAAGGTACACAGTAGTGTAAGGAAATAACTGCAGATGCTGGTTCAAATCAAAGGTATTTATTCACAAAATGCTGGAGTAACTCAGCAGGTCAGGCAGCATCTCAGGAGAGAAGGAATGGGTGACGTTTCGGGTCGAGACCCTTCTTCAGACTGATCTTCAGACATCAGTCTGAAGAAGGGTCTCAACCCGAAACGTCACCCATTCCTCTCCTGAGATGCTGCCTGACCTGCTGTTACTCCAGCATTTTGTGAATAAATACCTTCGACAAGATACACAGTAGTATACATATCATATCATATCATATATCTACAGCCGGAAACAGGCCTTTTCGGCCCTCCAAGTCCGTGCCGCCCAGTGATACCCATACATTAACACTATCCTACACTCACTAGGGACAATTTTTACATTTACCCAGCCAATTAACCTACATACCTGTACGTCTTTGGAGTGTGGGAGGAAACCGAAGATCTCGGAGAAAACCCACGCAGGTCACGGGGAGAACGTACTTGTATTAAAATGGTTCCATCAAAAACCACACTAAATCTACAGTGCAGAAATAGTGTCGTTCATTTGACTGAACTGCTCTAAGCAGACATTTACTTGATCAGATCACCTTTCATCCCACGTCAGTGTAACTAATCAAAATCAGGATGATTGATGCCATTTCTTGTTGCTAATGAATTAATTTGCAATGCTGAAAATTTGCAACCCAAGACCTCCTCATCAGATGCTTCCCTGCTACCCCATCAACAGAAGAATGCTAACTTAAAATCACCGGTTTCCTAAAACTCGTTTTATTAAAAAAGCCCCTCAAAGTTCTTATCTCAAATAAACTAGCAACTCACTGAAGAAAGTAGTCAAGGCTGAGAGGACCATACAGAATAATTATTGAAGAATGTGATGGGGCAGTGGAGTTCTACCACAGACACCAATTGGATATACAAACTCTTTTACAACTACCATTGTGCCAGATCACGTGGATCTTCAACCGATGTAATGATTCACAGTTAATGTTAGCAAAACCCGCTAAACTGTCCGGGGGCTGTGATTCTTCTCAGGGTGGATTCTGATGACAATAATGATGTTTGCCATTTCCTTAGACCCTGCTAATGGTATTAAATTTGTGGATTCAAACACCAGACTGGGAAGGAGCTTTGTGACTTTTACATTCAATTGATAGCTTCACCAACTACATTTACACTGGTATGGCAATTACTCGGGTTTAGAATTCACTAGACCAAGTGGGCCCAAACCTCTCCTGCATTGGTGCAGCACCCTCTCCTCCCCCCCTCCCCTGTCCACCCCACTCCCCTTCCACCCCCTCTCCCCCACCCCTCCCCTCTCCCCTGTCCACCCCCTCCCCCCTACCCCTCCCTTTTCCCTCCCCCCCACTCCATCCCCCTTACCCTCCCTTCTCCCCCCCTTCCCCAGAGATAGATTTAAACTTTAAAATGTGAATAACTTTTAAAATATAACACCGATTTCAATTAAACTTCTTCCATTAGCACCAAAGGGACGACGGTGAGTAAGGTGGGCCTAAAATTGTCGCGCTATCGTGAACCGTTTTGGCTGTAGTTCAGGAACAAACAGACGAGAGTTTTAGTATATAGATATTCCAATGGTTACATTTTTCTGGCCTTTGCTGTACCTCTTTAACCAACTGCACTTTTTCAAAATTTCTGAACACTAACAATTCTGGTTTCTTGCACATGCAAATTAAATTTCAGTACATTACAGTAGCTGTGCGTTCAATGGCCAAGGACCTACGCTCGAATTCCCTTTCTAAACTAGTCTTCCTCCTCATTTAAGGTTACTTAAAAGCAAGAAATGCTAAAAAGCTAGTATCCCCCCCCGTTCAGTGCATAATAAGTGATGGTGCATAGACATAAAAACAACGGTGTCTGTTTTGCAATCCCAAGCAGCACCAAAGCATATTATTAACAGAGTTCTGTTGAAATGAGCTCACTGTTAGAATTTTGCACACATAGTAATGTCACAGTTTTGTTTGTTGATCATATGACAAATTTCGGCATGTGCAATATTTTAGTTCACCACGAAAATGTTAGTGATTTCCATCAATTCCAAAACTTGGGGTCAAGGGAGCTTTGCAAAATTATAAAGAAGGCCCAGGAAAAGATGGGATAATCGGGCAGCAAAGAGCCAGTACTGGCATAATAGGCTGAGCGGTCATCTTCTCTTCCTGACTACCATTGCTCTGCAATATTTGCAGGTAATAACAATGCTTTTCACCTGTAAAAAGATAAGAACAGCTCTTCCTTAGCTTGACAGATTGGTCATACAACTTCTTGGAACTCTTGGTGGATGCTGGATTCAGTCTTTGCCTCATGGTTTTAACACCATGTTTGTTGTCCGGATTGAAGAAGATAACAATTGGGTACCATTGAGTGTAGTTCAGCAGGTCCACAGCTTTGGGCGTAACGTCCAGTAAAGCATGCTTGTCCTATTTAAAGCAGAATAAAACTCAATGACCAATAGAAACCAAAGACACCACCATTTACACAATAAAGGTGAACAAAACAGGAAAACAGGCCATTCAGACCCAAGTCAGTTTTGCCATTGACCTCCAAAATCCATATCTCAACACATTTTGCATTCATTGGTTTGATATCCTTGAATTGTTTTTGCCCCACAAAAAAATATATATCTATTCCATTTCAGTTATTACCATTTCGAAACAACCTCTAACCCAAGGTGCAATGTCCAGATTTATAGAAGCCTTTGTGGAATTCTTTGCAAAGTTAAAGTCTATTTTTTTTAGTACCAAAAATAACAACAAAATAGAAAGACGCGAACTCTTGCCAATGGTAGCAGGTGTGATGCACATGTGAACAATCCCAGCAGAGACCTCGAGTTTTGTGGCTGATCCATATCTGCTCAGTCATCAGTGAGAGGAGAAATTGGACCCTTCAGTAAAAATCAACAGATCTCATCATTTCAGGAAATTTCCTCACCACAGCCTTCAACCTGATAGTTTCTCAATCCTGCACTGTCCATTTCTATCTTGTACTCAAGACTTACAAGTAGGACTGGCCTGTTAATGAAGATAAAAAATGGCAATCGGGTACCAGAGTGTAATTCAGCAGGTCAATAGACTTGGGTCTTCTACAATGGCACCGTCCGAGTAGTCCCATTATATTTGCCTGTTCTTGTCCCACTGAAATTTATTTCCTCGTGCATGGACTCCATCTTGTTCCCCCTTTGCCCAACCCCTCCCCACATACATCTGGGACACCTTGGTTGCCCTCCACCATTTCAACAATTTCCAATTCCCTGGCCGTCATAGCCTCATCTTTATCATGGATGACCACACCCTGTACACTTCCACTCCCAATCTCCCACAGAAAGGCTTTAGGGGCCTCAGCCTCTTTCGAGAATATCGATCTAACCAGTTCGCCTCCATTAACACTCGCCTCTGCATGGCAGAACTTGATTTCTTCTTTAACAATTTATCTTTTGATTTCTCCCACTGCCGACAAATTAAAGGTGATTGGTCCAATAAATTCCTTGGGGGGGGGGGGGGGGGGGGGCAATTTAGAATGCTGTAACACTGTATAAATTCAAGTCAGTGCCCAAATTATTCTTACCTCTTCGATGATTTGCCTGACCGTATTCAATCGAACAACACCAGATGACTTCTCAGAGCCTGCATCTCTGGGTTCGGTTTCTGGAATAATAATTTATTTACAGTAGAGTTGTTTTGGTTTCTAACGTAGCACTTCAATGATTTGCACAAAGTCTACTTTTAAAATGCTTGCATGTCATAGTGTACTTACTGGCAGTTCTGTAGCTTCCGGGCAACTCTGTTGCCAGCTTGTCTGCAGCTATATCAGCAATGGGCCCAAAGAGCACCACAGGCCGTCTAAAGCCAGCTAGAAACAAGAAAGAGGGGTCAGTGACTATCAAGTGGGTTGCTGGAGTATGAAGAACTACTTAAAGTGGAAAGTCCCCAACACAAGTTGTGTTTTAAATTAAAACTGATTCCACAATACTCTAAGAATGCAGGACTTGAACTTCTATAGCACCTTTGAATGCGCATCAGAAATATCTGCTTGTACGTCACGTAGTTTAGAATGTCCAGTACCATCAGCATTGCAATGCAAGAAATGGCAGCTGAATGTGCTCCCACAACATAGCAACATGATGCTAGAGTGCTAGCGTAACTCTGTGTCAGGCAGCACCTCTGGAGAATATGATAGTGCATAGTTCATGTTGTAGAAGTAGAATTAGGCCATTTAGCTCATCAAGTCTACTGCACCATTCAATCATGGCTGATCTATCTTTCCCTCTCAACCCCATTCTCCTGCCTTCTCCCCCTAATCCCCAACACCTTTACTAATCAAGAATCTGTCAATCTCTGCCTTTAAAATATATATTGACGGCCTCCACAGCTTCTAGGTGACCTTTCGGGATGGGCCTCTTCTTCAATTTGATTGGGGGGGGGGGGGGGTGGATAGAAAGCTGGAAAAGCTAGAGGGACAGGACAAGGCCTGGCAGCTAATTGAACACAGATAAGTGGGGGGGGGGGGGGGAGGGGATTTGAACACAGGCCAGAATTGCAAATTCAGAAGGTCTGAAATAAAGGGATTAAAGAGTTGCCAATCCTGAAGCTGGAGGAAGGAATGCAGGTTGATGGGGAGAAATAAGTGTGACCCCAGGTGAGGGGGCAAAAGAAAGTGGGTGTGGGAGAATGTTCAAACTATTGGGTTGTAAGCTACCCAAGTGGAATGCAAGGTGCAGTTTCTCCAGTTTGTGCACAGCATCACTCTGTCAAAGGAGGAGACCCAGGACAAAAAGGTCAGTACAGGAACGGGAAGAGGAGTTAAAATGGTTAGTAATTGAAAGGTCCAGTAGGCTCTGGCAGAGAGAGAGCACAATTGTTCAGCGATACAGACACCGAGACTTGGTCTTGCCGATGTACAGGAGGCCACTTCAAGAACACATCATGTAGATGAAGTTTGAGGAAGTGCACGTGAACCTTGGCCTCATCAGGAAGGACTACCGGGGTCCCTGGATGGAGGTCAGGGAGGGGGTATAGGGATAAGTGTTACATCTCCTGCGGTCACAGGGGAAAGGACGAGTAAGCCAAAGAATTGCAGAGGGACCCTCTAGATGGATGCCTCACCTACATCATCTTGGACCATAGTTCTGCTCTTGCTCTCCCTCCCGCCAGTCACAGCATGAATAGATTTTCCTTGTCCCTCACTTTTCACCCACCAGATTCTACATTCAAGACATCATACTCTGAAACCTCCAACATGATCCCACTACCAGTCATATCTTCCCATCCCCACTCTTCCCCGCCTACCACAGAGACCACTCCTTCCACAACTCCTTGATTCACTCATAATTTCCCACCCAATCTATCCTCTCCCCAGATTCCACACGATTCTAATGTTACAGAACAGTCCACCGAGTTCCTTGATCTTAAGGCCTTGATAGCTGACAGCCCCTTAACCCAAACAAGCTCTTTATTAATTTTCCCCTGGATGATCTGACCAATATTTGTCAGTAAAACCAGTCAGCAAATTATTTGGTTATTATCGTGTTATTTAAGGGATCCTGCTGTATCTAACTCCGCTACAGAAGCATTGTGCTGGAGGAACTCAATAAGCAGGAAGCATCTGTGGTGGGAAATTGGCAGAGGATCGTGCCATAATACTAATTGTAATTTAACACTTCACTGAAACCCCTTGGGAGTCTCGCTAAAGGGACTGGGTACAAAACAGTTGCAAGTCTTCCTTTTCTTTCATAAGTAAAAGAAAACAAAGTGCTGGAAGAACTCAGCAGATCAGGCAGCATCAGTGGAGGGAGTGGACAGATGACATTTCGAGTTGGGACTGTCTTCAGGCTGGAGTAGAGGGCTACCTGACTACTGAGCTCTTCCAGCACTATGTTTTTTACTGAAGATTTCAGTATCTCCAGTCTCTCCGTCTTCCTTTTCTTTCACTTGTTTAGGAAGAAGTGTCAAGATTGCACATATTTTCAGTAGCTGGAATCTTATTTCCAAAATTATTACTATTTTATTTTTCTTATCACAAGTACATATTTGATTATGGCTTATTTCTGTGGTTGCAGGGTGGGTGAATAATGGAAAATCTAATTATTTGTCACAGACAAAATAAATCCACATACAAAGACATGCTGCCAATATGAAAAACGTGCTTGCCTTCCCGCAGAACAACCCTCTCGTATGCTGGGAACTTGGTGCTCACTGGCAGAGCAGTGAGGTCCTCGCGACTCTTTCGAAGATTCTTCTTCATTGCTGCTCGTTGACCTCGTGACCTCCAGAAATCCCCTCGGTCACTTGAAGTTGCTTTCTGGACGTTTTGCACATTGGACATTTGTTCAGCTCTGGCAGGGTAGAAGTTAGACACAAAGATTTTATTTATCCATCACCTCAGCAGACCACAGTAAATTCTGTAGTTGGTAGTCACAAACACTGATCTGAGACAAAATCAAGTAGGCCCAAGAGTTAATCCTAACCCTTCACCACTGACTAAAATCCAGTACCTTCAACACAAGATCATCTTTTTTCCCCCCATGATTTAATTTCTTTGGCTGTGCAAAAATTAATGCATCATTCCACAGAAAAAGGTTCTAAACAGTGGATCATAGAATTTAAGTCAAAAGGTGAGAGGGGAGAGATTTAATGGAAACCTGAGGGGTAACTTTTTTTTAACACAAAAAGGTGCTGGAGGAGGTAGCTGCGGCAGCTAAGAAACATTTAGATAGGTATACATGGTTAGGACAGATTTAGAAGGATATTGGCCAAATGCAGGCAGGTGGGATTAGTGTAGATGGGACATGTTGGCCGGTGTTGGCACTTTGGGCCAAAGGACCTGTGTCCACGCAGAATGACTAGGTCTTTTTTGCAACCATATTCATTAACCTTTTGCAGGCTTGCAATATTCCACGATCTCTGCACTTCTTCAACACTGGCCTCGGCACATCCCCAGTCTCATCCATTCCATCACCAAATATGTCTGGGCCACCCTGTGGAATTCTCTCTCCGTATCCTTTCAACAAGAGTGGTTAAAAAGATACACTAGGATGCTTTCCATCATTAGTTAAGGCATAGGAAAGAGCAAGCAGGTAATGCCAGACCTATATTCAACATGATAGGCCTCAATTTCTCTGGAAACAAATTAATTATGAATGGAGTATCACTGTGTGAATGTGATTCAATGTGTAATGCCTTTGAGCGGTGAAGTGTGCATGCCAACTGAATCAATACGAACATGTACTCTTAACTTCCAGCTTCACGGGCTCAATTTTGTAGCCACGCAAAAAGTTGTTTGCCTTAGAGGAGGCTTATTCAACATGTATAAAAGTAAGAGAGGTTTATTTAGAATAAATAAGAATCAATTTTACTTAGAGGGATCAAAAACCATAGGTGGTGAACTAGAATTCACAGCCTGAAAAGGGCAGTGGAAGCAGAAACCTTAATCGCATCTAAACTTTGTGGATGTATACGTGGAGCTGTGATCCGGTGTTGGGATGTAGAATTGGGCTGGGTCCTAATTTTACTCAAATAAGAGTCTTCATAAGTTCTCTCTGATCCTTCGATGATATTTCTCCTCACCTACTAGCTGCATTCAAAAGTCAAACTCCATCTCCCGTAAAATATGGTAAACTACCTCAGGGCAGTTAAGCTGATATCAGGGTAGTGAACCAAAGGCTTATAAGGAGATGCAGACTTTGAGGTGAACCTTTAAAGATCAAAAGCAAAGATATTTCTGGAACAAATTCCAGAGCTTAAAGCCCAGGCAGCTGATGTGACCACCAGTGATGGAAGGGTGTGATCAGCGAGCAGACCAGGTGGAGCACAGAGACTGCAGAAGGCTACAAGTCTGCAAGAGATTCCAGAGCTACAGTGGGATAATGCCACAGAGAGATTTGAATAAAAGTAGAGATCAGACTGACAAACATTATATGTAGTCAAATAAAAGCATCTGTAAAGTGCATCAAGTTAAATTGACACTGAACGACCTTACATATACATTCTATACATTGAACCAAACATTACCAGCCCCAATTGAATCACACTTTGCATTAAAGTCAGACAGAAAGCAGAGGGGGGTGGGGAGGGAGAGAACAATTGCATTACTTGGTCAGTTTCCAAGAAATGCTGGATGACCAATCTTTACAGATGAAAGACGCTAACTTGCTATGGTAGAATAGATTTAGAAATAAATATACCAATACAATATACAATACAATATCCTTTATTGTCATTGTACAAGTACCACTTTAAGATGTTGAGACCAATAAAGCAGCCCTTTGCTGAAATAGATCAAAATCTCAAAAAAAGGGCACAATTGACACTTGTGTGTCGAGCAGATATTCTCTGCTGGTTTCTGCTAAAAAATGCATACAAGTGTGTGCATTAATTTAGGCTTTTTTGCAAACACTCGATTGGTCG
The DNA here is from genome assembly GCF_053455715.1 of Rhinoraja longicauda. Lineage (NCBI taxonomy): Eukaryota > Metazoa > Chordata > Chondrichthyes > Rajiformes > Arhynchobatidae > Rhinoraja > Rhinoraja longicauda. Next base: position 29,332,943 of record NC_135955.1, read on the forward strand.
CCAGCTTTTCATCTTCCCTCCAAACTTCGTGCTCTAAACCATGGAATATAAAAGCCACGGAAACTATGACTAAAGGGACACCATCTCTGTACGGTCCGGCAAAGCTATCCAGTCCAATCCCACATTCTAGCTCTTGGCTTCAAGCCTTTTACATTCAGGCATAGTAAGTGGATATCCAGACACTTCTTAAATGAAACAAGCAATTTGGTCTCCACCAGCAAACTTCCATCATCCTCACTTAGCATTGCGAGGCCGTGGAAGTCTTTCTACTGAAGGCCTTAGGTGCTCTTTCACTGAGAACCTTCAAGATTAAGTGATAGACAGTTAAAGAATAGTGTAATAAAAATAAAGACACAAAGTGCTGGAGCTACCCTGTAGGTCAGGCAGCATTCCTGGAGCACATGGATAAGTGACGTTTCAGGCAGGACCCTTTGACACAAAGTGCTGAAATAACTCAGCCAGTCTGACAGATGGTTTTTTGTAAAGGTTGTAAGGCAGATGTAGAATATCCACCATGATCTTATTGAATGATAGCGCAGCCTCAAAGGGCTTCATAAACTCTAGCTGCACTTATTTCATATGGTTTGCCTTTACTAATACAAGTTGCAAGATACAAATCAGAATTTACCTGCTTTTATTTGGAACGATTCCTTTCTCCAGTTGTCGGACATTGTCAGGGCCAATTCTTACTGCCAACCAGTTTCCCAATTTGCCATTGTATAGGGTATCCAAAACCTTAAAGACATCCCCTCTGGCAAAAGTCAAGCTCTGCGGAGTCTCCTTCTCATACTCAAAGTGTGTCCTAACGAAGAATGAATCTCCACGGCCCGAGTTAATAATTTCTTTGTACACTGGTGGAGAGAGGAGGAAAATATTATGTTGGACTTAGAAGCAAACGGGTGCATTCTATTATCTGTTTCCACGACCGTGTATACAGGCACAATATAAGAGAGCAGATAACTATCCAACCAAATAACATACATGCATGTAGATAATATGATGCAACGGAAAAATCCACTTCATTCACTGCCAGGATCTATTTTGGAATTTCCACTACTTTCCATTTGATAATTAAAGACTTTGGAAACATAAATATATCATATTATATGGTCACCAACTGCCAACCTTCTCAGAAATGGAGGCTCATCAAGCCACCATTGTCTAATATTAGGTCCAGGGGTGGTTGAACAACTCGGCCTCCAATGGTTGACTCATTATTTTCCATCAGGGATAAGTTCACAGCAGATAATCATCCTGATAGGCAGCCACTTTTATACCACCATTGGAAGAATAATAATTGACATCAAATTGTGACCAAGATCTCATGCATGTTCCAGAGTTCTTCTCACTTTTACATGATGCCTTTGACAGCACAGCCTCCTCTCAGTCCTCCTATCCTATAGCCTCACGCATTCTTTGCATTCCACTGAAATAGCTGACAAAATGTTGATGCTCAGATATGGGATACGAATTTTCAGCTTGAGGATTCAGGGGAAAGTGTACTAGTGAATGACCCAGAGTACATTCCCCCAGCCAAGAGCAGATTTCTTCTGCCAAGCTTTTATTAACAAATCAGTTTAGTATTTACTGCCTTAGCCCACACTACTTACCATCATACTTGCTCTGAGCGAGGATGGTCACATCTTCACCTTTCGGAATTTCTAAGAGGTAAAGAACTGCTTCTTCACGCACAATACTACGGAAATCCATGGAGTTTATCTGGAGGGATATACAAACAAGTTAAAATGGTCACCAAATCATTAGATGGAGGAATGCACTTCTACATTTGTTTTCCTTCAAAAAAATAGCTTGTATCAAGCAAAAATCAGTATAGTTATTGGATCCCACAGAATTAACTCTTTCATTATTTCACTATGATGTTCATGGTACTAGGTAGCATTAAATGGGCCATTCAGTAATTGTGACCCTACACACGTTTAAAGTGAGATTTGTTTTTTAAACCCTGAAAAGATTTGCTTTTCTGGAATTCATCCACTTCATTTGGAGGTTCCTATTGAACTCTCTTCCAGGTAACATCTTCCAGATTAAATATGCTGTGCAGGTGTGGAAATGTTTCGCTCAATTCTTCCTATTGCCAATTAGTCTAAACTGCTGATTACTGGCTCATCTTGGCTCCTCACCACCAGTACTGCACCATCCCTGGGCTGAGGTGATGGGATCAAAGTGATCATTACAAGGTTGATGATGCAAAGCCCAATGATTGAGCAAATTTCTAAGTCCAAGACCCTCAGACTATCTTTGATCGAACCTTACAGGTTTTATCTTGCACTAAATCTTATTCACGTTATTCCCTTTATTATGTATCCGTACACTGTGGATGTCTCAATTGTAATTATGTATTGTCTTTCCGCTGACTGGTTAGTACGCAACTAAAGCTTTTCAAGTACCTGTCATTGTACACGTGACAATAAACTAAACTAAACCAATATATGAACTATTTAACATGTTCTAATCCAATATTGAGGCATGTTGTACAAAAAAAAATCCTCTCATTCACACCATGCAGAATCTATCAATATTTGTGGAGAAATAGATGGACGTTTGTCATTGGTTTTGGTAAATGCTTTCAACTGGGAGATACTGAATTATATTTAATGCTAAAATCACTTGATAATATGCTGGACCAGGCAATAAAAATGCACAACACAAAACACATTGGAATAAAAGTATCAGTTACGAGTTCAATGTTAAAATGGAAATGATAATTTGAAAACAACTTGGACAATTTGAAAACAATCTAGAACCAAATCATCTCCATTACAGTGTCCACAGTGGATCCAATTCCACTTAAACTAAATAGAAAGCGATTATTCTCAGTCAACTCTTGAGAATACATACAATCGCACATGGTAATTCAATATCTATGTTCTCCTCTTCACTCCCATTCAATTGTTTTTGGGTGGATGGTAGGAACGTCACATGGAAAAGATATCTCAATCATGTGGGAGAAGAGGGATATAAATGGGCCTTGATCTGACCCACCTCGCTCCCACACTTGTTAGTCTGAACTAGTGCTGTACAGAGGAGAGTCCATGGGTGAAGCAGGACGGTTTTTACATTACCTTGAGAAGCTGATCTCCTTCCTCAAGACCTTCATTCTCAGCTGGGCTACCTTCCTGCACTCCCGCCACAAAGATCCCAACATCGTTGCCACCAGCAAGTCGAAGGCCAACACTGTCACCTTTCCTGAACTGCACCATTTTTGTATCTGGGCTATAGTAAATCAGAACATGTTATTCACTAAAATATTTCACCCTGCACTGTTAAAAAGCCCCCTTCCATCACCATGGTGTCATCTTCTTATTATATGCACCAAGATACTACTAGCAACATCCCCTGAGCCAGTGAGCTCCACTATCCAGAAGGGGAAATACAGCAGGTACATGGAAAGGCCACCATCTGCCAGTTCACAGCAAAACACTCATCCTTCTAATTTGGAAATTGAAATCCCTGCTCCTTCAAGGTTAATACATTTAAATCTTGCAATGCCTCATGTGCACCTCACAGACTGTAGAGGTTCAAGACAACTCACCACAGTCTACTCGGGGGTTGATTATTTATGAGCAATAAATGTTGACTTTTACACTGATTCCCACATCCCATGAGAGAATTTAAATAATTAGATCTAGAATTCTTCTGGACAATAAGAGTCCTGAAAAAGGTGGCACCCACCTTAGGCAAAATTAATTGTCATGCATTTGTGCCCCAAAAAATTATGCAACTCAGAAATTATTTTGAAAACACAATTATAGCTACATACCTATAATCATAATATAATTCAATAGTAAAACAAAATCAAAAGTTTGAATGATCTACCTTTGCTTTTATTAGATATGGGGAACTGCAGATGCTGGTTGACAAACAAAAAGGTCATAAAGTGCTGGAGTAACTCAGTGGGTCAGGCAGCATCACTGGAGAACATGGATAGGCAGATTTGGGTCAGGACCCATTTTCAGACATGAAATGTCGCCTATCCATGTCCTGCAGAAGTGCTGCCTTACTTGTTGAGTTATTCCAGCTCTGTGTTTTTTCTGCTTTTATTAGAATCCAAATTCATAAATTCTTCATTTAACATGCTACACGTTGAACTAAATCAATATCCAATTTAAAAACGTGATATTTGTGAAACTTAAATTCAATGGACTGTGTCAAAGATCTCAGTCACTCAAATGTTAACAATTTACCCATGCAGCAAACTCTTCAATATACCTTGCAGAATGTATTGAAGGAGACTAATTAAATCACCCCTGTCAACTCTTCAATTGTCTAAAGAATGCCACTGCATGCAGACTGGATTTGATGTTTGCTTGAGCAAGGTAATAGCTTTACAGAAACAATTTGTTGGAAGTGAAGCAACATCAAGACATTTAGGATATGATAAGATTCATGAATGGGTTTCCATCTCTAGATAGGGATCCAGTTAGGAACCAGAAAATAAGACAACATTAATAAATCCAATAAGAAACAAGACAAATTGTCTTTACCCAAAGCGCAGTGGGAATATGAAATTAGCTTTAAGCGGAGTGCTGGAGGAAAATAAATTAAAGAGAAGCTAGACAAAGACATGGGAGAATGGAAAGGAAGGTTCTGCAGAGAAGGAAAAGTGACATGGAATGTGAGATGTTTTCAAGGAGCATAAATGCTGGACCAGTTGAACGATAGAGAGATCGATAGGTACTATGCTACACAAGAAAGTATTAGGACACGTGGCCCAAAAAAAGTTTCATGGACAAAATAATAGATTTAAGGGATATTCAGCTGTGGCACAATTACGCCTCCCAGCAGGCTGTGGAGAAACCAAGGCCGGAGCCCGCGGGTCGGAGCCAGCGGCGGCTGGGGCCTGGGTCGGAGCCAGCAGTGGCATTCGGAGGACCCGGCAGTGATAGCGGAGAGGTTGGTACGATAGTCGATGGGAGCGCCGACTGACGGACAAGGATGGACCACGTGGAAGTGAGGATGCCGCTGCCGGGGGAAAGACCAAAGGAGGACCTGGCCTGGGGGAACCACCGTGAGGGAGGGGGAAAAACAAAGGACCCAGCGTGGGGGAGGGGGAACAATGGGGGACGTGGCACAGATACTTTGTAACTTGGATACCTTGCAAGCAAAGAATTTCACATAAAGTGACAATAAAGTATTCATTCATTCATTAACAGTGGGGTAAGAGATTATAGATGTGTTTGGGAGCACCGAGGTCTTGTTGTGTTGGACAAGTATGGAAATTGAAACATTCACCGTTCTTTAGTATTTTCTTGAAGTCACCATTGAGGAGGAAACCATACTGATAAGAACAACCAGGGAACTTAAAAGACTCCAGCCCCCATTTCATTACAACTCCATTCCCACCTTAATATTCACTCACTCCACCACCATTTGACCGTGCCATTCATAATTGAGACACAAGGAACTGCAGGTGAGGGTTTACAAAGAAAGGCCGCAAAGTGCTGGAGTAACTCAGCGGGTCAGGCAGCATCTCTGCATTTATAAGATTTACTTCCCTTTTCAGTAGTATTTCCCGGGCTTCAACCTGGAATACCTGGAAGACCTAGAGCAACAGGTAATTGGAACACCACCAAATTCGCAAGTCACACCATACATGGAACATGGATAGGACAGATTTAGAGGGATATGGGCCAAACGGAGGTAGGCGGGACTAGTGCAGATGGGGCATGTTGGTCGGTGTGGGCACGTTGGGCCCGTTTCCACGCTGTGTCACTCTCTATGGCATGGAATATAGCACTGCTATTGCTGGAATTTTCTACAAGAGCTCTGTGGGAGTAACTGCACCTCAGATGACAGCAGGTCAAGATGTCAACTCACCAATACCTTAACAGCAATAAACACTGGTCTTGCTATCAACGGCAACATTCTGCCACCAGGTTAACAATTGCAATTCCGGGTCTATTGTGTCAGTTACGCCAACCAAATGAAATGCTTGCTCTATCGCTTGCTTTCTTTCTTTCTCACAGATATCTTGACTTACCCAAAGATCTCCTGATCTTCTGGACTTGGCTGGAGAAATTTCTTAGTAGCCATTACCACTGGTTCTTCTACTTTGGGGGCTATGGCAAAAAAGATTGGGTTGAAGGCATCACAAACATTAGAAAAGCTTTTATATGCCACATATTATGTTTAAACAATAAACAGATATTTCTGAGCAATTTGGGGCACCATACCTGTGTGCAGCGTAGGTTTACTAGGTTAATTCCCGGAATGGCGGGACTATCATATGTTGAAAGATTGGAGCGACTAGGCTTGTATACACTGGAATTTAGAAGGATGAGAGGAGATCTTATCGAAACGTACAAGATTATTAAGGGGTTGGACGCGTTAGAGGCAGGAAACATGTTCCCAATGTTGGGGGACTCCAGAACAAGTGGCCACAGTTTACGAATAAGGGGAGGCCATTTAGAACTGAGATGAGGAAAAACTTTTTCAGTCAGAGAGTGGTGAAGGTGTGGAATTCTCTGCCTCAGAAGGCAGTGGAGGCCAGTTCGTTGGATGCTTTCAAGAGAGAGCTGGATAGAGCTCTTAAGGATAGCGGAGTGAGGGGGTATGGGGAGAAGGCAGGAACGGGGTACTGATTGAGAGTGATCAGCCATGATCGCATTGAATGGCGGTGCTGGCTCGAAGGGCTGAATGGCCTACTCCTGCACCTATTGTCTATTGCCTTAGGTGATCAGTAGATATGCATCCCAAGATTAATTTGTTCTTCTATATCTTGTATCCTCTCAGTTATATTATATTTCCTTGTTTGTTCTCCTCTAACACATTACCACACCCTTCATTAGAATCAATTCCATTTACTTTTTCCTGCCTATTTGACACAGTATGCCTATTCTCCTCTCATAATACAATATCCCTCCCATTCTCCCACCTCATGCCAGGGAGTGCTGATTGAGAATGATCAGCCATGATCACATTGAAAGGCGGTGCTGGCTCGAAGGGCCGAATGGCCTCCTCCTGCACCTATTGTCTATTGTTTACAAGACTGATCCCAGGAATTAGTAGTTTAACCTATGATGAGTGTTTGTCAGCACTGGTCCTGTACTCGCTGGAGTTTAGAAAAGGGGGGACTAAATTGAAACATACAAAATAGTGAAAGACTTGGATAGAGTGGATGTGGAGAGGATGTTTCCACTAGTGGGAGATTCTAGGACTGGAGGTCATAGCCTCCAATTAAAGTAGGTTCTTTTAGGAAGGAGATAAGGAGAAATTTTGTTAGTCAGAGTGTGGTGGATATGTGGAATTCTTTGCCACAGAAGGCTGTGGAGGCAAAGTCAGTAGATATTTTTAAGGCAGATATAGATAGATTCTTGACTAGGACAGGTGTCAGAGGTTATGAGGAGAAGGCAGCAGAATAGGGTTAGGAGGGAGAGATAGATCGGCCATGATTGAATGGTGTAGACTTGATGGGCTGAATGGCCAAATTCTACTCCTATTCCTTATGACCTTATTTATCTCTCGCTGTTTAAAACTTGTTTTAAGGAGAAAGGTGCAGGTAGTGTGATGAGTGGGGGAAAGACTTGAAGACAGTAGATAGAAAGGGTGCAGAAGATCTAGTGGAGATCACATTCTCTGACAGAACCCAACAAGGTCCTATGCTCTACAAAATGACGTGAATGTGTCATTTGTAGAGCTTTTTTTCCCACGAGTGATAGTTCTACTCAATAACCAATGTATGTAGTCTCTTTTTTGCTCTGGTTTATTTTCACCCACATGTTTAGACCGTAATGGTGTATCCTTATTGTTTTGATGTGTTTATGCTTTATTCTTAATTGTTAACTGTATGTTTGTGTTGTCATTTGTGAGCGGAGCACCAAGGCACATTCCTTGTATATGCATACTTGGCCAATAAACGTATTCATTCTCATTCATTCAAAACATTTAAAATCAATGGAGACAGAGGAGTAAATATTAGCCCAAGAAATTCTCGAAAACTCCCAGGTTTTCAAAATAGAGACAATGTATTTTTTACTCAAAAGGCAAATCAGGACCTTCATTTAGAGTTCCATGCAAAGGACAGTACCTCAGATAGTACACTACTCTGAGCACTGCACTGGAGCAACGATTTGTGGGCTAATCTCTGGAGAATTTGAATCAGAAACCTTTTGCCTTCAAGGTAAGAATGCTACCCACAGACATGAACCTAGTATGGAAGCAACCAAAGTAAGCAAACTAGTTTTGCTAGTCACATGTACAACATGTGTAAAAAAAGAGTCATTGACTAGGTATGACATTAGTATACAAAGGTAAACTTGGCATGGTAGGTAGAAGTTGACAGACTGCAAAATCCATCCTTGTTTATTTTTAACATGACTTTGCCATAGCACATAAAGGCATGTTCGAGAGGGGCAAAACATTCCCATTAAAAAATATAAAAGAAACAGGACCTAAAAACAAGAGTCTAAGGATCAGTAAAGTGCTATAAACATAGAAGCACAAAGCAGGAAAAGGCCTTTCAGCCCATTGTGTCCGCGTTGGCCATTTGAAAAAGAATCCCACTTTCCTTACTCTCTCCCTGAAACACAGCCATTTATTTTTATCCCTTTTCAGCATTTATTTAAACACTTTTTTAAAGGAGTAATTTACTTTTCTTATACCATCCTTCCCAATAGCACATCCCAAAATCTTATTTCCTCACCATTTCTTTTACCAGTCCTCGTGACTACAGCCAATTCAAACAGTTTTCTATTTACTCAACCAATCATTTTCTTCATTTTGATCAACGCTCATATTCCTCCCCTTGCAAGGAGAATAATCTCAACCTTACTTAGTCTCTCCAATATAAAATATAGCGCAATAACAGACACTTAGGCCGATGCTGTCTGTGCCGACCATGATGCTGGTCTAAACTAAATCACGTTTTTACACGGTTCATATCTCTCTTTCTCCACGTGTTAATATGTTTGTTTATGTTTGTCTAGATGCTTCTTAAACATGGTTATCGCATCAGCTTCTACCATCTTTTTGGCAGCATGTTCTGGGCACTTAAAAAAAGTGGCCTCTGTAAAAAAAACTTGCCTCAAATCTCCTTGTATCCTAGGGAAAATAATCTGACCATCTACCCTATATCTCTCACTTTCATATTCTTCTATCAGGAAAATAGTTTGTTTAAAAATATGTGCATTCAAAAACCCCAAATCTCCAAAACTTGTAATATTTTTATTTTTAAACGAGGCAGACATCTGCATCACATTTTCCAAATATCTTTCTCTCCAAGAAAGGGATGATCATTTTACCTCTGTAATTATCCTCAATCACATCTTCCTTCTCATAGTCAACTGCAGTAGGCAGGTCAGTCCTTGCTGCAAATGGAGTTGGCATGGCTCCCATCCTCACCAGTCTGTTGGAGGGCTCCTCTTTGGAACTGAGCAAAAAGAAAGCTTTCAGTAGTTGTGACCTTCAATTATAAACGCGACGTTTGGCAGGAACTTGCGAGGAAGGAACAAATGAGACTACTTAAAGTCTCTTGCATCACGATTCCTTCACCACCAATTATTCCTTCTTAAAAATATTTTTATATTCAATCATTGCCCAGTACTGCAGAAGCTCAGTTCCAAGATAACCACCAATAAATCCAATAGTTAAAATTATTTATTGAGAAGGTAGCGAGAATGTGGAACCGACTCCCACAGAGTGTTGCTAGGCAAACAGCAGAGATGCATTTAATGAAAAGCCTGATAAACAAATAGAGAAAGGGACAGAAGGATATGATGAGGAACAGGACGTAGTTAATGCAAACGCAGGATTGATTGATGAACCAGTCTCGGTGAGAGTTGAGGCCTGACCTCTGGTTTCGGAGCTTAGAGCAAGGGTGGCTGGCCATGACAGATTGTTGGAACAGTCACCTCTAGTGGTAACAAGGGCATGGATGACAATTGCAGCACCTATGATCCCTACCAGGGGTGGAGGAAGTCAATGTTTAGAGATAAAAAGAGGCACATAGTAATAGGGGGCAAATGTGATCCAAAGCTCATTTTGGGATTCACTACGATCCTGGAGCAAATCAAGTCAGATGACATTTGAATGGCGCTGGTCTCACAATGACCAAAAAAGTGGTGCGAGCCACATCTGTTCCAAGCATCAAGCACCCAACCTACACCGATACCAAACATCCTTCATATTTTATTTTCTGAACATTCCCATTAACTCCCTCTGGATGCCACGCCTTAGGAGCGATTTACAGTAGTCAATTAATAAACCTATACATTTATTTGCATGTGACAGAAAACCCACACGGTTACAGGGGAATATGCAATCTCTATGTAGTTGGCAGCACAAGTCAGGATTGAATGTGCATTGCTGGAACTGTGAGGCTCGGCCAACTACGCAGTATGCTGACCAGAAATGCCGATTGGTGCAGGGTAGAGTATGTAAAAGTACTAATGGATCACTAAGACTATGCAACTAGTTCTGCTGTAAAGAACGCTTCCAAAGTGCGAATGAGATACAACACCATTGATGTATTAGGTACAACTATTATGTGGGACAAATTGGTTATGACATGATTTCAATTGGGAACTCGAGAACCACTTACTTTGAAAATTGACCAGCAGCAGAAAAAGCAAGCTGCCTTGCAAAAAAAGTTTCCATGTAACTTCCCAGCAGTAATCAGACACCATTGCCTATTAAAAAGTCTGTCAATTTCACTGCAGGTGACCATTGAAAATGACAATCAATCACTTCAATTGACACTTGTGCAATGATAATCTTCAATTGACACTTGTGCAATGATACTCCACTAAACAATAGCATCAAATGCCATTATTTGAAAGTGCTGTGCCTTTAGTTTTTTTAAGCTTGCAGTCACAAAAATAAACTCATACCCATTAAAAAGATCTTGCGGGAAAAAAAAAACTTGTTATTGTGAGTTTGAAAGCATTAGTCTCCATCCCCTCACTTTTCTATCTTGACACGATTGTATTTGTGATGTGAAGAACTACCCGTACTTTGTTTCGGGATGACTTTTGAGTCTTTGTTATACCAGACATTGTCATTATTTAATATGTGCTGTGCTGATAGCTCTGCTATTTGCCTTGCTAAGGAGCAACACTCGAGTCTATAATCACAACGGAAGGTAGCTCGAATGGAGGCTAAATAACACTGTTAGGATTGAAGAGCCTGTTTCCGAGCTGAACATTCCGTGCTGCAACAACATGTTAAGAAATAGAAATTCACAACGGTCATCATGTTCCCCCAATAACCCTTCTCTGTAATTATCACACCGTTATTGCATGGTGCTCAGCATCCTAGTTTCACAAAAATCCAAATGGCTGCCATGGGAAAGCAAAAGGCAATGTTAACTATGGATTCAGGATGTTTAGATGACAGGGGGGAAAAGTACCTTTTCTTGTCAGTAGTTCTTCCGGAAGAATGTGAAGAAGCATCGGAATGTGGCGACTTCCTTTCTTCTGGCGGAGGTGAATATGATGGGTTTGAATCAATTTCAGAGATCTCTGCTGCAAAGAAACATTGCGTTCAGGTATATTATATAAATGGGCAATTAAGTCCATACCATTCGCCGTAGAAGTTAATCGCACTCTGGCCCGTTATAAAAAAAGGAAGAAACCACTTGCAGGTGGCTTAGCAGGTGACAGGGAGAGATTGTATCAGAGATTTAATCCAACAAGGCACAAAGCAGCAGAACAATCCAAATCAATGATTGTTTCCAATTCACTGGATGAATTTAAAAGAGAGTTAGATAAAGCTCTTGTGGCTAGCAGAATCGTGGGATATGGGGAGAAGGCATATACCGACATTTCCATGGGGCACAAAGCAAACCTAGGGGCCAAGAAGACAAGACAATAAATCCAAAAGGATTAATAAATATACCGGGTCACACTCTCATCTTGCTGCTGCAATTGGGAAGATGGTACAAGTGGCTGTAGGAAATAGGTGCAGGAAGAGGCCATTCGGCCCTTCGAGCCAGCACCGCCATTCATTGTGACCGTGGCTGATCATCCACAATCAGTAACCCGTGCCTGCCTTCTCCCCGTATCCCTTGATTCCGCTAGCCCCAAGTCCTCTATCTAACTCTCTTTTAAATTCATCCAGTGAATTGGCCTCCTGTGGCAGAGAATTCCACAAATTTACAACTCTCTGGGTGAAAAAGTTTTTTTCTCATCTCAGTTTTAAATGGCCTCCCCTTTATTCTTAGGCTGTGGCCCCTGGTTCTGGACTCCCCCAAATTTGGGACCATTTTTCCTGTATCAAGCTTGTCCAGCCCTTTTATAATTTTATATGTTTCTATCAGATCCCCTCTCATCCTTCTAAATTCCAGTGAATACAAGCCCAATGGCTTTGGACCATGACATCCAGGTCAAGGGTAGCTTTATCCCCCATCAATAATCAGTCTCTTGAACGACACTGTACAATCATACCATAGCAACCATTTACTAGGGACGCTGTTTGATTGGCACTAGGTACTTTAGTTTGCACTATTTTGGTCTGGATACCTAGTATTACTGATAATTTATGGTATATTTAATTGTTGTCTTGTTACCATGATGCGCCTGTAAAGCTGCAGCAAATTAAAATTTCATTGTTCTGTTCTCGTTGCATATGACAATTAAACATTTGTGACTCTCTTGAATCTTGAGAAAATTCAGAAGAAAACTTATCCAGAAAATCTTAAACTTGTTCCCCCAGGGAGTGGAAGAGGTGAATTGCTGCAGAAAATATGGAAGGAAAAACAGATGAATGATGTGCCCATGAGATATGATGAAAATGATTGAAACAGCCAATCAGCAGATTCAAAGGGGAATTGAATGGGCATTCTAGGGAAAATAACTTGCTGGTCCATGGAAAGGGTGATGGGATTGATCTACTAAGAGCTTATATGGGCTTGATGGATCAAATGATCTCTTTCTATGCAGTTAACGATTCTTTGACCAGAAGTAGGAGAAAAAAGTTTGAATGGCGCATAAACATCAACATGGACTAGATGGATTACATTTTTGTGCTTTATGCTTTAATCCTTTGAGCATTATACAATTTAAAATTAGCAATGAATGTGATAATAAATGCCAACTAACCGAAAGATGGTGGGTTTGGAGTACTAGTTTGATAGAATATTGTTTCAAGAACAGATTCCTCCAATGTTCAAATCTGTGATTGGTGGGGTGTGGGGAAATCAAAATAGCTGGCTGTTTTGAATTCTGCTCAGGTGCCTTAGTTTAATGAATGCCGAAAAGTCTCTACAACACAATCCAAATGTCATTACAACTGGAGCCGATGCCATAACAGAATCCATGGAAACAAGATTAACAGTGAAAGCAGTTCATTTTCCAACAGATCAATGCAGATTGGAATGCCTTCAGCTAGCAGCATGAGAATTGGGACTGTTCCATCCCTGGTAGTCATGTTTGGCAGAGGTAACAGAAAAATGTAGTAATAAAAGCAAGGCAATGTAAAAACAATATCAAACCACATTCAAACTATACCTTCCAACCCTGAAAGTGAAGTTGCATTTTTCTTTACTCTCAAAGGTTCAAAGGTTAGTTTATTGTTACATGTACCAATTAAAGTAGTGAAATGCAAATTGCCTTACAGCCATACTAAAAATAAAGAAACAAGACACACAACTATATAAAAGTTAACATAAACATCCACCACAGCGGATTCCACACATTTCTCACTGTGATGGAAGGCAATAAAGTCCAATTTTTTTCCTCCTTAATTAGGGATTACACAAACTCCCCTCCAAAAAGTGAGGCAGAAGGGTAATTGAGAGAGGTTTTTAATACAGTAAATATTTTTTGTTAAGTGGAGATATCTTCTCCACATCCATCCTGTGAAGCAAGACCACAACCAGGGGCTAATAAATACAAGACAGACAGTCACCAATAAATCCCGAAGAGAATTCAGCAGAAATTCCTTTACTCAGTGACCAGAATGTGGAACTGAGTAGATTAGTGGTCATATTACTGCTCAGACTTTAACCTGTGATTCAAAGATGAATCCAGTGGAAGAGCTCAACATTTGAGTGATTAAGTAAATTCCTGTAAAGGTGGCAATAAAATGCATAGCTCGTTATTGTCTCATAATGAGACCTGCGACCGTTAAACCAGCAATATGTGTGATCAAAGCTCTCGCAAAGAACAACTAGTCCCTCGATTCTCTGAAGTCATTCTGCCAGAAGAAATAAGGCTGAATGGACCATCATGCATTAACCTCAGAAGAACTGAAGAACAGAAGAGAAACATGACAGCACCTTGGAAGCACCTTCAGTTGTACAAGACTGCAATGGCACAAAGCAGCAGCTCACGTTCGAGGGGAACCAGAGACAAGACATTTCATTCTGGTCTTACCGGCAACGGTCACATCATATCATATCATATCATATCATATATATATATATACAGCGCGGAAACAGGCCTTTTCGGCCCACCAAGTCCGTGCCGCCCAGCGATCCCTGTACATTAACACTATCCTACACCCAATAGGGACAATATTTTACATTTACCCAGCCAATTAACCTACATCCTGGAGAAGATTTTTATTAAAGTACAGGGATTAGCCATGACAAATAGTGGAGGTGGATTAAAAAGGGAAAAAGGAATAGAAAGATGCGCTAAAATAAAGGGGAGATGTCAAGGGAGGCTGCAGCACAGCATAAATGTCAACAGGATAGGATTTTGCCGAATGGCATTTTTCATTTTGCTGGGAATTCTGTGCAATTTTCATTAAGTGGCATTAGAAATCTCAAAAAAACCCCACAAAATTCTCAGTCATAGCAGAAATAGGCCCTTTGGCCCAACACATCTGTGCCAACCAAGTTGCCTAACCGAGTTAGTTCCATGTGCCTAACTGAGCTAGTCCCATATCCTTCCAAACCTTTCCAATAGAAGGGGCGGCACGGTGGCGCATCAGTAGCGTTGCTGCCTTACAGCTTCAGAGACCCGGGTTCGATCCTGACTACGGGTGTTGTCTGTAGGGAGTTATGTACGTTCTCCCCGTGACCTGCACAAGTTTTTTCCCCGGGATTTCTAGCTTCCTCCCACACTCGAAGACTTGCAGGTGTGCAGGTTAATTGGCTTGGCATAATTGTAAATTATCCCTGTGTGTACGTTAGTGTTTATGTGCGGGGATCACTGGCCGGCGTGGGCCAACAGACCTGTTTCCGTGCTGTAAAGTAAAGTTACATGTCCAAGTGTCTTATATGTTGTAATTGTAACCAGCTGTACCCATTTGCTCTGGCAGCTGTTCCATATGTAAACTGCCCTCCGTGCACAAAATCTGCCCCAAGATGTGTTTTAAATTTCCCACCTCTGACATTAAACCTCGGCCTTCCTCAACCCTGGGGAAAAGACTGTGGCTATTCAACTCATCTTTACCTCCCCTGATTTTACAACCCTCTTCTTTCCTTATCAGAGATGCTTTGGTCTTCTTTTCTACAGCTACTCAATTTGTCTGAAGAAGGGTCCCGACCCAAACGTCTGTCCGTTCCCTCCACAGATGCTGCCTGACCCACTGTGTTCCTCCAGCAGTTTTTTTTTTTTGTTGCTCATCATCATCACAAAATATTTTTGCACCCTTTCCAGTTTGATGGCACCCTTCCTGTAACAGCATGGACTGAACTATATTCAGAAAAGGGAAGATATTTCCACTTTGAAAGAAGCTTAAGCAGTTTTTTTAGAGACTCACCAGTGATAAAGATCAAGCAAATACTAAATAAACTATTTAAATGTTTCTATTCGATGTTCTTATTGGCCATAGTTTGCATTTGAACTGATTTTGCTGGAAGGATCAGATATCCTACAATTTAACAAATACAGGTATAAAATAAAGCCAGTTAAACAGTGACGTCAAGCAACTCTTCCCCTACATCAACTGTGAATGTTATTAAATACAAAATATCGCAAAAAGGAATGCAGCACCAAAAATAATGCAGAGGTATTTATAGTTCACTTCCTCTAACCAGTACCCAAATCATGTTTCACTTCAGAGGAGAAACCTGCAACTATAAATGAATGAATTCCCTTAAAACTTTCAATAAAGAAACTTTCAATACAGTTTTAAACTCAAAGTTTTATAGCATTTTAATTATTTTATCATTGTGCAGAGGGGATAATACTGGGACAGTGGAAGAAATCAAAACAGTTCGTAACAAAAAGAAACTATGGCCAGCATTTTGAAGGAAAATGCTCAGCTTTTCAATTTTGTTCCCTCATGTTCATGGGTTAAATTAACCCAATGATCACCCAGAGTGATTCACAGCAACAGGCAATTTGATTAAGCACAGATTTGTGTTTAGCCTCACGATAGATGCGGTGCTGGAATAAGTTCTAAATGTATTTTGTTATTTTAGAACATTGGTATTTGTTGCCCATTCTCAATTATTCCCTAAATGGAGCCGATTGCAACTCAGCTCTCTGAGCTACTTCTATGCTCGCGGTGAAGGTGCTCCCAAACGGTTCCGGTATTTAGACTGCAAATGAGGGGATGGTGATACATTTTTGTCAGTTGCTGCAGTGCTCAGGGGTAGGAGGGACATGCAAATAATGACGCTCCCTGTGCCTGTTGCTCCCGTCCAAAAAATAAAATCACAGTTTTTAGGGGGATTAAGAGGGGAAATGGATACAGCAAAATATTGAAAGAGTGACCATCCATTTAAAGAAGCAAATCAAATTAAAAACGGATTAAGATCAAAAAAGGAAGGGGCAAGAAAATGCAGAGATGTGAAGACGTTTTCCTATTCCTCCCAAAGGCAGTCAGGTGAAAAAACAAAGATTAAAAAAATTAAAGATGAAATCATGGAAAAAGGGTGTGAAGATCATAGGCATGTGGGGTTTATTCATTCAAAAGAAAGTAAAGAACAGTAAAATAGCCATTACTAAGAAAAACAAGGTTGTGCAAGAATTGGAGACTCAACAGCCAATGTTGAAGCTGCCAAGTGGAGCAGTTCCTTTTTACATAAATTAAAAAGCAAATGTGCAAGACTCTAAAAATGAAGGACAACAGAGATGTTGAAGGGTTTTAAGAGTGTGTGTGTGTGGGGGGGGGGGGGGGGGGGGAGGGGGTGCAGAGTCAAAAGGAGCCAATTTCCTGGACAATATTGTCACTGAAGAAACTTCTAAATCAAAATGAGTTCATGTACATTAACAGAAAAGGGACTCATATTTGTTGTACAAAAAGTGCTGGAGGAACTCAGTGGCTCAGGCAACATCTGAGAAGGGGATGGACAGATGATGTTCTTGGTTGGGACCCAGATCGGGAGTTCCTCTAGCAATGTGTTTTGCTCTAGATTCCAGTATCTGCAGTTTCATGGGTTGTCTTCTTAATACGAGTTGGAATTGTGATCACATATAGCTTTGCCTCACCTTCTGAATCAGATTCACTATCATCCATGGGTGGAATGTTGATCAATGTTTGCTTCATATCTCTTTGCACAACAAGCTGGAGTTTTCCACGTGATCGTTCAATCAATTTTCGGGCATCAGCCAGAGACATGTTTTCGGTGACTGTCCCATTGATCTGTTCAGGTAGAAACAATAGTCAGTGAATTAAGTTAAAGTTATCATTTCCTGGTAAATTTGATGACAAAGAACCAAATGCACCTGAAATACAAACATTATATGCAGTTACTAATTGTCCAAATTATCCAGCAAGCTCAAGGTTCGAGAAATACTATAGGCTACTAGGTGCTGTTCAATGTACACTGCTCCACTGTTTGCACAGTGTCTGGCTCTCTGGCTGTCTAGTATGTTTTAACAATTTGCTGGATTTGCATGTTAAATTCACAGAGAAAGTTAGAAGCACAAGTTTAACAATGTGCTAATTGTAGATGTAATCTACCTCCCAGACCTGTGCATCTCATTCCTGCAGAGTGAGTTCTTGAGATTTTGAATGCACCAAATTTAAAATTTACATCACTCATCCAATTTTGCTTTCCTCTTAACCAGGGATACCTGGAGAGCATAGTGTCTTCCACCCAATGCACGTTGGGGTTACACTAAGAGAAGGGAAAAAAACAGTCGAAGAAGGGACAAGAATTGGTTATAGCGTAACTCAGGAATCGCCAAGTGGTAGGTACCAAAAGGCCTCTTTGGTGCGGTGTAATTCTATAAAATCCTCAAGCAATATACATTGTGCAAACCAAACCTTGACCATCTTTAAAACTATTAATAAAGAAATAAAAACTTACTTTGAGGACAATATCCCCTTCGTGCAAGTTTCCATCCTTGGCAGCCAATCCTATTCCCGTCATCTCCTTGATGAAGATTTGACTGCCCAATCGAAGGCCATATTCTATTGGATAAAATATTGATTACTTTGAATGGCTAGAAGCACCGTAATTCAAATTCACTTTAATCTTGTGTTGCCTAATTGTGCCTCTGGTTCTTTTGGAGATTAATGCAGACATTGAAGATCACGCCACAACATTGGCAGAAGAACTTTCATCATAATTAACCTTGCTCCTGTTCCCCCAACTGACTACCTGGCCCAGATAGGCACTTTGCGGCATTTTTTAAATTAACAACCGCGCAGGACAGTCATCTGCTTTAGGATTTCCCCAATGCAATGCGTAATCTTCTCCCTCAGTGCTTCTCAGATGCTTGAGGCCATGTCAAACACTTCAACCAGGCCAATCTCAAGAGTGTGTAGTCGAAACATTAACAGCACATCTCCCGTTCCACATGGGGCCCAATCACCCTAAACCACTGTCACACAACCAAAGACTCCAACAGCTCCATCCCCCGACCGCACTTTAGAAAGTCTGATCAGCAGGTTCTGCTTCTATTCCATGCCTATAAGCAGAGCACAAGGGAGGACCCAGAACAGAAAATCATACCGTGCTGGTCTGAGGAAATAGATGAGATTCATTACAACCGGCCAGCAGACTCTGTGTAATGCCTAGGTGGCCTGCTGTATAATTTTGCCAGATTGTATGCAAAAACAATGAATTTTACTGTAACCAAGTACATGTGACAATAAACTATCATTGAATCATTGCTTTAAGGCAACCACTGACATCCTGTGCCAAAGAAAAGCTAGTTTTCATGACTATCGTCCAGTGGCCATAACATACACTGTCATCAAGTGCTTTGAGAGGCTGGTCATGGCACTCTATAAGCTTCCCAGCCAGCCTGCAGCCTCCACTGCAGTTTGCTTACTATTGCAACATGTCCAAGGCCTGCGTTTTCTCCCTAGCGCTGCACTCATCGCTGGAACATCTCGATGACAAGAACACCGACAACAGGCTCCTAGTTATTGACTCATCTCCAAACACCTGGACCTGGAAGACAACACCCTCCACTGTCACTGGACCCTTGACTTTCTGACGCATAGACCACAATCAGTGATGATTGCCAACAAAACATCCTCCACAATAATTCCCAAAACTGGTGCCCTACAAGAATGCGTTGTTAGTCCATAACTCCATGCCCTATACATCCTGCGCCAAATTCTGCTCTAATACCATTCACAGATTTGTGGAAGACACCACTGTAATGTAGCCAGATCTTGAACAATGACGAGACAGAGTGCAGGAAGGAGATAAAAAGCTGAGCAAAATGGTGTCGACAACTTCTCCCTTAATGTCAGCAAGATGAAGGAGCCAGTTAGAGTTCAGGGTACAAGGTGAAGTTCATGCTCCAATCTGCGTCAATGGCACCAACAATTTGTCCTGAACCAACCAAATGGCCAAGAAAAGCACATCAATAACTTTTACTTTCTCAAGAGATTAAAGTAGTTTGGCATGCTTCCAATGACGTACAAATTTCTTCAGATGCACCATAGAATGCATATTGGGTCGCATCACGGCCTGGTTTGGGAACAGCTCTGCCCAAGATCACAAGAAATTGCAGTGTTGGGGATGTAGCAAAACCTATTACACAGGCCAGCCTACCCACCCATCAACTCCATCTATACTTCCCCCTACCCTGGGTAAGCAGCGAACATCATCATGCCTCACCCCAGTCATTCTCTCTTCTCCCCTGTCATTGGGCAGAAGATATAAAAGCTTGAAAATATGTACCACCAGATTCAGAACTGCTTCTTTTCTGCTGTTATCAGACTTTTGAGCAGACCTCAAAACCACAGACCACAGATAGATTGCCAATCTACCTCTCTGCGGCCTTTATACTTAATCTGCACTTTCTCTGCAACTGTAATACTGTACTCAGGACTCTACTTATTTTCTCCTTTGCACTTCTGTTGTTCATTATTGCACTTTAATGCTTTGCATTCACTGTATTTACTCTTGTATCATTAGCATGCATACTTTTTTCTCCAAGCTTCATATTAATTAGGAGTTTCATTGCACCCTAGTGTACATGACAATATACTAATGAGATTCTTAAATTGCACTGACGGCATCATGCAAATCACTGTTTAACTTAACTGGAAGGTTCATTTCTAAATAGAAGATAGACATAAAAAGCTGAAGTAACTCAGCGGGACAGGCATCATTTCTGGAGAGAAGGAATGGGTGATGTTTCGGGTCGAGACCCTTCTTGGTCTCGACCCGAAACGTCATCCATTCCTTCTCTCCAGAGATGCTGTCTATCCCGCTGAGTTACTCCAGCTTTTTGTGTTTATCTCCGGTTTAAACCATCATCTACAGTTCCTTCTTATTCATTTCTAAATAGTAGTTTGTTAATAATGAATCAAATGATAGCTTTAAAATCTCCATATTGGGCACGCGAGGTTAAAAAAAAAAGAGGAAAATACCCGAGCGCTTGCACGAGGCATACAGTGGGGTCAAAAAATTGGATTTTTTGGGGAAAATTTACACAAAATTACCAGTTTCAAGCCTCTTTCAGACCACCCAACATTTGATTTGACAAATTCAGAATTTTGATGTCCAAAATTCAGAATTTTACATCAAAATTCATAATATGACACGTAATGCAACTTTTCAGAAAAAAAAGGTATCCTCGCCAAATGCGCGTACGCCTTGCGCTACATTCATGTGTGAAAAACGACTATTACTTCCAACAGTCTGGAGTTCCTGGACTACATGTACAATGTCAGGCCTGTCCCGAGTATATTCTGCTATTTATAGAAAGGTTATTGAACAGAAATACTTTTTACAACACAAAGAAAAAATTGTTTTGTTTTGTCTATTTTGCTTTTTCCTTACACAAAATGTACGACTAGGTTATGAAGAGTTTCATTTAAAAATGCACATATCTAATTTCATTGAAGACATACCTGCTCCAGTGGTCTTCAACAGCAAATCACAACAGTCCATGTCCCCCCCAGCCCCCACTCCTCTCCACCCCCCCACTACCGTCCCCCCCACTCCCACTCCCCTCCACCCTTTCCCCGACTCCCGTACCCGCCTACTCCCCTCACTCCCGCCATCCCCTCCCCACCTTTCCCCCCACCTCCAACCCCCACTCCCCCCCCCCCTGCCCCCTCCCCATCCCCTCTCAACATCAACGGGCCTCATGCTACGCAAGGCCGGGCCAGCGGCGAGGCGAGGCCGGGTGAGGCCAGCAGCGTGAGGCGAGCGGCGGGGCATGTATTTTGCGTAAAAATGTGAGCTGAAATCGGAAATGCAATAAGAAAGCGGAAACTTTCCGCCAAATTCAGAAGGGTTGGGAGGTCTGCTCTTTTAGTGCATTTCAAAGTAAAAACGGACATTACAAAATAATGTGAATATGTCACTGTTATATAATCTTTCACTTAAATTTAATATTTATTCATTACAGTTCCACCACTGATTTTCTGGCATTCTTTGTTCCAGAGTTGTTCCTGGTTTATCCAGCCGGCCAAGGAAGCCGGGTATGGGGATAGATGTGCTGGCTCCAGCTGGGTTGGAGTTCCAGAGCCCCGGCCGCAGGTTGCAAATTCAACCCACCGATCGGCCGTGGAAGTCCCGATGAGATCGAGATTGGCTGCGTTGCATTTTCGGGGAGACTTCCAGGGCACGGGGGATTTCTTGAGGAACCTTGAGCGGCCTCTAGCGGAACCCGAGGGTTCATTACAAGTCTATTCATCGTTCATTTTCTTTTTTTTTTCCGATCCCATTTCTCCGTTGGTAAATGCGACTTTGGCAAAGTGAAAAACGCGGAAATCATGCAAAAAGCGCGGAGAATGGATTTAAAAAACGCGGAAATCCGCGGAAACTTCACAAGCATGATTACAAAAGGAGTAGAATTTTTAGCCGGAATTGGATGTGTCCAATTCAACCCCACCAATCCACTTTTTTGTTTTACAACCATTCAAAAATCTACCAAACTCACCTGTTGAAATTTTCAACTAATTCAAAATATTAACTTTGCGCTTCAATCATTTTATTCCCAATCTACAGCCCCAACAGAAACTACAGCCGGGAAAGTGAGCAGGGGGAAGGTATTCATGTACATGGTATGCCTGCATTCAATTACCCAGCGGCAGAGCACGGCCTTTCACCAACCTTCCATTCCTTAACAACTCCTCTCGCTCAACTCCACCATTTTTAGACAGATATAATTAGTGATATCAGAAATAACAATTGGGTGCATTTCTCCTCACCTTCTTTTGGCTTGCTCTTGACCAGCATAACTTTGTAGGGCTTTGGGAGCCCACGGTCATTAGAATAAGAGGACTCTGGCGATGGGCTTCTGGATTTGAGTCGATCACGGCTTGGGGCTCTTGCTGGTTCTCTGGAATACTCGTGGCCTTTATTACGACTCCGATCCTCGTCATATATCCGTCTGCGACCTCTATCTCCTTGCTCGTAGGCGTCATCGTAACCCCAGTCCTCTTCGTGCACCCTCCCCCGTATTCGATCGCCTTGTTCGTACGCCCTCTCGTGAGCCTGGTCTTCATCGTACATCCTCGCACGCCCGTGGCCATCATGGACGTAGTTTCTCTCGTGACCTCTGTTGTCGTCGTCAACTACCCTCCCCCTGCTGTGACTGCGCTCTCTGTTCTGGTTTCTCTCGTTGCTCCTGCTGCGCTCTCTTTCCCGGCTGTAGTTTCTGTCGGGGCTATAGTCATGGCCATAGCCGTGACCTTTCGGTGCCCCCTCGCTCCTGTCACTGTGATCACTTCTGCGATCGTAGTCATCGGCCTCGTAGAACCGAGTGTCAGGTTCGGGCACAGGCTGCCGAGCCGCGACCCTCCGACCTCTTTTCACCATCTGTTAGAACAATAAACAGCAAGGTTATCGCCACGTGATTCAGTCATCAAAACTGCAACACCACAACTGCATAACTATCAGATCGAGTATCAGATAATGTAACGGATTAGTCATTATTATAGTCATAAACTGGTGACGCAAGAACTCAGATTAATAGTTCACAGACAAGAGTTTAAGTCCCGCACAAAAGCAGCTGATGAATGGAAATCATGAATCAAGTAAATTTGGAATAATAGTTCGCTTGAGTAATTTAGATCATAGCTATTTAAGGGAAATCACCTCTCCTTCCCTCCTGGCTGGACCCACAAAAATAGGTTTGCCTCCTAAATGCCCTCTGACTCGCCCCAGAAAGTGTGGGACCGTGAGGAGGAGAGGAGGAGAAGGATGCTCAGAGCAAAGCAGAACTGAGAGAAGGCAAGGCCAAGAGGATGGGGAGACAAGCAGAGGCGGCATGGGGAAGGAAATTTGTCACACACTTAAAGTTGACTTTGCTTCCACTGTTCTGTGAGGAAGAATGTTCCAAAGTCTTTGAATATCCTCAAGGAAGAGGTAGGTAACAAGAGGATGAACAATTACTGTGGGCAGCCAGGAATGCCGCGTTGAGATTACAATCAAATTACCACTTGTATTAAATGGTGGAGAAAGATCAAAGGCTTAAATTACCCAACTCGTGTTTCTAATTCTCATGTTTGTAACAGAAGGAGGGAAGGGGATGGAGGGGTGGTCCAGGGTGGAGGGGTGAGAGATATACGAGCCAAGGAACATAAGCATGTGCGTACGTGTGGGCAGGGATTCTGGAACAGCTTCTTCCCCGCAGTTATGACCTCTTGTTACAAGCCAAGGGTGTGGTCCTGATTTCCCAAATAACCTCATCGCGGATCTTACACTTAGAAAAATAATCTGCTCTTTCTCTGTAGCTGTAACGTTATAATGCTGTAACATTACATTTTGCACTCTGGCTTTTTTTCTCTTTGCTCTACCTATTGCACTTGTGTAGGACTTGATTGTACTCTTATAGTAAGACTTGACTGGATAGTATGCAAAATTTCCACTGTATCTCGGTACACATGACAAAAATACACAAATGATGTATTCAAGAGAGTTAGATTTAGTTCTTAGGGCTAACGGAATCATGACAAATGGGGAGAAAGCAGGGACAGGGTACTGCCTTTGGATTATCAGCCATGATCATATTGAATGGCAGTGTTGGCTTGAAGGGTCGAATGGCCTACCCCTGCACCTATTTTCTATGTTTCTATGTTTTTTAATACTAAAGCGCATCTGTGTGCACCTTGCCCCCAAATGCCTTGAATTACATGCAATTGAGTCAAAACCTCCCTTTGTCCAATCCAGTGGTAGTTTGCATGCAAGAGTCACCCCAAGTTAAAAGCAATCACACACATACAATGCCGCTCCTCAGACCTGATGAGGAGTCAAATTATCTTTGATTCAGAAGGACAGCCCAAGAAGTAGGAATGGGTAACATATGCTCAGCTTACTGGCACCATTAAAATTTAAAGAATATGACACTGAAAAAATGTAAAAGAGCATTCATGAAAATGTTGGCCAACAAGGGGTTTTGCAATAAGCATCAACATATATTACAGCACAAGCCAAACAATGAATTTTTCATGCAAGTAACTTATGCTGCTACCTCAGTTACACTGAACCTACCCAGCTCATGATGTGTTAGCGGAAGAGGAGCCTTCATCACAGGAGACCAAACATAACATTAAAACCAAAACCAGAGACGTGAGTGGGAGGGGAAAGCAATTGTTAGGTTTGCATATATTAAAAGCTTAGAAGCCAGGAAGTTGGGATTGTAGATACTGAATGACAAAACAAGCTGGAAGAGTGGACTGTTTCCTGCTGGCACATGGTCCCACAAAAACAATGGGTAACAAAGTCGCTTCAACCCTGTTAAGCATAAGGAATGTAAACAATATATTTAATGGTTTGTCCAATGATTAGTTTGTGGGGTTTTTTAATTTCAAGAAGTTATGCAAAGGTTCCAAGTTTCTGTAAATATGTAGGGTGGGGCGTAAAAATAATCCTCCAAATCAACTTCAAAATTGAAAAATGACCAAAGGGAAGTGGGCAGGAGAACTTGCCACAAATAGGTAGAAAGGGAAGGTGCTGTTCAAAAGCAGGATGTGTTTTAAGATCAGACGCAGGGGTAATCAGGAGAGATGCTAAGAAATAGTTGAAGTGTAATTGAAATTTTGAATTCTTCCAGAAAAGGCAATCTTCATAGTTAATTTATTAATTTTGATTGTAACCTTAAAATCCTGTTTTGTTTTTGTCAATTCACACATTTATTCACATCTGAAAATCATAATGAATGGTAGAATAGACCAGAAGAAATGGCTGATCTCCTTTTCTTGGCACCATCCTCATTTTAAATGCTCCAACATTGGTAGTTATACCTTCAGCTGCTAAATTTTTGAAGTCCCTCGGAGTCAAACATCACAGGAAACAGTCCCTTCAGCCCACACTGAACATCAAGACCCCATTCGCACCCTCTCCACCTTATAATTTCATTCTTTGAACACTTCTCACAATGTTTCCCTGCTATCCTGTTCATTGTTACTTATGAGATTATTGAAAATTGCAGTGAGAGATAAAATATGTTTATTCTTGTGCCAATTCAATTTAAGGAGCACAAGCTAGGTGCTCTGAAGTACAGATTAATCAACATGATACTAAATATTTGGAATTACGCAAGATGTTTCTGACCTTCCTTAATTCAATTTGAAATGGTAAATTGAATAGGGAAACAATTGCAAGGAAATGGGGAAGATGACTAGAATGTGCACAAGAGGCTGAATGACCTCTTTCTGCACTGCAAAATACTCAGCAAGATGTAGGGAAGATATAGGAGGATGTAAAGCCAGTAACCAATTATTCCTGGCAGACTTTTACAATTGAAACTCAAAGGTCCATTATTTGATGAGAAAAATGGGGGTGAGATTCTGACTGAACGGTTTTACTGTGGTGCTCAGGATTTCCAGCGCTCAATTTTCTTCCACTTAGGCTTGTAGCGACAAAGGAAATGCATGAGATATGGTGGGGAAAGATAAAAATAATGAGAAAACTAGGTTGGGGGGGGGAGAAGGGAATGCAAACCAAAAATAAAATACATGATAATTATACACCGAGAAATGAGACAAAGTAAAGCCTCTCATGTTGCTTGGCTTGACATTATTAAATTTAAACTCGCTACTGAAGGTTAATCTGCATGATAAATTGATGCTGATAATTGCATTATAACCACTCGAAGATTGATTTAATAAAAAATAAAATCCCCATTTTTATCCAGAATACTTCAGTGGATCAGCGAGGGAACTTATTTAGAAAGGATTAAGTGCTCAAATAATATGCACTCTTTTGAGGTCAATCCAAACACAATGAAACATATCCACAATGCTGACACACTCAAATGAAATACTAAACTGCATAGTACCACTACTGACTAACAATTGATATTTTTGCTGCTATTAAAACTGCAATTAACATGGTTTGAAATACTAATCATATGTATATTTTCAACAAGATAATTAAAATGACCCAATGACCCAGAACAGAAATTATTTTGCAAATAAAAGATATTGAGCGGGTGTTCAAAAAACATCAAAGAAACTTTGTGGAAATAAATGAAGGACGGCAATGAATCATGTGGGTTTTTACAACAACCCAGAAGCTTCAAGGCCATCATTATTGAAACTAGATTTTTATTAGTTTATTTAATTATTTGGACTTTAATAGTTCCCATGTACCATGATGGGCTTTTAATGCGGCTTCTTAAAAGACAGAATAATTATACACTGAGAAATGAGCCTCTTTGTCTCATTATAAATGATTTAATTTAAACCTGCAAGTCAACAGCCACCAATGATGCAGAGTAATCAGCAATTAAAGCAAGTATGGAATATCACCACTTACTATTTGGGCTACTTTTCCACATTTTCTTAATTGTTGTACAGCAAAGGAATGAGGCACATTATCCATTGGAAAGCCATTAACACTGACAACCCGGTCATTTTCTCTGAAGGAATAAAAAGATATGTGGTTTTATGAAAGTGTGCTGAAATACATTCAAAGAGAGCATCAACAATTTTAATTTGAAATCTATAAAATAATATAAAAACATAATTCAGAGATGTAAACTGTAACTTACTTGTAATTGGGTAGTGGATAGTTTGCAATTTACACAAACTTTAGCCTCTAGGATTATTTCAAGAATCAAATAAAGACTCAAGCGTTTTATTGTTATTTGTCCCAACAATGGAACAATGAAATTCTTACTTGCAGCAGCACAAGATATGTAAACATAGTATTCTAAACACCATAATTTGCTTCTTATCGAACAAAATGCATTAGCTGTGGTTCAAAGGGAAATTTAATAATAATAAATTTTATTTGTCAGATGTAGGTTGGCACAGGGTCAACGGTACAATGAAATGTATTTGACAAGACAACGGGTCACCTCGGCAGTAATATTCCAAGGATAAATAAGATTAAAAATAACATTAGTAAGGTAAAAAGACAATATTAAAAATAGGTAAAAAGACAATATTAAAAATAATCAACATATATGATTTGAAATGTGTTTATGAGTTCAGAAGCCTGATGGTAGAAACTGTTCTTAAGTCTGGTGGTACGCGCAGCCATACTCCTGTATTTGACGGAAGGTTTCAATTCACACTCAGAATAGGACAAAAATCTAGATCAACACTCCATTACAACTGTGGGAAATGCACAGGGTCAGAAGTGCAGTTTCCTTTTCAAGAAAATGCATGCATGCATCTTTCTCTCCTCCTCCCCAATGAACAAAAATAATCTCATAGTAGCTATTATATAGTCAAAGAGCAGGCTGCTTCTACTCAAATGTCCTGCCCATCATTTATCTGTAATCAACATCACTGAACAAACCAAACGACCATGTGTTGAAAATCCTGTCCATCTCCAACATTAAACAGAGCCTTCACTTCAAACAACATTTCATTGTGTAGAGTGTATTTGGACGTAAAGGGTGCAGTAAAATTAAGAAATAATATGAGACTAAAGTGAATTTTGATTATGTCACAACACTAGCACTTCCCCCAAACTTTAAAAACTTGCTGAAAATAATTGAAAATATCTATAGATTACAAAATGTCCCACCAACTCTGGTTATTGAAAGTAACCATTTCAACTCTCCAGGACAAACAACTCAATTACTTACGTCTTGGGCAACACACAAACCAGGGAGGAACTCGGCAGGTCAGGCAGCACCTGGGCAGGGAATGGATAGGCAAAGCCGGCTCCTGACCCGAAACATTTCCTTACCATTCCCTCCTCAAGATGCTGCCTTACCCGCTAAGATCCTCCAACACTTTGCGCTTTGTCAAGACTTCAGCATCTGCAGATTGAGTCGCCAATTCAATTACTCTTCAATATAATAATAGCTGGTTCACAATTTAACTTGCTCAATGCACACAGAAAGTGCTGAGAAATTATTCCAAACTGATTTAGAAACATTTTGTAATTAGCAATGCTGGATGCTTTACACAAGCAGACAGGGAGAGAAGAATTTTTGCATAAGCCAGACAAATACAACAGCACTTTCACTTTCCCAACCATTTTGACCCCCAAATACTCAGGGAAATTCTATACGTCATATGCTTTGGATTATTTTGTTTTTTTGAAAGAAAAAAAATCGAGTACTATAATCAAAATAAAACTTCAAAAACAGAAATATGGAAACAAAGGCATTTTGATACTTTCCAACTTTAATAAAAGCTTACTAAAATCTTCGCTTTCCTGTAAGGGACTTTCCATTGTTGTCAAACTGTTCTCACGATAACTGGCAACTGCTTATTTGGCAAGGCAATTGCTCTGCCCATGATGGTAAGAAATTGCAGAGGTGTGGGCAGTCTAATCCATCATTCATTCTCCTGTCCCTTCCACACCCAATCATCTCAATCTACATTTCACACTGCCTCAGAAATGCAGCTAATATAATCAAGGACTACTCACATCTTGGTCATTCTCTCTTCTCCTCTCCCCCATTGGGTAGAAGATACAAAAGCTTGAAAACATGTATTACCAGATTCAAAAACAGCTTCTTCCCCATTCCTATCAGACTCTTGAATGGACTCTCATATGCCAAGAA
Organism: Rhinoraja longicauda; assembly: GCF_053455715.1. Taxonomy (NCBI): domain Eukaryota; kingdom Metazoa; phylum Chordata; class Chondrichthyes; order Rajiformes; family Arhynchobatidae; genus Rhinoraja; species Rhinoraja longicauda. The sequence continues at coordinate 29,362,192 of NC_135955.1, forward strand.
TATATTCACTCGTTTCTAATCTACCTTGTTGCAGTACTTGCACTTTAAAAAAAATCTGCGCCTTTTCTGAATCTGTAAACTATATTCTGCACTCTTGTTGCTTTTTGCACTATTGCATTCAAATAAGGTATGATTGTACTCACGTACAGTATGATTTCCCTGAATAGCACACAAAACAAAGTTTTTCACTGTATCTTGATTCATGTGGTAATAATAAACAAACACCAGAGGAGAGTAGCATATGCAAGAGGATGAAAGATCAGAAACCTTTGGATTCATTGTCCTACATCAAAGAGTTCACCTCACCTAGGTCTTTAGTTTTAGTTTTAGAGATACAGAGTGGAAGCAGGCCATTCGGCCCATCTAGTCTGCACCAACTAACGATCACCCGTACACCAGTTATACTCCGACACACGAGGGGCAATTTACAGAAGGCAATTAACCTACAAATCTGCACATCGTTGGAATGTGTGAGGAAACCGGAACATGCGGAGAAAACTCACGTGGCACAGGGAGAACGTGCAAACTCCGTACACACAGCACCCATTGTCAGAATCGAACCGGGACTCTGGCACTGCGAGGCGACAACCTTACCACTGTGCCGCCAGTCTGATAATGGATTAATTGATAAGGATGATCATTCTGATTAGAAAACTCTAGTTCTATCAAATCTCCCAGGGGTCTATGTTAGTGAGTATTTCATGTGCGTTTAACCAGGGACTGCTTTTGTTTGAAAAACTCAGTCACCTCAATTATTCTTCAGAACTTTGAACTGTTCAGATATCGGAAAGCCCTTCACAGGAGTGTTTTCCAAACTAAAATGGATGTTGATTATGCAAGGAAGCTACACAAACACACACACACACACACACACACACACACACACACACAAGGTCACACGCAGTCATGAGTGCTAAAGAAAGCTGTCCCAAAAATCCAGAGAAAATGATGGTGCTAGAACTGTGGAGCAGAACTAAAGAGAAAATAAATTAGGAGTAGGCCACTTGCCTGACCTGATTTTAATCTCCCTTCTGCAATCCTGTTGACTCACGGTAACCTCTCACTCCCCTGTTTACCAAGGGTGACGATGTGGGAGGTTTGAACATGTAGTGAGCTCTTTCATCATACTCAGGGAAGTTCTTCTACATGAATTAAGACTTCATGAAACACAATAAATGGCTTTGACAATAGCCACCTTTAGCAAATTCCAAACATCCGCCACCAATAAAACATAAAAGTTCAATCAGAGTTTCATATTCAAAATTATTTTGGGGGCATGTCAACCGTGCATCTGTGGAACAATCCCATTAGGGCCAGTGTTTCACCACACCCTCGCGACCAAAGGCTTTAAAATCAATCTTGTTTAAACCTAACCAAGGCTTGCAACGATGGCAACCTTAAAACAGTGCACATCCTCCCCATGAAGTTCATTAATAAATAAGAGCAGCTTCCAGCAGCTGGGCGAGTGCCTGTCATCTTCTTGCTGCAGAGGTTTCTGGGGCAGCACGGTGGCGCAGAGATAGAGAACTGGGTTCCATCCTGTCGGCAGGTGCTGTCTGTACAAGAGTTTGTACGTTTTCCCTGTGATTGTTTTCCCCGGCTGCTCCGATTTTCTCCCACACTCCACAGACATACAGGTTTATAGGTTAATTGGCTTCGGTAAAGATTGTAGATTGTCCCTAGTGTGTATAGGACAGTGCTGGTGTGCGGGGACCGCTGGTCAGCAAGGACTAGGTGGGTCGAAGTGCCTGTTTCCGCACTGTATCTCTAAACAAAACTAACATTTCTTTCAAGGGTTCATTGGATATTTAGAACACTCCTGCCCACAATAAAACAAAACAAACTGATTTTCCAAAAAGCAACTCTAAGTTTGGACTTAACGTTGAAGACATTTAAGAGCAAATTCCCACTTTGTTATTTCTTCCAATCAATGCATGGCTTTAAAATAAATTACAAGCACCCTTTCTTTCAATTATAGAATAGTTACAAAGAAACTGTGATTCACTTCTCTTTGCTGAGTTGTATGTTCTGTAAACAGTATTCATGCCCATCTGGGGCTCCTAAAAACGAACACATCAAATTTGATTAAAAAACTATTAGAGAAATGTGTTAAAAGTGGCATTTAAACCGACAGATTTGTGCACTAAAACAGGCCCTGTGCTATTCCAGGCAAATGGTGCAGAGCACATAGAATTAAAGAGCAGTGAAACAGGCCCTTGCCCCAACTTGTCTTTGTATGGTCCATATCCGCCCACATTTTTCCTATCTATATACCTGACGAAATCACTTTTAAAACGTCATAAAATACCCACCTCCAATACATCCTCTGCATGCACATTTCATGTACACCACCCTCCATGTGGAAAAGTTGCCTCTTGGGTCCTTTTTAAATCTTTCTTCTCTCACTTTAAGCCTACACTCTCTGGATTTTCACTCCCAATGGGAATTACTATTTACCTTACATAGGCCCCTCATGATTTTATATACCCCGCTAAGTTCACCCCCCAACCTCTTCACCATATCACTGACCTCTGGGAAGTAAAGCAGACTTTGAAGACTCTTTTCACTACAGCTTGTTGTTCAATCAGACTCATACAAGAAGTAACAACTCATGGTCTTTATTGTAACACAAGTGGAGGAACATTACATGCTATCTATCGTCTCTGTAATCAGCATCAAGTCCCCCCGTGAGACGGTAGAAGGCTGTTTACATAGTCCAGGTAGGGATGAAGATCCAGACTGGACCACATGTGGAATGTGCAGCATGCATAATAAGTGTGGTGATAGATATGGTGAAGGTGATCTAATATGGTTAATCTAAACAGCTATGGTATGAAGGCGGCACGGAGGTGCAGTGATAGAGTTGCTGCCTTACATTGCCAGGAACCCGGGTTTGATCCTGACGAGTACCGTCTGGTATGGCGTTTGTATGTTCTCCCCGTGACCTGCGTGGGTTTTCTCCGGGATCTCCAGTTTCCACCCATACTCCAGATGTATAGGTTTGTAGGTTAATTGGCTTGGTATAATTGTAAATTGTCCCTAGTGTGTCCCTGATGTAGGACCGTGTTAGTGTGCAGGGATCGTTGGTTTATCAGACTCGGTAGGCCGATGGGCCTGTTGCCGCACTGAATCTCTAAACTGAACGGCACAAAAAGGTTGCCATGGAGGGAAGGGCTGGGGTGTGAGAAATAGTAAAGAAAAAAAAATGCATTCTGATATGTGAATTGATGAACTTCACCAGTGTCAAGTCAAGTCAAGTCAAATTTATTTGTCACATACACATAGTGCAGTGAAATGAAAGTGGCAATGCCTGCGGGTTGTGCACAAAAAGAATTACAGTTACAGCATATAAATAAAGTTAATAAGTTACTATTAGTGTCAACAAAAATTTAGTCTCTGGGGTTATAAAAGTTGACAGTCCTGATGGCCTGTGGGAAGAAGCTCTGTCAGAGGGTGGTGAAGGTGTGGAATTCTCTGCCTCAGAAGGCAGTGGAGGCCAGTTCGTTGGATGCTTTCAAGAGAGAGCTGGATAGAGCTCTTAAGGATAGCGGAGTGAGGGGGTATGGGGAGAAGGCAGGAACGGGGTACTGATTGAGAGTGATCAGCCATGATCACATTGAATGGCGGTGCTGGCTCGAAGGGCTGAATGGCCTACTCCTGCACCTATTGTCTATTGTCTATTGTCTCATCCTCTCCGTTTTCACAGCGTGACAGCGGAGGCGTTTGCCTGATCGTAGCATCTGGAACAGTCCGTTACTGGGGTGGCAGGGGTCCCTCATGATCTTACTTACTCTGGATCTGCACCTCCTGATGTATAGGTCCTGCAGGGGGATGAGTGTAGTTCCCATGGTGCGTTCTGCCGAACGCACTACTCTCTGCAGGGCCATCCTGTCCTGGGCAGAGCTGTTCCCAAACCAGACTGTAATGTTGCCGGACAGGATGCTCTCTACAGCCCCAGAGTAGAAGCAATGAAGGATCTTCAGAGACACTCTGAATTTCCTCAGTTGTCTAAGGTGGTAAAGGCGCTGCTTAGCCTTACCCACCAGTGCGGCAATGTGCGTTGCCCACGTCAGATCCTCTGCGATGCAGACTCCCAAGTATTTAAAACTGTTCACCCTATCCACAATCGACCCATTTATCTCCAGTGGCGTGTACGTCCTTGGATGTTTAGCCCTTCTGAAGTCCACAATCAGCTCCTTTGTTTTAGTGACATTCAAGAGGAGGCTATTGTCCTGACACCAGAGTGCCAGATCAGCCACCTCCTCCCGGTAGACCTTCTCATCGTTGTTGGAGATCCGACCCACCACCACAGTGTCATCAGCAAACTTGATGATGGAGTTTGAGCTGAACCTGGCCCCACAGTCATGTGTGTACAGGGAGTACAGTAGCGGGCTAAGGACGCAGCCCTGGGGGGAATCCTATGTTCAGGGTGAGGGAGCTAGATGTGTGTTCCCCCATCCTGACCACTTGGGGCCTGGCAGTGAGAAAGTCCAGGACCCAGGCACACAGAGGGGTGCTAAGCCCCAGTTCCAGCAGCTTCTCAACCAGTCTGCTGGGGACTATTGTGTTGAATGCTGAACTAAAGTCAATGAACAGCATCCTCACATAGCCCCCCTGGCTGTCCAGATGAGAGAGAGCGGTGTGTAGAACCTGGGAGACCGCATCATCCGTGGACCTGTTCGGACGGTATGCGAACTGTAGTGGGTCCATGTTGCGAGGAAGGAGGGCGCAGATGTGCTTCTTGACTAGCCTCTCAAAGCATTTCATGACAACCGAGGTGAGGGCCACCGGTCGGTAGTCATTTAAACACGCTGGAGAGGCATTCTTTGGCACCGGTACAATGATGGATCTTTTGAAGCATGCAGGGACCACGGACTTTGCCAAGGAGAGGTTGAATATTTTGGTGAGCACTGGAGCAAGCTGAGTAGCACAAGACTTTAGTACTCGCCCAAATATACCATCTGGGCCTCCAGCTTTCCTCGTGTTCACACGCGTCAGAGCCCACCTCACCTCATGCTCGGACTCCGAGAATGTGTGCACATCCCCAGCGGTGGATCCCCCTCCAGCCTCGCTAGCCAGCGCCCCTTCGGTGCTGTTTTTAGACGGCGAGCTGGTGGTGTTACCCGTCTCAAACCGTGCATAAAAAGAGTTCAGGTCATCAGCTAAGGAGGAGCCGGCACTTCCGGTTGAGGGGGTGCTGGACCTGTAGCTAGTTATAGTCCGTAGCCCCTGCCAAAGGCGCCTGGTGTCCTGCTGCTCCATCTGTGACTCCATCTTGTCCCGGTACCTCCTTTTTGCATCCTTCACTGCCCTTCGCAGTCGGTAGGACTCTCCCTTGTAGTCGTCCATGTTGCCGGATGCCAGGCCGGAGTTGTAAGCAGCGGTGCGAGCATTCAAGGCCACGCGAATAGACCTGTCCACCCAGGGTTTTTGGTTAGGGAAGATACTGACCCTTACCGTGGGGATGATGGTATCGGCTATTGTGGCAATGAAGTCCGTAACCGCTTCCGCAAACTCATTTACGTTTCTGGAACTTGCTTGGAACATGTTCCAGTCGACTTCGCTCAGTGCATCCTGCAGCATGGCCTCTGAATGGTCAGCCCACCGCTTTACGTCCCTCGTCACTGTCGCTTCCCGTACTATCCGTTGTTTGTACTCCGGCAGCAGGAAAATGGCAGCGTGGTCAGATTTTCCAAAAGGAGGGAGAGAAACGGCCTTGTAGCCTTTCCTGAACGGTGTGTAGCAGTGGTCCAAAGTTCTTTCCCCCCTGGTGACACACGTGATGTGTTGGTAGAAGTTGGGCATGACCTTTTTGAGATTTCCCCTATTGAAGTCTCCAGCCACCAGCACAGCCGCATCAGGGTTCTTGTTTTGGTGTTGACACAACACATCGTGTAGGGTCGACAGTGCCACGTCGGTGTCCGCATGCGGTGGGATATAGACGGCTGTGATGATCACCGAGCTGAACTCCCGGGGTAGGTAGAATGGTCGGCATGAGATAGTTAGATGTTCCAGGTCCGGCGAGCAGGAACGAGAAAGCGTCTTAATATTTCCAGGATTACACCAGTTATTATTGGTCAAGAAGCAGACTCCTCCGCCCTTGGATTTCCCGGATTCTTCCGTTCTTTCCGCCCGGAAAACAGTGAAGGACTCGGATGGGCAGATCACCTGGTCAGGCACCAGCGGGGTCAGCCATGTTTCGGTCAGACAAAGGATGTTACAGTTCTTTATGTCCCTCTGGAATCTGATCCTTGCCCTCAGGTCATCCAGCTTGTTCTCCAGGGACTGGACGTTGGCCAGAAGTATGCTGGGCAGAGGTGGACGTAAGGCTTGGGTTCTCAGCCTGTTCCGAATCCCCCCCTCGCTTCCCTCGGTGTTTTTTCCGACTTTCCCACTGACCTGCGCTCCCACTGCTGCTGCCGCGGTGTGCTCCTTTGATGATCTCTATCGGTATATCGGTGAGTAGTTTTCTGTTTAATAGTGCTCCGGTAGCGCTCGAGTTTAATTTTACGAGCGTTTCCCGGTCGTACATTGGTTAATGCTAAGTGCTAGCACACGCTAGAGCACTTAGGGATCAGTGGCACCAAGATATTCCAAGCTGCAGTCTGTTCAAGGAGCAATTTATTTTTTAAATGGTTGCAATCTTGAAAGGAGCTCTAGTGATTAGTTCTACATAAAATTGGCCACAGGGGATAGACCAGGAGATTATGCAACATGATCTCAGTGACAGTACAGACACTTGCCATCTCGTATCTGAACCCAGTGAACGTCATAACTTTCCTCCGAGATTTCCAATCTTTGCTAGCAGTGGGAGGAGCTTGGTCTACACAACTAAGGGATCGTGAGGTGCACAACGGATCCCGAGTGAATATCACACTCGCCAACGTTAACCGTGTACTGATTGATTTTAAGAAGGATATGATTTGGTTAGTAAATCTGTGTTAAAGTCGGATGGGAATAATGCAAGTTGCTCAGATGTCCTCCTCACTCAAGATTCCACTTAAAACCGGCTATTTTGTTCAAGTTGTCCTAATATTTCCTCATTTCAAACTTTACATAAAATGCAAGAACACATTCCCATCAATATCAGAGAGAGGTTCCAGAAAGGAAGTGGTGTGCTTTCTTGCTATTTATTCATAATTCCACTCCATCGTCTAACCAACCATGACTACCAAGTCCGCAGTTGCAAAACTGCCTCCAAGTGGAACTGTCCATTGCATGGAGTTTCCCACCAATCCGCTCAATGTAATGATTGACAAGCAGCAAAAGTAAAATCCTGAAAAGGGGTCTCAAGCCAAAAGGTCACCTATGATGCTTTCCAGAGATACTGTCTGACCTGCTGGTTGCACTTTGTGCTCTTTAGCTAAAAATAAGATCCTGAATACATGAACCCTTGCCAAAACTTAAATGGAAATCAAAGAAAGCAATGCAATTAAATTCAGCCCAGCAGGAATACTGAATCAAACAGCACATAATGAGATCACTTATCCATCATGGTCCTACTGGGTCTTAAAATTCTCCAACAGGCAATGAGCTAGCATATGATGAGCATTTGACGGCACTGGGCCTATATTTGCGGGAGTTTAGAAGAACGAGGGGGGACCTCATTGAAACGTACAGAATAGTGAAAGGCTTGGATAGAGTGAATGTGGAGAGGATGTTTCCACTAGTGGAACAATCTGGGACAAGAGGTCACAGACTCAGAATTAAAGGACGTTCTTTTGGGAACGGGATGAGGAGGACTTTTATTCGGAGGGTGGTGAATCTGTGGAATTCTTTGCCATAGAAGGCTGTGGAAGCAAAGTCAGTGGGTATATTTAAGGCAGAGATGGTTAGATTCTTGATTGGTACGGGTGGCAGAGGTTATGGGGAGAAGGCAGGAGAATGGGGTTAGGAGGGAGAGATAGATCAGCCATGATTGAATGGCGGAGTAGACGATATGCCGAATGGCCTAATTCTACTCCTATCACTCACATTCTTATGGCCAGGTTCGACTCCTGGGTGAGAAAAAGGGTGTGCGTGTTGGGACAGAGAAAATTCCAGACATTTGAGACTGGGAGCTGTGCCTTCAGCTGCCAATGAATAAATTCAAAGGAAAGGAGCCAATATTGGAGGAATGGAGTGTGCAACAGAGCTGGAGCAGAGTAATGAGACACAGGTAAAAAAGAAAGATGTCCTGCTAGTGCAGTAATAGAAAAGGCATGGATTATCAATGTGAAACTACCAAGTTATCATCAAGCCAAACTTCGTTATTGGAGTTTTGAATGTGTACGGTGTTGGTTACACAGTGCCAAAATCTCCCTCCCTTATCAGTTACTGTGATTAGTCACTAGTAATTAAGTTTGAATAAGTAGTGAAAATAACAGCTGACAAAACAAAAGGTTTCTTATGCCATTATGCAGTCTACAAGGTTGATAAGAACCTCCATCAAGAACCCCTTCAGTTTAAAGGGAGAAAGATTTGTTATTTTGATTGACAAATGGATAGATATTATCAGGAAACCAGGGAGACCTGGTGATGTTCTTCAAAAATAAAGGATTCTTTTATGCTCTAGATTGTATAACAAATGGATCAAAAGCCTTTGATTTGATCAAAAGAATTTGCCTCAGTACAGGTAGGATGTTTTGCACTCCAGTTCTGGAGCGGGACCTGAATCTACAATCTTCGGAAAATGGGGAGTCAACTGCCTTGCCCACTGAGTCAAAGGAGTTTTACAACTGCATGTTGCAAGTAAAATTCATCAGCGTTAATGGATTGCTCGCCAAACGCTCCACAGAGTGGACGCCCGACATTCAGATGGGAGTTTACTCACTGAAGTAAGCCGTCGGCCGGGCCACCTTCCAAGACATCAGAGATTATGATGGAGGTTTCACCATTCTCGAAGTTGGGGTTATCTCTCCCTCCCGACACTGCTATACCAAACCCGCGCTTCGAATCCTGGGAAGGGGTGAACGAATAGCATCACAGTTGTTAAGACATTTATCCGTGTTTAATTTGAAACAATTAATACAAGAACAGGTGTAAAAGAAAAACCTTAAAAAAGATTTGAGTAGTTCAAGCACATTACCCACCAGGTAGCCAAATGCAAAAGCAGGCCTGAACTACACTCTACCTCATTGGTGACCCTCAGACTATCTTTGATCGTACTTTACTAGCTTTACCCTGCACTGAACGTTAATCCCTTATCATGTATCTGTGCACTGAGATTATGATGGATTGTAATTATGAATTGTCTTTCTGCTAATTGGTTAGCACACAACAAACGCTGTTCAATAGACAATAGGTGCAGGAGGAGGCCATTCGGCCCTTCGAGCCAGCACCGCCATTCAATGTGATCATGGCTGATCATTCTCAATCAGTACCCCGTTCCTGCCTTCTCACCATACCCCCTGACTCCGCTATCCTTAAGAGCTCTATCCAGCTCTCTCTTGAATGCATTCAGAGAATTGGCCTCCACTACCTTCTGAGGCAGAGAATCCCACAGCTTCACAATTCTCTGACTGAAAAAGTTTTTCCTCATCTCCGTTCTAAATGGCCTACCCCTTATTCTTAAACTGTGGCCCCTTGTTCTGGACTCCCCCAACATTGGGAACATGTTTCCTGCCTCTAACTGTATCTCGGTACACGTGACAATAAACTAAAACTGAACTGAACATTATGACATCCAATTTTTAACAAGCATTAGCTGCTGGTGTTAAAAGTTAAAGGGCTGTCATTATGCTTTTTAACATTAATGTTGGTTATTATGTTTTCAGTTGGGATTCCTCTCACCAGTAGGAACAGGGTAAATCCGCCAGCCGGTTGTGTTCCTAAGAAACCTCATGGGAAAGACAATGGTGTTAATCGGGGAAAGAGAGTGACGGGCTAGAGATTCGGGCACGAAACACTCCGGCAGGATTTACAAAAATAACAGGTTTAGGTTTAAAAAAATAGCTTTAAGTTTATTTTTGTTACTGCTAAAAATATTGAAGGCTATAGGTTACATTGTTTGAGAGTATCACAGCACAAGTTTCAACAGAAGGGACTGCTTGCCAATTTCCATGGCCACCCGTGGTGAAACTGACAGATTGTGCTCTTAAGATACAATGGTGTCAGATTACTGTGGGGAAGTTATATAGAAACATTTTTTCCCTGAACTGGTATTTTTGCAAGACAACTTTTTTGTCTGCTTCTTAAATTTCCAAAGTAACTTTGACTCAGTTTTTTAGTTCCCAATCAAAATAGTGCTATAACCAATTCAGCCTTCATGGTGCAAGTAATATTCCCCAATTCATTAACCATGTCATAGAAACACCCAATAGCACTCTCCAGCGCCCAATAATATAGCATTATGCGCCCAATAATAAGGGTCTCGACCCAAAACGCCACTTATTCCTTTTCTCCAGAGATGCTATCCGACCCACTGAGTTACTCCAGCTTTCTGGGACTGGTTTATGCTTGTTTAAGCCAGCATATACAATTCCTTCCAACACATTGTAGCATTATAACACCCATACTGCAATGACAACTGATACATTCCTGAAGTGCCTCGTGTTGGGCAGAATGTGTAACACTGGAGCAATATTACTCCTGGAGGGAGGTTATGTTAGAGGTTATGTGGAGATGGCAGGAGAATGGGGTTAGGAGGGAGAGATAGATCAGCCATGATTGAATGGTGAATAGATGGGCCAAATGGCCTAATTCGACTATCACTTTTGACCTAATTTCATCTGAAGGAGCTGCTGAAATTCAGGATGTGGGAAGTTCATATCATGGACAAGCAACATTCGGAAACACTGGAATGTGATAATCAGGACAAAGAGACCCAGAATATTTAATAAATGCTAGAGAAAGGTGACGCTCAATAAATTTAATGACTGCTTTACGAATTTAGCAACAAGGTTCTTTAAAACATAGACGTTCAATAAAGCTTTCAACATTGAATAAATGAAACAAACCCAGTTATTTTTCATGTGTAATAGTTGAGGATATACATAGATATTAGCAAGAAAAGAAGCTAAAAATCTAACTGCTTTACAACTGGTGTGCCTTATTCCTTGAAGCAAGATACAACTTCTGAAATCAGGATATTACTGTCAACCAATGAATGGAGGGAATTAATTCAACATATCTGTAGACAGACCAACTATTTGGAAATTACAACAATGTCCCTTTGGTGGCCATATAAACTTCAGAATGAATTCTCAATTTTATTCTTAAAAAGTGTACATTTATATGCCACATCCAAAATTGAAATCTTTCATTAAGATGGGAGGCAGCCATTCAGCCCCATGAATTTGCTCTACCATTCATTTAGATCATGCTTGATTACCCAGAGAAAAACAAAAAAGAAAACTTACCTTTTGTAAAGTCACAGTGAACTGCTCCCATATCACCTCCTCCATGACTGTGGCCTGTGGAAAACAATAAGTCTTTGTAATACTCATTACAGGTCTTAAACATAAAACAGACATTTGGCCATTTATGCTTTAGATGAGCCTCCACCTGTTCTGATTTCACACCATCAGCAGGTCCTTCTATTCCTTGCAAACTGCAGTGTTTATCCAGCTTCCCTTATAAACATGTATGACACCTCAACCATTCTGTTTGAAAGAACATTCCATACCATCACTCATCACTGAGTGAAGGAGTTTTAATAAACTTTCCCTTTAGATTAAAAGTAACCATCTTATATTATATGGCTCATTCTACATGGAAGCTTTTCTACAACCATCCTATTAAGTTTTTTCATAATTTTAAACGACTCCTAGGCTTGGAAATAACATTCACCTTTAATGGAGTAAATGGGATTGACACCATTTCCATTCCCTGTGAATACTTTATCATATACAGGCCAAAGCTGTTTGGCTTTGGGTTCAAGTTCAATGCAAATTAGATTTTTCAATTCTATTTCTCAAGAAATGAACCAGTTTGTTTTTTAAAGCGTGTTTTACAAAGGGTCCGAAGTACTGGAAACAAAGTGGTGCTTGGCCAGCGTGTACGGTAGAAAGTGACGATGCCTGTCTGCTTTCCTTTACTTAGCACACAAAATGGCAAAGTTAGCTTATAGCCTTTATCCACTGTGATTAAAAATTACCCTGACAGGGTCCTTGCAACTCCCAAATCCTGCCATCTTTGAAAAGTATTTACAAGCACATAAGCACCAATAAATACAATACCTTTCAAATTCAAAGAAAAAGGCCCTTCGGCCCACCGATTCCCGACCATCAATCACCCGTTAACACAAGTTCCATGCATTCCCACCTTCTCATACACTCCCTACACATCGGGGCAATTAACCTGCAAACACGCACCTCTTTGGGATGTGGGAGGAAGCCAGAGCACCCAGAGAAAACCCATGCTCGCTCTGATCCCAGATAATCTAACCTTCCAGACCAGTGATTATGCAGTATCTTATCAAGGATGTCTCTTCTTTCCCTATGCCTTCCTCAGAGAAAGAGAGTTGATTTATTCATATATTCTTCCAAAAACTCGTAATAGCATCTTTCATATAACAGTATAACAGAGCTTTATTTGTCGTTCGGTACCGAAGTACCGAACGAAACTACATAGCAGTCATAGAAGAAAAAAAGAACACAAGACACATAACCCCAACACAAACGTCCATCACAGTGACTCCAAACACCCCCTCACTGTGATGGAGGCAACAAAACTTCCACTCTCTTCCCCACGCCCACGGACAGACAGCTCGTCCCCGACCGACCCGCACAGTCCCCGCACCGGGCGCTGAAACGTCTCGCGGCCGAACCGCGATGAAAGGCCCGCGACCAAGCCTTGCGCAGCTAAGTCCCGTGGCCGAGCCGCACCAGCGATGTAAAGCCCCGCAGCCGAGCTGCACCGGGCGATGTCAAGTCCCGCAGCCGAGTTGCACCGGGCGGTGTTAAGCCCCGCAGCCGAGCTGCACCGGGCGGTGTTAAGCCCCGCAGCCGAGCTGCACCGGGCGATGTAAAGCCCCGCAGCCGAGCTGCACCGGGCGATGTTAAGTCCCGCAGCCGAGCCGCACCAGCGATGTAAAGCCCCGCAGCCGAGCTGCACCAGGCGGTGTTAAGCCCCGCAGCCGAGCTGCACCCGGCGATGTTAAGCCCCGCAGCCGAGCTGCACCGGGCACTGTTAAGTCCAGCGGCCAAGCCGCACCGGGATGTAAAGTCCAGCGGCCAAGCCGCACCGGGGGATGTAAAGTCCAGCGGCCAAGCCGCACCGGGGGATGTTAGGCCCCGCAGCCGAGCCGCACCCCCCGCCGTGAGGAAGAGAAAAGTTCCCACCCCCCCCACACCCACCCACCCACACCACCACCCCCTCCCACACATACACAACCAAAAAAATATATATAAAAACCATCCCAACACCGACACACAAAAAAAAAAAGGAAAAAAAAAAGACGGACAGACTGCTAGTCAGCCGCTGCCGTTAGGCGCCGCCATCTTTAGAACTTAGCAATTGTGGTCACTAATATGATAGAAAACATGGCAGGCATTTTTTATGTAACAAGTTCCCACGATCAGCACTATGGTTAAAAAAATAATTTCGTTTTAATTGCAAACATATGTCCATATTCATAAAATATCTATCCTCATGCATCGGTTTAATACTCAGAGTCTGAAGAAGGGCCTTGACCCGAAATGTCACCCGTTCCTTCCTTCCAAAGATGCTGCCTGTTCTGCTGAGTTGCTCCAGCATTTTGTGTCTATCTATGCTGAAATTCATTTTGCTTAGATCACACATGCACGAGTCGCCATATTTTGGCGCCATTTACAAAAAGTCCAGAGTCTGGAGTACGCAATCGATATACTGGAGTGGCTCCCGATCCAGGTAAGTCCCAGGGTGCAACAGGCCCTCCTCCATCATCCTCGACTGGCTCGACCTGCAAACCAACATCTCTCTCCTTGCTTGACCGCCTGTGTGTCTCAGGGGAGCCTCCTGAAGCCGACCTTGACAGTGCTGGAGGCAATACCCCAGTCCCTCTCCTACCGACACACTCCTCGCATCCGTCACTTCCAGTGGCTCCCTCCTCCTCCTCAGCTCTCCAGTCTTCGGGGCCAAGCTAAGCAGCTTCTAAGCTTCCTCATGGGTCTCGTGGTCAAAGGTATTTTTCTGTTAAAACCCCCGAGGGGCAGGCGGTACACCATGGCCACTGAATGGACTGCTGCAAGTCAGAATGACCACACCCATACATTACCAACACCAGGGATGCTTGGTGCTTACATGCCCCGAGTCCACACACATCTGGATTCAGCCTCAGTCACAAAGAGCATAAAATCAGGGCAAGGTACTGTGCGTGGCTGTAGGATAAATATCGACTGGTCTCAGGACATGCAAGAGTACTTGCTCCCTGACTCTTCAAATTAGTACCTTTATATATTTTATGTTCTGTTGAGGGATTTTGGAATCTTATTTTAATGATTCATCCGAAAGACTGCACCTCCCTACAAAACATCTTTACAAAATGTGCCCTATTATTAGCAGTGAGAAACTTGTTCCACAAAAGAAAAATCAACAACACTCAAAGAGACTGAAAGAAATGCATCTGTCTCAAGTGTTAGTCAAGTGTTGGTCTCGAGTTTTGTGCTCAAGTTTCTCAAATGAAATTTGAACACTATCTGCAAATCCGAGTCAGAACTAACCCCAAATCAGCCATGAGTGACAAAGGAAAGCCACAGGTTTACAGTAAATAGCTCAACAAAAAAGTTAAAATACCCAAGGGGGAGGGTGTTTAAAATCTTTACAAGCTGATTCTGTCCGGAATGGGCAGAGTAAAAGGTAATTTTTTTTTAATGAATTGAACTAAACAGTTTACTGGAAGGAAAATGTGTAGGGTTACTGGTTAAAAGGAATGTGCAGGGGGAAGTAAAATGGAACAAATTGTTCTTTCATAAGAATTCACAGAGACCCCATCAGTCATTCTACAATTCATTAGGTGTAAACAAGATGATTTATTTGTAAAAATACTGCATACATATTTTCTGCAAATAGATTTGCTTGACTAACAGTGTTGCGCCATTCATTCGATTCTAGTTTGCATCTGAAGAAATTGGTTGTCTGGACAACAATTAAATCTCTTAACTGGCAGCATTATACCAGTTTAAACTGCAGCAGTAGAAGATAGTTAGCGAGAATGTTCAATTACCGGAGACAAACTTTGGGTCACCTTAGCATGGATAGAGACAAAAGTGTACACAGTCCAATTATGAAAAACAAAAACAAAAAAGTTTGAAAGCGGAAAGAAGACGCAAGTGACTCACAAATCCCCTGTAAAGCCTGAACGAATGCATCAGATGGGCCCATTTTCTTTGCAATGTCTGCAGGGACTTCATAGCGAGATGCAATGTTCCAATATTGCAATCATCCACAGCTAGTCAGCCTTACGGCGGGATACATCCATTTCCAGAATTCATCAAGCTGGATTACATAACCTTAATACACTGCTGCCCTACATGTACCACAAATCCAGCCAGTTGCAATTGTAACAGGGAGGTACCACATCCCATTCAGGATGCAAGTCAGTCACAGAACCTTGGCCACTACACTGAAATTTAGCACATTACAATTCCGTACATACTAAGTAGGAATTGTGGCAAATGATCTTTGCAAATAAAACTGCCAATCACACCCAAAACGGCTGGAGTAAAGAGTAGGTGCATATTCTATTGGTCACTCAACTTAAAACTGAACTTGCTTTTTATCTGCTGTACTAATATATAAAAAACTAAATCTCAACAGTATTACAATAATGGATTAAGCAAGTGAACTGCAGGAATGAACCACTGTTCTGTTAACTACTTGCTGCCCATTCCATCAAATCACAACCAGAAAACCAAGAAATCACATTTCTTTCATGTCAGTTTAGGACTCAATTTCCATTAACATCTATTTTAACAAGTAAAACACACACCTTTTACATGCCTAATCTGCCAAATTTAAATTTGGCATCAAACAGATACTCTGCCATATTTAAAAATCAACAGAATCGACTACTAAAATTAGACAATTCCCACAATAGATGATTAAAGTACACGGTAGAGTAGAAGCAAACAAGCAAGTAAAATGCAAAGGGTTACTATGAAGTTGAAATATCACAGGCACCTGGCAATGTGGCTCAGGGGACTGGTCAAATATTTGTAGGAATACAGGGCACAGCTGACGGCCATTCAAATCAGGATGTCCACGTTAAACAAAAAACAAAATAAGGTGTAAAAAATTCTGAAGTAACTCAGCGGGTCAGGCGCATCTCTGGAAAACATGTGGGGCAGCACGATGGCGCAGCGGGAGAGATGCTGCTGGTAGAGATGCTGATCCGGGTTCGATCCTGACTATGGGTGGTGTCTGTACAGAGTTTGTACGTTCTCCCCGTGACCTACGTGGGTTTTCTCGGGGTGCTCTGGTTTCTTCCCATTCTCCAAAGACGTACAGGTTTGCAGGTTAATTGGGTTTGGTAACGTTGTCAAATGTCTCTCCTGCGTAGGATAGTGTGGTGTTAGTGTGTGGGAATAGCTGATCAGCGTGGACTCGGTGTCTCTAAACTAAACTTGGACAGGTGATGTTTCAGATCAGGGTCCTTCTTCAGACCGATTGTAGAAGGAGGGGGGGGGGGGGAAGAAAGCAGAAAGAGAGGCAAGGGCAGGACGAAGCCTGGCAAATGATTGGTGAGCACGAGTGAGGGGGTTGGTCGGACAATGGTCAGAGATGAAAAGCCAAAAGCTAATGAGATGAAAGACTTCTAATGTGAAGCGAAAGGACAGGAAGGAAAGAAAAAGGGAGAAATAGGTGTGTATTCAGATGAGGTATAGGGACAAGAAGGAGCGGTGGCGGGGTGGTATATTTAGGTTGGTTACCCAAAATTGGAGAATTCAATGTTCGTACTTGTTGGGTTGTAAACTACCTAAGAAGAACAGGGTGCAATTCCTCCAGTTTCCATGTGGCCTCACTCAGGCAGTGGAGGAGGTCAGTGCGGGAATAAGAAGAGTTGAAATAGTGGCAACCAGGTAGAACGTGCACAAGTGTTCAGCAGAAAGGTCGGCGAGTCTACACTTGGTCTCACCAATGTGAAGGAGGCCACGTCAAGAGCACCGAATGCAGGTGAGGTGCACGTGAACGTGTTGCACCAGGAAGGCCTCTGGGGTCCCTGAATGGAGGTGAGAGGGGGTATAGGGACGGGCGTTACATCTCCTGCACTTGCAGGGGTAAATACCTGTGGAAGGAGTGGTTTTGGTGGGAAACACTAAGTGAACTAAGCAGTTGCAGAGTGAGCGGACTCTACGGAAAGCAGAAAGGGGTGGGGATGAGAATATGCAACAGGTGGTGGGATCATGTTGAAGGTGGCGGTAATATTGGAGAATATGTTGGATGCAGAGGCTGGTGGGGTGGAATACTCATCTGCATCCACCTATCACTTACCACCTCTCTTCCAGCTTTCTTCCCCCTACTAGAATCAGGCTGAAGTGCCCCAACCTGAAATGTCACTGTCCATGACTGGCCCACTGGGTTACTCCAGCATTTTGCATCTTTTTCTGTACATCAGCATCTTCAGTTCTTTGCTTCTAAAAAAACAACGTGCTGCTTTTTCCCCCACAAGAGTCCAGCAGTCACTCGTGCATCCATTGCGAAGAGTCAGAAATAGAATTAAGTTTGTTTGGCCCAAAACATTAATTGTCTCTATTTACACAAATGCTTCTGACCAACTGGGTGTTTACAAAATTTTCTGTTTTTAAGTACTTTTGGAGGAGGGTCGCTGTTGCAACGCAATAAAGGTAGCAGCCAAACAATGTCTAGCAAGCTCCCTCCCACACATCAATGTAGGGATAGTGTGTTCTAGAGCTGTTGGCTTACAAGCAGATGACAGCCCAGGCACCAGAGAAGACTCCCCTGCTCGTCTCCGTACCATTTGCAGCTGCAGGGCCTCATTCCGAAGGTAGCACCTCCAAGAGCAATGGATTGCCTTTGCCATGGCCGCAACTATTACTCGATAAATAAACTCTGGGGGGCACAGCCGCCCAAACAGATTTGACATGCATTAAAATCACCAGGCAGGGAGCAAGCCTGAGCCATAGATAAAAGACAGACTGCAGGCTGCTGCTGTGGGTCAGGCAGCATCCGTGGAGGGAAATGGATAGACAATGTTTTGTGTTGGCAACCCTTCTTCAGAATGGTGGAGAAAAGGGGAAATAGATAGTAGAAAGAAGAGGGGATAGGGTGGGGCAAAAGCTGGGAAGCAATGGGTGGAGTGGTTGATTGTCAGACGAGTCAAGTGGGGGAGAGAAGAGCCGAGATAGTAACCAATTCAGAGATGGGAGGGGGCATTGAGAGGGGGTCCTCACAGAATGCCCGGAGTACTCTGCAAAATGGGCATGAAATGGAGTCAATAGATTCCAGCATCTGTGGCTCTCGTGTATCCAGATAAAAGAAGTCGTCGGCATATAACAAAATGACATGTTTTAACTCAACTGCTGACTTTACAAAATGTTAATAATACTGTCTCCCTTACCAACAGAACACATTACTGTATCTTTAAACATCTGTCTAATATACAAAGACAGACATTAGCATGAACAGTCCATGGGCAAACCAAATAGTTGCAGAACACACACTGAGATAAGCTCAGGTAGTGAAAAACATTAGTTATAGAAGTAGAAGTTAGGCCTTGGTTGGAGTATTTATTCCAATTTCAGGCAATGCAGCATAGGAAACAAAGTCAAGACTGAAAGAATGTGCAGAGATTTAGGCAAGGTATGAGGGCTTTACAGTTACATGTAGAGACAGGTGGGATTGTTTTCCTCAGAGGAGAAATGTGAAAAATATGCAAACTTTGAATAGTTTTGATGAATAAATAATGTGAAAGTGCATACAGCTGCAGGATGTCAGTAACCAGAGGAGAGCTGTGAGCTTTGTAAGGTGACTAGGAAGAGAAAACTTATAATCTCAAATGGATGCAATCATGGACAGCTGAAGCAGCTGGAAATACTTGAAGGGAGAAAATTGCAAGATTATTGGGACAAAAGGTTGGGGAGGTAGAGCAAATTGGCAAGTCACCTTACTGAAAAAGGTAACTCCAAGTTACGTTCTGTTCCAGTACTTGGTGCACAAGAAACGCCTTCCTGCTATAACAAGTGGAGACTGAAACAGTTGTCTTCCACCCCCATCACAAACTCTGTCCTTGCCTCTGACTTCATCCCTCCATCCTAGGGAACCATCTGAACCTGAAATGTGTCATTTTAAATCTTGGAGTATCTGACTTCTGCAATGTTTGACTCCACCTGTTTCAGTTCAGCTTTTCACAAAGCCCTTTTCAAGGCACCTGTTACCTACAGACATGGCTGGGACCTCCTTATTCTGCAAGTATTGTACAATACTTCGCTGCCTATGTCCTAACCAACCCCATCAATGATTACCCATGCTTAGTGACTAACATTAAAAATCAGGAGACAGAAGAGACTGCAAACGCTAGAATCTGGAACAAAAGAAAATTGAAGGAACATAGCAGCAGGTCAAGCAGCCTGTGGATGGATGGCAAGGATACTAGATCTCAGCTCAAAATATTGATGATCTCTCTGCCTCCACAAAGGCTGCCTGACCCAGAGTTTCTCCAGCAGTTTGTTTTCTTCAAAAATCAATGTCCTTACTCCACCCCATCCCTGACACCCTCCCCACCTGCTAGAATTTCTGCACACTAATCCTGACCTCTCGAGTTTCTATTAGCAGTTGTCATGGTTTCAGCAACAAAGGCTTTAAAGCTTTTAAAATTCCCTCCCCAAAGCATTTTATCCTCTCTCCCTTCTCAAAACTTGCATGTTGACCAAACGTTTACCCCTGATATCTCGCTTGGCTTTGATTTGCTTTGTGAAATGCCTTGAAACAGGCATTTGTTATGGTGGCAAAGGGCTGTCATCCTGGAGTCAGCCAAGGCATAGACAGGTGACTGGCTGCTTCAAATCAAGACAGAAACATTGACTGCACCAAACTAAAAAAAAATACACCCATTTCCAGCAATATGTGAACTACTCTGCAAGTCAGCCATTTTATCTAATAATCTCTGTAGCATGAAAAAATGCAACAAATAATCCATGAAAAGACGGTGAACCAGTTTATTATACTGAATCCACCCAAGGGCTTAAAAGTAAACTGTGATAATTTTAAAAGACTTAAGCCTGTGAATGTGTTTTATTTTTGCTGGGTCTGGTTCTATGTCCGTAGTAAGTAGTATAGGCAAGGAGACATTCTCTTCCCACCATTCAGCTTCAGAATAGCAACAGATGCCCATGAGGAAAAACAGCACATAAACCATCGTACAAAAGACAGCATGAGAATTAATCTCATTTTGGAGCTTGAGCAAAGCTTTTCAAAAGAATCACCACTCGAGTGAAGCACTTCAACTTTCTGAAGATGAACATTTCTATCACAGAGTGCAAGGCAGCAGGCCAAATATGCTTAAGGTCTTAGTCATTAAATGTGGCTGACAGTGCAGTAAAAAAAAAAGCGACCTAGTTATTCAGTTAGAGTTCGAGCAAACTTTTGACAGTAATCTCCTCAAGGTATGCCTTCTTTGAAGGTTCTCCTCCTTCCTCCGATGAATGTTCCGCAAACCCCTCGCTCGCTGTTCCCCCTCCATGATTCCTCCTGCTCTGTTGTTTTCACAACTTATCCTTCCATGTCTCTAGGCTCCCTCTCCTCCAACTCTGTCTGAAAGGTCTCAACCTGAAAAGTCACCCGCCAGAGATGTTGCCTGTTCCGCTGAGTTACTCCAGCATTTTGTGCCCATTGTCGCTGTACAACCAGCATCTGCAGTTCTTTCTTACACATAATAAATATATTAATGGGTATCCAAAAAACAGCTAAAAATCTCATTGCTGTATTCTGAATTGATCCCTTCGAGGAAATGTAGTAGATCACTCCCCCAGGCAGACTGACTTGAATAATGACCAGGTGAGGTTACACAAGCCCCCCCCCATGGTTATTCATGAATAACGCAACTAATTTGGCATGAACTGTGTAACAAGAAGCTCAGTATGCTTCAGCATCTTAAGATAATTCCCAAACCATTTAACTTTTGAAATGTTTCATTCTCACAAACAGCAATTTGATGACAATGATCTTCTAGCACACAGAGAGTGGTGAGTCTGTGGAATTCTCTGCCACAGAAGGTAGTTGAGGCCAGTTCATTGGCTATATTTAAGAGGGAGTTAGATGTGGCCCTTGTGGCTAAAGGGATCGGGGGTATGGAGAGAAGGCAGGTACAGGATACCGAGTTGGATGATCAGCCATGATCATATTGAATGGCGGTGCAGGTTCGAAGGGCCGAATGGCCTACTCCTGCACCTATTTTCTATGTTTCTAGCGAGTTTGGCTGAGGCATAAATCGTTGGCTGGAAAGACAAGGAGAGCTCGGAATTAAAAAGCTGCAAGAAACTAAAAAAGGGAGAATCTGATTTAGTGCAAAATTCTCATCTCTTTGGAATCCCAACCATTTAACCTCTGACCTGCTACGATTGATAGGAAGGAACTGCAGATGCTGGTTTAAATCGAAGATAGACACAAAATGCTGGAGTAACTCATTGACTCTGGAGAGAAGGAATGTCTGATGTTTCGGGTCCAGACCCTTCTTCAGCCCATTTTTCTCATGGGTATATGTTGCTTGTCTGAAGAAGGGTCTCGACCCAAAACATCAACACATTCCTTCTCTCCAGAGATGCTGCCTGTCATGCTGAGTTACTCCAGCTTTTTGCGTCTATCTACAGTTCATTGAGTTCACCAAGTTAACGTACATTACAATGAAAAGGCAGTTTTGATGGGAAGCCACAATCTGAAACATATACTTTTGCTCTTCCTCCTAATCTGCAGACACTGCCTGACATACTGAGCGTTTCGATCACTTCGTTTGAAATCTGAAACAATTTTTGGGGCTACCAATGGCTATTTATTGATCCCAACAGTCACTGGTTCTGCATCATTTCACCAGAGTCCAAACCTCAATTCCCATCTCTCCATATCGAGCTGCACAATCCTTCCCCCCCACCCCCCCCCCCCCCCCCCCCCCACACCTAAACTTGCTAGGCTGGAACCTGCTGACCCATTAGGTCTTCAGCACAAATGTGCATGTTCTAAACTGAAGCCGTCAGTGATTCATGGCTTGCACCACGTTACAAAGTGACATGGGGTTAATTGTTTGCATTTGCAGACAAGTGTTTTCAGATAATATTTTAAACTATGGTCTGCATCCCAGGGTACTTAAGGAGGTGGCTCTAGAAATTGTGGAAGCATTGGTGATCATTTTCCAATGTTCTATCGATTCAGGATCAGTTCCTGTGGATTGATGCTGAGTTATCCCGCTTTTTAAGAAAGGAGGGAGAGAGAAAACGGGGAATTATAGACCAGTTAGCCTAACATCAGTGATGGGGAAGATGCTGGAGTCAATTATAAAAGATGAATCGATCAGAGTCAACATGGAGTTATGAAAGGGAAATCATGCTTGACTAATCTTCTGGAATTTGAGGATGTAACTAGGAAAATGGACAAGGGAGAGCCAGTGGATATAGTGTACCTGGACTTTCAGAAATCCTTTGATAAGGTCCCACATAGGAGATTAGTGGGCAAAATTAGAACACATGGTATTGGGGGAAGGGTACTGACATGGATAGAAAATTGGTTGGCAGACAGGAAACAAAGAGTAGAGATTA
Organism: Rhinoraja longicauda; assembly: GCF_053455715.1. NCBI lineage: Eukaryota > Metazoa > Chordata > Chondrichthyes > Rajiformes > Arhynchobatidae > Rhinoraja > Rhinoraja longicauda. Next base: position 29,384,856 of record NC_135955.1, read on the forward strand.
ACGGGTCCTTTTCAGAATGGCAGGCAGTGACTAGTGGGGTACCGCAAGGCTCGGTGCTGGGACCACAGCCATTTACAATATACATTAATGATTTAGATGAAGGGATTAAAAGTAACATTAGCCAATTTGCAGATGACACAAAGCTGGGTGGCAGTGTGAACTGTGAGGAGGATGCTATGGGGATGCAGGGTGACTTGGATAGGTTGGATGAGTGGACAGATGCATGGCAGATGCAGTTTAATGTGGATAAATGTGAGGTTACCCACTTTGGTGGCAAGAACAGGAAGGCAGATTATTATCTGAATGGTATCAAGTTAGGAAAAGGGGAAGTGTAATGAGATCTGGGTGTCCTTGTACATCAGTCACTGAAAGTAAGCATGCAGGTACAGCAGGCAGTGAAGAAAGCTAATGACATGTTGGCCTTCATAACAAAACAAGTTGAGTATAGGACCAAAGAGGTCCTTCTGCAGTTGTACAGGGCCCAGTTTAAATTTGGGTCGCATTCACGTGGGCAACAAGCTATTGTGATGTTCACTTTTAAGAATTTGTATCTGTTATTAATCACTCTGCCAACTCTCACTTCCCCCCACCCCCAAATATTCCCATCTCCAAAATCTCTACCCATTCTCCATTAGATTTGACCAACTTCTCTCCACCATCGATTTTTTTGTTCTCCCAGCTTAAATCGCATTTGTTGAGAAGCTCCAGATTTGACTCTGTTAGTGTTACTGCACTTGATTATCGGCTCTTGATTAAAAGGCTGTGAACATAAGGTGGAGCAACAAGGGACCAACGCAAATTCATGGTGCATGTAGCAAAGTGTCCCGTCCCAAGAGGTTCCAGGTCAATGTATTGCACACATCTCCCTTCACCCTACCACTCATCCAGCTGGACTCCCACTCTCTGCCATTCTAACTCCATTCCCTTCCAAAATAAAACAATCATCATCACAAGATTATAGGTTCAAGGCTCAGTCAGGCCATTTCAGCACACTAACTAACCACTGTTCTCATTCTACCGCAAAACTGAAGCAGTGCTACGTCGGTTGAGACACCGTGTCCAGGATGAGATATTGAAAAGGTCTGTGAACAGCACATTAAAAAAACCAAAACCACATTTCTACTCTATCCGAAAAGAACAGGGTAATTGTCCTGTCCTCCTATCTCAATCAATGTAGCTACATAGATGGCCTGGTTGTAAACACGTTGCTGTCTGTAGATGTTTCCCATTTGCAAACTGGTTGCCATGTTTTCCGATGCCATGATTCCGATTTTAGACATCAAAAATAATCACTGACTAACAATATCTGAAAATAGTGAATGAAGATTCAGCGACACTCATGGTACCTGGTTACTTATCTCTTCTTACAATGCAGTTTCAACACATAAGCACCTCGATGTAAAATGGTTTCGCTAATTGCCCATATTTTGATACCCAAGGCTCTCAATTTCTGTCGCTTGAGTCTCGTTTTCCTATCACAGACAAGGAAGCCATTAGGCCCATTAAGTTTATAAACAACCCTATTCCCTCATTTATATCCCCATAATCTTCCTGTCATGCCCATCAACCTCATCCCAATTCTCCTACCCCTCCCCTACTCGATGGAAAGTCTGCAGTATCCACTTCACCCAACAACTTTTGACCATTCTTCCAGCTTCATTTGTAATCTAAACTGTTTCTGCTTGTTACTTTAAAAAGCAGAATGCAAGGCTAGCAGTTTGCATTTTAACTATGTCAATAGTAGCAACACAGATTGTTGCCTGGTAACTAGTTTCATGGTCAATAATCACCACCAATCCATAACTGTTTACAAACATTCTAAATTCATCCATTGTAATAAATTGGGGAAAAAATCCAATTATATTGCCTCTTTAATAACCCAAAACACTTTGCAGACAGGGTTTTTTTCTGAAGCGCAACCATTGTTGTAATGCAAGACACATGCCTCGTATTTATTCGCAGCAAGATCTCACATTGACGATGAGAGATGTAGCCACATCATGTGCCCGAGATAACTATCAGCCTGGATACCAGAGACATGATGCTGCACCTTTTCTTGAAATAGTTGGCAAGAGAGATACTGGGTCTGCATTTCATTCGAAAGACAGCTCTGACGGCGCAACAGTGACTGCATTGAGAGGGTCAGCCTTGAATACATGCAGAAGAGAAATGACAGAGAGTTTGGAGCAATTACCTCTTTCAAAGAGCACAGAGACAATAGACCATATGGCCGCCTAATGACTGGAGAAGGGTTTGAACCACATTTTTCTCCCCATTAATAAGGTAGGGAGAAGCGTGCTGGCGATTAACAAAAGCATTTTGCATTGAATTGCTTCTGCGTTGAAACTCACGTAGGGAAGTAGTACAGACGGATTGCAGTCAACGCTTTGATCTGCAGCCACCGGGAGTCAGGCAGCCAACACGCCTGGGCTGCTTCCTGGAACAGGCATGCAAGCGGCTCCAGAAAACAGCAGCAACAAGACTGCAAAGTCAGGCTGGCACTACTGCTTTGTGTTCTTATATTATACTACTGCCCGACTGTGGCGCAGACACGGAGAGAGATTTAACATCAAACAACAAGCGAGAATCAACAGAAACACTTCTGCAACAACAACTTGCCTGGCCCTGGAACCTCACTGCCAAATCGGAGATCTACAGGTTTAAAAAAAACAACCTTGTTTAAAAAAGAGATTCAGACAGGATTCCCCGCCCACCCCCCGGAACCAGACACCTGCCCCCCCTCCCTCCTCCTCCCAGTACCTGAGTCTGCAGCTCTTACTGTCAAAAGCCGCCCTTTCAGCAAAATGCTCCAAATGTGTTGGTAGCAAGTGTTATTACAAATCAAAAAAAAAACACTTGCAAATTCGATTTTTTTTTTCTGCGTCTGCTATTAATTTTCTTTTGCAAGTGTTTTGCTGCTAGTCAGGAAGATCTCGTCTCCCCCCCAAATCCCTCACCACACCCCTTCCCCTCTCCCAGTCTCCACTTAGATAACAATCATGGGCAGGGCAAAACGATTAACATTTCCTTTGCCATTCCATTTTTTTTTATAAAGGAGGTCCCAAAGCACTTTACGGCCCATTACATTTACTTGTAGGAAATGCAGCGGCCAATTGCACACAGCACGAGCAGGGCAAACAACCAAAGTGAAAATGACCCGATAATCTGCTGTGGGACAAACGCAGGCCCCCACGGAGAGGAGGGAAAACTCCCCTGCTCTTCAAGAGAATGCCATGAAACCTGCAAGAGTAGTTAAGGCAAGGTTTAACATCTTGTCGGAAAGATGGCATTTCATGTAGCAGAGCATTCTAAGCAGCACTGGGGAAAATATTCTAACAGGAATTCCCAAGACACCAGATTCACAGACTAGAGTGCCCAGGAATACACAAACCGGCCAGGCCTAGCTCCCAGCACGCAGCCATGGAAAACTGACTGACTGAATGATGCTGCATGGGAACAGGCCACTCAGCCCACCGAGTATACGCTGATCATCACCAGAGATTTGAAGCCCACTGCAATATCTTTGCTGGAGGCAAGAAGGACCCGCCCTGCAAAAGCCTTTATGCACAGCACAGCTGGAGTCCCAGTCCGATCACACACTGCCCTTGAGGTGACACGGTGAAGATAAGGCAGTCATCCGTCTTCTTCAGGAGCATGTGTTTGGGTTGCACACTCCAGAAGTGATGCCACAGCTTTTGTTGAGGTTCATTCTAGGCAGCAGAACCACCCACAGCAAGGTTCTCTATGAGCTTTTCCAGGGAGCTGGGAGCACATTCAAAGATAAACATTGACAACTGCTGGAACATCAACTCACTGATTAAAAAAAATCTCTGGTGTGCCTGAGGTTCGCTGGTCTTCCACTAATAGGAACTGTCTGGATCCAACCACTGCAGACTGGCACACTCCGAAACATCACCAATTCCTTCTTTCCTGAGATGCTGCCTGACCTGCTGAGTTACTCCAGCATTTTGTGAATAAATACCTTCGACGGAGTGCACAGACGTTTGCAACACTCGCTGAAATAGTTACAAGGGGAAAGGATGGAGTCGAGGGTCCGATTGCCACTGGGGATTGCACCTTGTGTACTTAACCTCCTTGAAATACAGTAATGCTTGGGAATAAAAATGTGATGCCATGTTGACCCAATGTAAATATTGTAAACAAATGTAATAATATGATTGGGACAGTGAATGACAACAATTGAATGTCCTGTATTGTATCCTTGCAAATCATCATAAACTCATGTTTCTCGGAACAGAATTAGGCCATTCGGCCAATCAAGTCTACTCCGCCATTCAATCATGGCTGATCCATCTTTCCCTCTCAACCTCATTCTCCTGCCTTCTTCCCATAACCAGTGACACCTGTACTAATCAATAACCTGTCAATCTCCGCCTTAAAAACATCCATTGACTGCCTCCGCAGCCTTCTGTGGCAATGAATTCCACAGATTCACCACACTCTGACTAAAGAAATTCCTCATCTCCTTTCTAAAGGTCTGTCTTTTCATTCAGGACTATGGTCTCTGGTCCCAGACTCTTCTACTAGTGGAAACATCCTCTCCGTATCCACTCCATCCAGATCTTGCTCTATTTGCTAAGTTTCAATGAGGTCCCTCCTATCCGCTTTCTCTTCCTTCAAATACATTTCATTCTTTCACATACTGTTAATTCATCAATAACAAAACTAATGATGGGAAACTTGTTATATGACTAGGCCTATGAGCCCAGGAGACTACAGATGCTGCAATCATGAGCACGAAAAAGTGTCTAAAGATCACGACCCAAAAGGTCAGCAGTCCATATCCCTCCACAAAGGGCGCTCTTTTAGAAAGGAGGCCAGGAGGAAATTTAGTCAGAGGGTAGTTAGTCTGTGGAACTCATTGCCACAGAGGGCTGTGGAGGTCGTGGATATTTTTAAGGCAGATAGACAAATTATTGATTAGAACACCATGTAAGTCAAATCATTTTTAAAGAGAGGTAGAACATAATTCAAGATTAATCTTCTAATTCAATTAAATGCCACTAACTGGGGAGGGGGTGGGAAGAAAAATAGTCTGATTTCAAAGAATGATTTCATTTACTGACATGCCACTAAGGAACAGTTTGTATTCTTGGCAACTAATGCATCATACGTGCATCTATGGAATCCATTAAGAAAACACTTACTGTTGCTGTTCTGTGCCAAATTGTGCAAAGCATTGTTCACAAAATTTGTTTGGAAAGTTATGGTAAAAAAATCAGATTGCATAACCTCCCATCAAAATCAAATAAAGATTTACAAGTGACAATATTCCAGGGAAGAATGGTGGATTTTGATGCAACAATTTGCAGTTAAGTAACGTTTTCTTCGAAGCAGGTGTTAAATATTTAGACCAGCGTTTCTCAACCTTTTTACCTTTGTGGAACCCTTGAAATAATTTTCATGTCTCAGGGAACCCCTACATAAAAATTATTATATATCTTTATTGGGATGAACACCACACCAGTATTTGAATTATTATATATCTTTATCAATCTTTCTTTCTCTTTCATAAACTTAATGTTCATAAGGCAAACAACACACATAAACTTTTCATAAACTAACAAAAACATACACAAACTTTTCAATAATCTAACAAAAATAAACATAAACACTTAAAAAAATTTAATTCATAGAACATCCCTAAATGATGGGCAAAAATTACTAAATAGCGTGGGTGAATGAGGGTCTGTACCTTCACGCTAGGAAGCACAGACAGGACTGATGGAGACTGTGCATGCATCTACACTCGAGTGAGTCACTTGATGATACACAAATCCGTCACATACAGCTCCTGTCCACTGACCACAAAAGGCCGTTTCACACTGGCGCCATATAGACGTCGTTAAATATATTCCCAATGATTATTATACTTTAAAATGATATAACAGGTTTACGACTTTATTATAATACCAAAGAATTTTCCAAGAATATGCCGTATGTGTTTAATAAAATTACAAACATGAAATTAAACACAAAAATGACTCCAAAATGCATTTACGTATGATTAGCCACTATTTATCACGATTCTTCTCAGAACCCCTAGCGACCTCTCGCGGAACCCTAGAGTTCCTGGGAACCCCGGTTGAGAAACGCCGATTTAGACATTTGGAGGCACAAGTTTCAAGGTGCACCTTAAAGCAGAGGTAGAGACAGAAGTGTTTAGGGGATGAAGCCAGAGCCATCAATGCGATAGCCAAATGGGGATGAACACCACACCAGTATTTGAACAGTGCAGAGTGATACAGGGTCAGAGGTGATTACAGAGCAAAAACATGAATAGATTTGAATACAAGGAAGGAGAAGGGGCCAGGAGCAAATGGGTGTTGGGCGAACAAGTAATGTCAATTAGGGCATAAGCAGTAAAATTTGGGGTAAATTAGTTTGCAGAATACAGCATCGGTGGTCAGATTGGAAAGTGGTAGTAAACAATACAATTACAAAGGGGATCCAGGAAAAGATTGGGGGAGGATTCACATACAAAGCCTTTGAAGGTGTCAAGGCCATTTGAAAAGGCTCAATGCTCCAAACAAGATTCTTGGCTTTTAAAACAAAAGAGGCAGTGTACAAATCACTTGGCTTGGGCAGGAATGGTGACGAAAACACCTCACAACAATTTGCATAGCACTTTGAAACTAGCATGCTCTGGTCCTATCAAGTGGCAAAAAAAAGGCCTTACAAAACACGTCTTCACATTGTCATAACTGGTCACATTTTTTTATTTTTCTCAGATTTCTAATACACAGAACAATCCATATATGTTCAATTTAGAGTGTGGGAAGAGGGCATTCAATCTGATTACAGATGCTCTAAATAAGCATTTAATAGAGTTGTGCAGCACAGAAATAGACCCTTCAACCCACCATGCCAGCCTTTTTGACCATTTACTCTAATCCCATTTGCCCACATCCCTTTATCCCTTCCTCCCTTGTGCTTGTCATCCAGCTTTCATTAAATACATTCTATTATGCACCTCTACCACTCTCTGTGAGAATAAGTGCCACATTCTGACCACTCTTTGGACAATAATGTTTTGCCTGAAGTCACTAATAAATCCAATAGGGAATATATTTTATTGATGGTCGCCAATTTCACTTTTCCTCAAGGGTTGGTGCTATTTAGTAAGCCATTTATAAGCAAATTTCCAAGACAAATGTATCCTACTTTACATTTTCCAATCCTTGTAAACCAATATTTTTCCAATTTACAGTGCCCACGGTTTATGACACACATTTGGCACCATATTCTGCAGGTAATAGAGGCTGAAGAAAGGTTTTGTTCACATTCTTCTCATTGTTTCTCCGCTATTCCCATCAGTAGCATTGTGGAAGCTGGTTGTTGCAAAATCTTTGCCAAATTGTCACCAGACTGAAGTATTATAAGGCTCCCCCCGAACCCCCCCCCCCCCCATACACACACCCTCAGCTACCACCCCACTCCAACGTGTTTATTTTATCCACCTTCAGCTTTCTTATACAGCGTGTATGCTCTCTTAAAACATTTCAAACTCTGGAAACAGAACTGAATACAAAAAAACTATCTTTTCCTTTTCCAGATACTGACACTTGACTTCAGTCAAGTCCCAATGAAGGATAAATTGTCACAAATAGAGTCATGTTGTACAGAAACAGGCCTTTCGAACCAAATCGTCCTTGGATGTCCATCTAAGCCTGTCCCATTTACCTGTATTTTACCCATATATCCCTCTAAACTTGAACTGTTTCAAAGGATTGACTGGCCTGTAAATTATTTACCCTTTTCATATCTTAACATGTGAACCTTACTTCATCAGCCTGCAGATTTTTAACACAGTGGATGCATGACAAGAACATTGTTTCAGCTTTAGCTCAGGGGCTCAGACTCATCTTGAAGAAAAAGAGCTGTGGATTAAAATCTGATTCCAGAGACTTGAGAACAAAGGTTTAGACCATGTCTAAATCTAGTAGCGCTTAGGGTATTTAATTACTTAACATTCATATATTTTTCATAAATTCAGCTCCAGTGAATTTTCCTGAAGATGCAAGAAGCTGTATGTAAATATGCCTGGCCTGCCATTCCATCTAGCCTGTCCCAGAGCAGCTCGGATTCTTGCAATCCACACTCAATCCCCAAGAAAAACATGGAAATTCTTGGCAGAAATGAAAAAGCACAAAATTCTTGCCAACATATATCAAGCATTTAAGACTAAATAGACAACAGCAGTGTTTTAAACTAAGAATAAATTCTGTGGCTTTATTCTGAATTTGTTCCAAGATTCCAATATCTCAGATTAGAAAGCCATAACTACTTCAGAATATTCTAACGTGGTCTAAATGGGGCCTTGTACAAATGATTGGATTGTACATTTCAGATTTTATATATTAATACTTCAAAAGTACCACACCGGCTTCAGTTATAGATTCATGGGATTAGTTATGAAGTTTTAAAATTAGATTCTTTAAAAATAACTGAGGCTCTGTCTCCATGTTTAGTTTAGTTCATGTAAGGTATATGCATTGAGATGTCAGCCATCACTTAGTGGGCTACAATCTTGTCTTGAAGTCTGAGGGCTGGGGTTGAAGCTGCACTCCAGATTTCCATGTACACTTTCCATCAATGTCCAACTCCAAAATATCTGGGCCATTTGAAGGACTGCAAGATACACTATAATTTAAACAGCTAGTCATAATCAAGTACTGTATTGGGAGCTTGTTATGCATAAAATTGGCTGCCCAGTTCTTATGCAACTTTGAACAAAAATAAAGTGCATTGGCTATTAAGCTCCCAGATGTCTTGAGCTACTGAAACAATACTACAGAAATGAAAACTCTTATTAATAAGTCCCTTTATGTAATATGAACACACTTGGCATCGAGACTGCAAATCAATGCTGGGCTATCAGCCCACCTATTCTTCTTCTGGCGTTTGAGGCAGCAGAAATTATGCAACGCCCTCCAGGCGCTGTAGCCAGTGCAATGTGCTGTTGTCAAGGGCCGTGAGGTCTACCCCTCCACCAGGGGGACGGAGGACTGTGCAGTCGAAAATGACGTGCTGCGCTGTTTGCTGGTCTGCTCCACACACGCAGGCTGCTGATGGACGCAACCCTCAACAATGCATGTTGGTGTTGAACCGGCCGACCCCTGTGCGGAGCCGGTTCAGGGCGACCCACTCTTTGCGGGGCATGTCCGAACCGGGTGGGGCTGTGGTGCTCGGTACGACAGTGAATTGAGGAGGTCGCGATGTCTGTTCCCTGCTGGTTCTCCATGCTCCTAGTATGTTGAAACCAGAGCCACAGAGGGTCGCTGCATGACGGGAGAAAGGGTGACGAGATGACAGGCGTTGAGGTCCCAGTTGCTGTGAATCCTGGGCAAGATGGAGCCCACCTATTTTCATCTGGGCACTCAGTTGGCCCACCTGCTGGTGATCCATTTAACCCCCCCCCCGAGGTTAAAACAATTGGCGGCAATGCATGGGGGTAGCAACAGAAAGTGCCAGCAAAAATAGAAATGTCAGAAATGGTGAGAGCCACAGGCCAGACTCTCTGTGGAAAGTGAGGGTCTCCCAGAGCAGAATAGAATCCACGCGGGGAGAAAGGTGAACGTCAATGTGCGACCACGAATGGCCCAGCCACTCTCAAACGTAGGCATCACAGCAAAGGCGCCTGGTCCCAACCTTCCCAGGATAAACCTCTGCTTAAAACAGCAAAGTATGGACAAGAACAATGTGGGGAACCAAGCCTCTCGAGGCAGGGTCAGCATGGTTCAAACTCTTACAATATCCCCTCATACACCAGAGAAAGACTGTGAGGTTATACCGTCTGGAAGCAATGATAAGGCTAGGACTCTAAACAATGAATGGAAGGACTCTACAAAGCCAGAGCCCAATGATTTATTCCGTTCTGGTCACTATATTATAGTGGATGTGATTGCAGAGGAGATAGGATTTCACCAGACGTTGCCTGAAAGAAAAGACTGAATTGCGAAGGCTGGTACTGAGAAGAATGAGGGAAGAGGCAGTGATTGAGATCTACAAAATGATGAGATGAATAGATAAGGTAGATAGAAACATTTCCTCTTAGTAAATGTATCCCTAACCTCCGGGCATTGGTTTAAGTCAAGTGGTGTGAAAATCAGAGATGATTCCAGGCCAAATGTTTTAAGCTAGAGGGTCGTTGAAAATGAACACTGACTGCTGGAATGGTGGAGGCAAGCATTCATACAATGTTTAGGAAATGTTTAGATGAGCATTTGAAAGATCATGGCATAGAAAGACCAAGTTCTGGAAAAATAATTAGTATAGAACACAGTGAGCTGAAGTTTTCATTCTATTCTGCACTAGCATTGCTGCCATCTGAAACTCCAGCTGAGGAACATCAAGTTAGTCAAAATGCTTATTTAAAAATGCAACAGTTTCTTCCAGATATTATTTAAGGACATTTAATTCTTTACTATGCGGAAAACACCGCGAATTGCTGAGAGATGGAATAAAATATATTTTTTTCATATATGTTTCAATCTATATGTTTCAATATATATGTTTCGCGGAACTGAATCTTTGTTTATTTCTGAAAAAATATTAGTCTACAAAACCAATATATTTTCAGAATAGCAGTCCTTCAATGTCACTAGTCAAGTCAAGTTTATTTGTCACATACATATACAAGATGTGCAGTGAAATGAAAGTGGCAACGCCTGCGGATCGTGCTAAATTACAAAACAAAATAGAAAAAAAAAAAAATTATACTAAAAAATAAATTAGTACAGTAAATTAAATTAGTCCCTGGTGATATGAGAGTTAACAGTCCTGATAGCCTATGGGAAGAAACTCCGTCTCATCCTCTCTGTTTTCACAGCGTGACAGCGGAGGTGTTTGCCTGACTGTAGCAGCTGGAACAGTCCGTTGCTGGGGTGGTAGGGGTCCCCCATAATGTTGCTGGCTCTGGATCTGCACCTCCTGATGTATAGATCCTGCAAGGGGGGGGGGCGAGTGTAGTTCCCATAGTGTAGTTCTGCCGCACGCACTACTCTCCGCAGAGCCTTCCTGTCCTGGGCAGAGCTGTTCCCAAACCAGATTGTGATCTTTCTACAGCCCCAGAGTAGAAGCACTGAAGGATCCTCAGAGATTTCCTCAACTGTCTGAGGTCAACTTAAACTCACCAGGAACACCGGGTTGGATTTGTAGTCTAGCCAAGAAATTGACTAATTTGCATTGCAGCAGAACAGCAGGGAAAGAGACTTTTCGGCCTAACTCAACCAAGTCATGCAAGGTGCCCATCTACGTTAGTCCCATCGAAAGCATTTAACCAATTTCCCTCTAATCTTTTTCTATCCATGTACGTCCAAAATCATCTTCATATTCCCAGTTTTATTATAACTCAGTGTGCCCCATAAAGATCATTAGATTATATTTTGTTAACTCCATCTGTGGCGTCTAGATTGTTCTGAGCTTCAAATTTGTAAAATGTTATTTTTGATGTGCGGCTATTTATCCAGGAAAACCTGCAGCCAGTTTATGCAGATCAAGACCCCACAAACAAACTATGTGATCATTATCACATTGGTGTGTCCCTTTTATATTAATGATTTTGGTTAAGGGATTTATATTCGCAGCACTTTTACAAACTAATACCTTTGTAATCTTGCGACATGGAGCAGTTGGGGGACTTTGTTTAATACCTCACGCAAGACACTGCCTCAGACAGTCCCTCTTATGGAGTGAACAATAGCTTGAATTTTGTGGTCAGACATTTGTGGCAGAGGAGGCCATTCAATCCAATTTATCCATATCATTCCAGTTTATCCATATCAGTTTAAACCATTAAACTTCTAAAACAAAATACTCACACTGCTGTCTGTGAGCATTTGCCATAGACTAATTAGGATTGTCAATAACATCTGGTTAAACTAGAAGTGTGGGTCTTGAATCCACAATCTCCTGTAAGGCAAGGCAGCTGTGTTTGACACCAAATTGTGCAGGAAGGAACTGCAGATGCTGTTTTAAACCAAAGATAGACACAAAACGCTGGAGTAACTCAGCAGGACAGGCAGCATCTCTGGAGAGAAGGAATGGGTGACATTTTGGGTCGAGACCCTTCTTCAATCCGAAATGTCATGCATTCCTTCTCTCCAGAGATGCTGCCTGTCCTGCTGAGTTACTCCAGCATTTTGTGTCCATCTTTGACACCAAAATTAATCCAAATGGACTATCCACTACAGAGGGCCACATCATACCCAAGGGCGTGCTCAGAGCTTTACAAAAAGTACTTTTGAAGTGCAGCCAATGTTTAAAGCACGATTGTGGCAGCCAATCGATGAACAGGAAGCTTGCATAAAATGTCACATATTGACAATCAGATAATCAATTTTTAAAGGATGTGGAAGTATAAATATCAGAACTCCCTAGATCTTTACATCCAGCTGAATTAACAGACGAGACTTAAGTTTAATGTCTCATTAAGATAGGGAATCTCTAACAGTGCTCTCTCTGCATAGCACAAGGAAATCTACCTGGGGCTTTCTGCTGAAGTCTTTAGGGTGGAAATCAAACTCACAACCAGTCTGAACTTGACTTGTGCAAATGTGAGCTTGTTTGAAACTTGGAAACTCTGCAAAATAAATACAAGCAGTTCCACCCAGCCAACAAATAGGCACGTTTAAAGAATAATGAACATTGAAATGAGCACATCTGCAAACACATTCACTCAAGTCAAACAATTTTTGCCAAAAGATGAAAAACAGGGATCGAGATGCACTTACCTGTAGTTGCTACGTCCTAGATGGTTACGGTGCAAGGTGAAGGGGGGGGGGGGGGCATCAGCTGCTGTGAATTGTCTGTGAACTCACCTCCCACGCCCTCAGTGTCCTAAAGTTCTGCGATCGGCTCAGCAAGTGGGACATGACAATCTCAGTGCATAAAAGAGGAGAGGCGACTGTTTGGAGATGACGGACAGCACGTTTGCAGTGCCGTGGGTCATGGTGTTGGTGTTAGTGGCCACAAGAAACCCTACATCAGCCGAGTGAGCGAATGAGTCTATGCAGCAGCTGCACGGTGCTGTGGTGGAAGGAGGCAACAACATTGCCAGGGCACCGGGCCTTGAACAAAGGAAACAAGATACATTGCATACAGGCACTCCCCGACCTACGTAACAGGCAACTTGCATAAACTCACACCTCAGCAAGCAATTCTTTAAGGCGTCAAAGCCCCCAAAGGGTCTTGGCATAGGAGCTCCCGCGTGGTCTCCACGGCAGAGCACCGGCATGGTCTCCACGGCAGAGCTCCCGCATGGTCTCCACGGCAGAGCTCCCGCATGGTCTCCACGGCAGAGCTCCCGCATGGTCTCCACGGTAGAGCTCCCGCATGGTCTCCACGGCAGAGCTCCCGCATGGCCGTCATGGCAGAGCACCCGCGTGGTCTCCACGGCAGAACACCGGCATGGTCCCGCATGGTCTCCACGGGAGAGCACCCGCATGGTCTCCAAGGCAGAGCACCGGCATGGTCCCGCATGGTCTCCACGGCAGAGCACCTGCATGGTCTCCACGGCAGAGCACCGTCATGGTCCCGCATGGTCTCCACGGCAGAGCACCTGCATGTCACTCCTTATGACATGTAGGTCTCCCTGTTGGAGTAAACTTACGCGTGCGCAGCAGCACTTCCATTTCCGACTCACATAACATCCAACTTCCGCAAGGATCCCTGGGACGTAACCCTTGCGTAAGTCTGTATCTCTTTGGACCAACATCATACTTTTCAAAGACTTGGAAGTTACAAGATAGCAGTGAATGTTCCAGAAGAGGGTCTATTGTACTCATGTACAGTATGATTTGACTGGATAGCATGCAGAACAAGCTTTGCACTGTATCTCTGTACATATGATAATCTATAAACCAAACTAGTTCTGTAGAGAATTATCAGCTTTCTCCTGTTCATTGTTCAGCTCATTCCTATTTTCCCTTTCAGTGAACTGAACAGAAGCTCGAGCTCAGCTCCCAACATAACTGACCTCCCATTCTGCCACTGGACTTGCCATGGAGTCCAAAGGTGCAGCAGCACAGATGCCATGGGCCAGTTTGCACCCAGTCCCTCAGCTTTACACTGGGGATGAGTGAACCAAGTTACACAACCTTATAGTTTAGTTTATTGTCACATGGACCGAGGTACAGAGAAGCTTTTGATGCGTGCTGACCAGTCAGCAGACATTTCATGATTACAATCAAGCCATTCAGAGTGTACAGATACATGATAAAAGGAATAACACAAACACCATTCAATGCAAGATAAAGTCAGTAAAATCCGATCAGAGATAGTCCGAAAGTCTCCAATGAGATAGATATTAGTTCAGGACTGCTCCCTAGTTGTGGTAGGATGGTTCAGTTGCCTGATAACAGCCTTATTTATTTGACCTGAAGTAAAAGGTGCAGGCAAGTAATATTTATTTCAATTTACTGAGTCTCTGTCATTGGGCCATTGGGAAGCTCCTCTGAGGCAGGGTCTCAGGGCCTACGGTGTAAAATATATGGAGGGTCAACTCAGTCACCCGCCCCTCCTAAATCTGTATCAGACTAAGTACAGGGAGGTAGTAGGCTATATCCAGGATGGTCCAGCCCAATTTATTAGTAGAACACACTGTGGAAAGAGACACCACGACATGTGCGCCTCAAGTCACGGCGCCCCTTTGCCATGCAAGCCCACGAGCTGCTCTGTACAACACCGGTGGACACTTCCAAGGCCACCTGGGTCAAGACGAGATGGAGAGACCAGTGGAAGTCAGCGGAACCATCTAGGCTACACCGGTGAACCCATGGACGTCCCTGGCCAGGACCTGCCCCGAAAGCAGTGGATAACCCTCAATCGCTTGAGGACAGGCGTTGGACACTATGGAGTAGTGATGAAGAGGTGGGGTCTCGTGGACAGTGCCTTCTGCGAGTGTGGGGACCCAACACAGACAATGGAGCACATAGTCACCAGTTGCCCCAAATACCGGCCACCGAATGGAGAACGAGGTCTGATTGACCTGGACGATGACACGTTGGCCTGGCTCGCCTCAACGGAGCTGCAGGTCTAAAAGACATACGACAGAAGAAGAAGAAGACTGTGGAAAGATCAAATCTTCTGTGACCATGTATTGACCTACTATCCATACTACTGAAGTCATTGACATCAGTGCACCACAGCAACTTCAAATTGACCCATTTTCTCTGGAACAGACTCAATGAGTTGATTAGCCTCCTCCTTTGCAGTAATCTTTTAGTGATTACAGGAAGGATGTGATAGGCACATGACAAGAGTGGGTGCAGTGAGTATTCATGAAGGCCAGGGCTGGAGACCTTTAAACCTGAAGAAATGGCCAGGCTGCATTGCTCCCTTTGAATAGAAGAGGGTGAGGGGAAATTTAATTGAGAGCACAATGTTATGAAAGGCCTAGGGAACACAAAATACTGGAGTAACTCAGCGGGTCGGGCAGCATCTCTGGAAAGGAATGGGTAACGTTTCGGGTTGAGACCCTTCTTCAGACTGAAGGGTCTCGACCCAAAACGTTACCCATTCCTTCTCTCCAGAGATGCTGCCTGACCCGCTGAGTTACTCCAGCATTTTGTGATACCTTCGATTTGTACCAGCATCTGCAGTTATTTTCCTACACTCCTTATGAAAAGCCTAAATAGAATTTATCAAATGAATCAATTTTTTTTTCAGTGGAGAGATGAGTGACATGGAGGCATAGATTTAAAGTTAAATATTAAAATATTGGAGGAGGAGAAGAAAGGACGTTCTTCCCCATTCACCCTCCCTCTCCACTTCATACGAGGGCAGTGGTGCCTCTAGCATCTTCATGCTGGGCCCAAAGAAGGATCTACTATCATCTGATACAATCGCTCCAATCTATTAAATATCTTTTCCACTTGTAAATCTCTACACAACCTTAGCACTTATGTTTGGCTTTATTCTATTCATGCATAGTATTATTATTGGATAGCACATATACAAAGGCTTTTCACAGGGTGGCGCAGTGGTAGAGTTGCTGCCTTACAGTGAATGCAGCTCCGGAGACCCGAGTTCGATCCCGACTATGGGTGCTGTCTGTACAGTTTGTACGTTATCCCCTTAACCTACTTGGGTTTTCTCTGAGATCTTCGATTTCCTCCCACACTCCAAAAACGTACAGGTATGTAGGTGAATTGGCTTGGTAAATGTAAAAATTGTCCCCAGTGGGTGTAGGATAGCGTTAATATGCAGGGATCGCTGTCGGTGCGGACCCGGTGACCGAAGGGCCTGTCTCCACGCTGTATCTCTAAACTAAACTATATCTCAGGCAGACTTCACAATAATAATAATTCTAAATCTGTTGCCAGAAAGGGTGGTAGAGGTAAAAAAAAAATCATGCTTTTAAAAAGAAACGAGATCAGCACGATTTAATGCTAGTTTCTTCAGGGATAGAATTAGGCTGGATGACAAATCAATTACACTGGATGATACATGAAGATCGATCCAGTCCAATCCTATATTGACTGAAACGGAGACGGTGGCTTCTTCTTTAATGCCACAAATACCAAGGAAATATTGGCTATGTTGTTTTTAGAGCAGAGGTAAGACACGTAAACAAATTATTGCAGAGAGATGTGCAGCCTTTTGTTAAATGTAAATACAACAGAACAAGAGATTTTATAATTAATATACAAATAGTACAAGTGTTTAAAATCAAGAAATGAATTAAATCAGAAAGCATCACCCAGGTTCAGTAACCATGAAACTCCTGTGATTATTAATCCCAGCCTTGTTGATCAAAAGCTTCCAATATTATAGTGCCCTCCATAATGTTTGAGACAAAGACCCATCATTTATTTATTTGTCTCTGTACTCCACAATTTGAGATTTGTAATAGAAAAAAAAAATCACATGTGGTTAAAGTGCACATTGTCAGATTTTAATAAAGGCCATTTTTATACATTTTGGTTTCACCGTGTAGAAATTACGGCAGTGTTAATACATAGTCCCCCCATTTCAGGGCACCATAACGTTTGGGACACAATGTCATGCAAAAGAAAGTAGTCATGTTTAGTATTTTGTTGCATATCCTTTGCATGCAATGACTGCTTGAAGTCTGCGATTCATGGACATCACCAGTTGCTAGATGTCTTCTCCGATGATGCTCTGCCAGGCCTGTTGTGCAGCCATCTTTAGCTTATGCTTGTTTTAGGGGCTAGTCCCCTTCAGTTTTCTCTTCAGCACAAAAAAGGCTCAATTGGGATCAGATCGGGTGATTGACATGGTCACTCAAGAAATTACCATTTTTTAGCTTGGAAAACCTACTTTGTTGCTTTAGCTTTGTCTTGCTGTAGAAGAAGCGCCAGCCAATGAATATTGTGGTATTTGTTTGAATCTGAGCAGATAGGATGTGGCTTCACACTTCAGGATTCATTATGCTACTACCATCAGCAGTTGTATCATCAATGAAAATAAGTGAGCCAGTTCCTTCAGCAGCCATACATGCCCAGGCCATAACACCCCCACCACTGTGTTTCACAGATGAGGTGGTATGTTTTGGATCTTGGGCAGTTCCTTCTCTCCTCCATAATTTGCTCTTGCCATCACTCTGATATAAGTTAATCTTCGTCTCATCTGTTCACAAGACCTTTTTCCAGAACTGTGGTTGGTCTTTTAAGTACTTCTTGGCAACCTGTAACCTGGCTATCCTATTTTTGCGGCTCACCAGTGGTTTGCATCTTGCAGTGTCGCCTTTGTATTTCTGTTCATGAAGTCTTCTGCAGACAGTGATCATTGACAAATCCACACCTGACTCCTGAAGAGTGTTTCTGATCTGTCGGACAGGTGTTTGGGGATTTTTCTTTATTATAGAGAGAATTCTTCTGTCATCAGCTGTGGAGGTCTTCCTTGGCCTGCCAGTCCCTTTGTGATTAGCAAGCTCACCAGTGTTCTCTTTCCTCTTAATGATGTTCCAAACAGTTGATTTTGGTAAGCCTAAGGTTTGGCTGATGTCTCTAACAATTTTATTCTTGTTTCTCCATCTCATAATGGCTTATTTGACTTTCATTGGCACAACTTTGGTCCAAAAAGATAAACAGCAATAAAAGTTTCCAAAGGTGATGGAAAGACTGCAGGAAAGACTGGGTGCTGAGAGCTCTCCTATACCTGCATTGAGGCAATTAAACACACCTGAGCAATTACGAATGCCTGTGAAGCCATGTGCCCCAAACATTATGGTGCCCAGAAATGGGGGGACTATTAACATGCTATAATTTCTACATGGTGAAACCAAAATGTATAAAAATATCCTTTAATAAAATTTGATCACACTTTAACCACATGTGATTTTTTTCTATTACAAATCTCAAATTATGGAGTACAGAGGCAAATAATTAAACAACAGGTGTTTGTCCCAAATATTATGGAGGGCACTGTATAACCTATTACATGAATTTTTTTCTTGAAAATACAACCATGATTGAAATGAAAGGCAAGGTGAAATATCATTGCCTTACTTCTCAAAAAAGTTCATAATGAAGCATGCATTTACACAGCATCTTTAATGCAAAATACACCAGTGATCATCATATAAAGTCTGATACACTAAAGATGCTGCATAAATTTGATGCCTGGCATTGAGCTATTAGGGCAACCGGCCAAAAGCTTGGTTAAAGAGATAGGTCTGCAGGAGAATCTTAAAAGGAAGAAAGAGGTTCAGCCTAGGGGAGAGTTCTATAGAAAGGGAATTCCAGAGTTAAAGGCCATGGCAATTTAAGGAAGTGCCACCAAAAGTGGAGTGATCCAACTTGATGAGTAAAAGGCCAAAACTGCCACCTAACGGAGGCATCTGAGTAAATCACATGATTTCAGTATTAAATTAGATGGAAGACCTAAACAAACAAAAAACATGTGAAGATAGACACGAAAAGCTGGAGTAACTCAGCAGTACAGGCAACATCTCTGTAGAGAAGGGATAGGTGACGTTTTGGGTCGAGACCCTTTTTCAGTGTGAAGAAGGGTCCCGACCCAAAACGTCACCCAACCCTTCCCTCCAGAGATGCTGCCTGTTCTGCTGAGTTACTCCAGCTTTTTGTGCCTATCTTCGGTTTTAACCGGCATTTACGTTTCTTCCTACACAAAAACATAAGTGAAATAAACTGTGCAATAGTAGGGATGATACACACATAGTGCTGAAACATATCGAGGTTAGAAAAAAGTCCAAACTAGTATGGAAACATGTTTTACAAAAGACAGAAGGAAGCAAACTTAGCCACAAATCAATTAGCTGTATCAACATTTTAAAAACGTAATGCAACTGAGCATCAGGAGTGTGTGAAATTACCTGTTTTAAAGTTAGTTACTAACCTGAAGCCATCACATTTTCAGAAAGGGCTGGTTTTGCCTACCTGTCACCATTGACCTCCCCCACCCCCAGAAAGTTCACAATAAGATGCTCTGTGACATCACAGACCCAGGCCTCCAGGGCCATTAGATAAAGTGCTGCATGAAAATGGCTGCTGCTCAAACTTGCATCGGGGGCATTCTTGGGAAAGTCGAGGCATGAATCTGGAATGGGTTGAGAGAGCACTAACCACAGCTGCAATGTCAGCAGAACAATGTGTGGAATGAAGAGCACAACTATTAGGAAAGCCTGCAAACTGTGCTCCTCTCAAGGAAAACAAGGACTGGGCCAACCTTAGATTAAAAAAAATAATGAAGAGATCTAATAGAGTACAAGTATTCTTATAGAATAATAAATAATCAGCACAGAAACTGGCCATTTAAAAACATCAGTGGCCCTGGCGTTAATGTCTTGTGCTATTATATGGAGTATGATGGATGGGATTTGATTTTATCTCTCAAGATCAAGAGTGGTCCCTGACCTCATCTCCATTCTCTTTGCTGACCCCGGTATTCCTAATTTCCTCATTATCCAAAATCCGAGCAATCTCAGCCTTGAATATACTCAATCATCAGGCTCTAGAAAATCCACAATCTTGTGGATGGAGACGTTTCTAATCCTTTTGGTCTTCAATGGACAAACTCTTACACCGAGACCTTGCTTCTTAATTCTAGACTCCCAAACTGAGGAAACACTCAGTATTTCCTGCCAATCCCTCCCAAGAATCTTTGTTTCACTGTGATCACACACCATTCTTCTAAACCAGAGGGAAAGGCCACAATGGATATCGTTGAGAATCACTCAGTCAAAACACATTTTAAGCATCTTAACCAAACACAGACACTTAAAAGTCATATCCATAAACACAAATTCAGAAAGTTATTAAGTCTCCATTTCTGTTGAAATAGCTTGCCGAAATATAAAAACCAGACATTAAAATAAAACACACTCAAAAGTCATTTTCAGTATCGGCAACCAACAAAGAATGGATTCCTCATTTAAAACCCAGAAAAATTATGGCTGGTATTTATAACGTGTTTGATTGAAATAAATTTTAAACCGCCCTCGCAAGTCCTGGAAATGCACAAACAGTCTGACTTCTTGATGTATCATTGACTTTAGAATGTTCACTGTTTTGCAAATCAAATTAAAATTATTCGAACACGAATTTGCCAATTTATATTGCAAAAATGACAATTAGATTAAAAAATACATTGCAGTTTATTTTTTCTGTCCCAGAAGCAAATTCTAATCTCATGGAGTTCCCTCCAACCCAGATGTAAACTGCAACCCGGTTTCACTCACCAACCACATCACTCTGGTACAACCTTCAAAGCCCACAGAATATCAATTGCCATTGCTTGCCGTTAACAACTTTAGCAGACAGACCTTTCCTGCTTCAGGTCCTCTCATGGGCTTACTGCAACCAATATGCCAAAAAACCTTCATCTGGAAATTCTGGGCAATGGATAAAGAATCAGTTACTGTGTAGGAAGGAATGTCTTCCATTCATTTGTTCTATATCTCTCTCTACATCACCGTCTATATCTCTCATTTCGCTTTCCTCTGACTCTGATCCGAAGAAGGGTCTCGACCCGAAACATCACCCATTCCTTCTCTTCAGAGATGCTGCCTGTCCCACTGAGTTACTTCAGCATTTTGTGTCTATTTGCAGTAAGAACCAGTTACTGATTGGCTGGTTGCACTGACAAATAAGAGATCTGGATACAAATTTCAATTGGGGAAATAAAGTCACCGACAAGGATGCATACAAAAACAAAGCCTATCTAGTCTTCAGTGTAACAGCTGAGAATATTCAGCAATGCGTGTAGAAAACCTAAACACTTCTCCTGCCATTTAAACTGAAATTAATACACACATGGCTTACATAGGAGATCTATCTGGCTACCATGTCAGAGCTTCGGAGTCGGTCTGAACAAAACACCCACTGCCCAGGGCAAACGTTGCGCTGCATATATGCCCACTCTAATGAGTTACGGGCAAAGAAAAGACTCGCCAAAATTTAGTAATTTATATTGCTTCATTCCTATTCACCAAAGACAACATTACAGCAGGGCCAGAAGAGTGACTCAGCACTCCAGTGACTAATGCTTAATCCTAAACTCCAGTGCAGTTTGCACCGAGTTTGTAACTGTGTGGGTTTCTCCCAACATTCAGGTTGAGGCTAATTGGCCACTGTAAATTGCCCCTAGTCTGTAGGCGAGTGGTAGAAACTATGAGGGGGTTGTCGGGAACATGGGGAAAATAGAAGTGAGATTAATGTAAATTTGTGCTATGTGTCACCGTGGGGCTGGTGGGTGGAGCAGCCTGCTTCCATGCTGAGTAACTATGACTTCATGATCATTTTAATTCCATACAAAGTTTAGGATTGATATGACACTTTACCTCCAAATGAATTGGTTTCAGTTTGCACAATTATAATGATTATTCAAGTCACATGGTCTCATTTTACTCCCAAATAATTCTATTGCTCAGGTATCACTATGCCACAGAAATCAAACCATGACACATAACCCAGAGAACATAAATCTTATTTCCTTCTTAGCAGCAGCCTTCTGTACTCTTGTTGAAAGTGCTTCTTAAAAACAAGATTATTAATATGGCCACCTCCATTTGTGGTACAGTATTCTACATTCATTCAATAATCCCTCACATAAACAACATCTCAACTTCCCTTGATGTCTATTCAAGTCACTGCATTAACCAATTAAAACAATTCATTATTGACTAATGCAAAACCTGTAGATTTTAGAAATGTTTACCAGCCTGCAAATGTTCTACTTTTCAGGCTTTATGTAGGATTTATAATTCCAATCAATCTTTACTGTTCCTTTACCTTACCCACATCACTGTCAAAATGATTTGTCCAGACAGTTCCCGATACTACAAAGTGACTTTATAAATGGGCCGTACAAATTTAACAATCAGTTTCACAGGTACAGTTTCACAGGTACTACGTGACCAGGCTGGTGGCAAAAATTACCCCACTCCATACATTTCTTCAACACTCAGAACTTCAGTACCATAGTGAACTTCCCCCAACCTATCACAGGGATAAGATCTCATCCAACTCTTGCTGAAATATTCCATTGCATGCAAAATATGGCTAAGGATGTGACAATATCTGACCTGGTTCATCGCCAACAGCTTGGGTATTCTGCTCTACAAGCTGATTCAAGATAGCTTTATTTGTCATCCAATATTGGACGAAATTCAGTCCAGACACAGTGTAGATACGAAATGCTGCTCAAAAGTCCATCAACTCAGCAGAAGATGCCCTGTGACCTGCCTGAAACCAGCTGACTCCAACAGAGGGAACCATCCATTAGTTGATGTTGCCAGGAAACATACATCATGTAGTGTACTTCTGGACATTGATTATGAGGTTATTAAAGGGAGGGGAAAACCTGTGCAGAATGGGGGTGTAGAGAGAAGGTTACAGTGCAATGTCTCTCCATCACAAAATCCATGAGAGGACAGTATCATGCCTTTTTATGATTAAAAAATAAATTTCTATTGTATATGACCAGAAATGCATGGATTGCAAAAGCCAAAACATTGCCAAAACATTATCAAAACTGCTCCCACAAATTTTCTATGTTACAATGTATTCAAATTTGTTAAAAAATTACAGCATTAAACATTTTTTTTTCCAACTTACTAAAGCAGAAATCTGCCACAATGGCCTTGGGAAAAACTTTGCATTACTTTCACAACCTCGTTGCCTTAAAATGGTTTATTTACAGCTGATGACACGACACAAGACTGCAGCACAAGACTGGATGCCTCGAGATTGATGTCAAAAGTTATATTCAACATTCAAGATTTCATTTTTCCAAAACAAAAATTGGGTTGACCACATTTATGCCTGGCTGGCAGAGGCAGATATCTTTGAGCTTGTGGCATGTTCATTTCATTTGAATGTTGGCCATCTCCACTCTAACTTAGACGGTGGAGGTTTTCCACTTTCAAGAAATTAGAATAGGGAAGCGGCATTAAACAAGTAGAAATAGGGAACTGCAGATGCTGGTTAATACACAAAAGGACACAAAGTGCTGGAGTTACTCAGCAGGTCAAGTGGCATTTCTGCCTGACCTGCTGAGTTTCGGCAGCACTTTGCGTCCTTTTGAGCATTAAGCAAGTACTGGGTAAAACAACTATCAGACCTTACCAATCTGGTCAACTTCCTTTCTGCGCATGGAATTAGTTATCCATTAATTGTTTTTCCACAAACAACAGAAGAGTCATGTGAGTTCTTCCATTGCTAACAGATTTTCTTAAACACGGTTGTAAGATCAGGGAAAAAATGTTAACCATTTCGATCCCAATCTAGACTGACTATCTCAATTTTAAAAAACTATTAAAGATGTGCTTAGAACGCACACAGCAAAGCTTTAACACTTGTGTCACTAAACATTGGATGCGATGGTGAGCTTGGAGTCACAGTCAGAAGTTTTAAGGCAATAATGTCATCACGTGTTAGCTTTGTGGTTTCCCACTGTTCAGATAAATCCAGTCTTACAGAAGGCCTTATTGTCATCGTGCTTCTTGGAAAAAGCTTCCCAATTAGCCACAAACCTCTTCACAGCTTCCCCCAATTGTTTATCTTCCAAGCCTACGTATATTGCCCGAAAGTTGATTTAAGTGGTTAAATAAAACCCATGCCAAAATCATAGACCAATAGAAGTGGATACCCGTTGGTCACCGCGGAATTTTGGGCCGAAGTACAGCATTTAGGTTCCATTTGACATTTCATTCTACACAAATTATTTCAGTTGCACAACTCTGATGACTATATCAGACATATTATCGCATGAATGTTTTCCCGCAGTTTCTAAATTTAATGATTGCTAAAAGAGTTACAGCTTTAAGAAAACTGCGCGGTTTAAAAAAAGTTGGATTGCAGTGGGAGGAGGGTGCAGAGAAACAAAAGGACGAAGGAATTCAGCTACAAAAAATGATGCGATTACAATCACCTCTCCTCTTCTGACGGGCATTTTTTTTCTCAGTTGAAACGATGGTGAGTGGATGCCCTGTTGCCTTTCACATCGATGCGGGCTGGGATCCGCAGAAACAAGCGTTCCTTCCCGAAAAGAGGAGAGTGTGAGTTGGGTGAAGATGTCCTGACTATTGCTCTGCTCTGAATGAGTTTCCCTGAAACTCGCAACACTCAGCTGGTTGCAACATTCTTATTCAACCTTCAGGACCGGACACTGTTGGTTAGGGGGGGAGGGGGAGAGGGAGGAGAGACAAATAAATAATTCACGTCACAAGACTTCGACCGCATGGGCCCATATCGAATATATGTGATTTTAATTTTACAGGCGATTTGGATCGCATGCTCTATTTGAAGGTTTTGCAAATAGTAGATTCGTGGCACCTTCTTCCTCGCTCCCCTCTCTCGCTGCGCAGAATGGAATGCTCCACGTACAGCCCACGCTTGTGTCAATTTTAAAAGCTTTTTTTGCAGAAGGATTCGCAGTCTCACCTCAAAGGTATTCATTGGACTGACCACCAGCAGTGAGTCAATACTCTGAATCGGAATGGCTGCGGGTTGAATTCCTTCTCCAGAGAGCCGACTCTGGACTCTTGAATGCACAACTCTCGCATGGTACAGTATTCCTACTGGTGCTGAGGGAAATAATGTTCTTCAGGCAAGGTGTTGGATTGAGCCCTTATTTAAAACAACAGGTGGAGGAGGAAAGAATAAGTGTGTTGGCCTGACCAACTGCAGCCCAGACAGGGAACCCACCAGAAAAGTCAAACAATAAACCCCAATAACCTGTTCATCTGTTTATACTCGCCCACTTTTGTTTACCTCTTGTTCTACTATTGGGGGCTATTTCTTTGGCAGGCAAGGACTTACATCTGCAGCTTTGCCTCTCCCTCTCCCTCTCGTTCTTAAATTTTATTTATTTCACTCACTTTTTTAGTCAACTGTCTTAACCCCTCAATGAGATTGCATACATTTTAAATCGGATCATTTTCAGGTGAAAAATCTTGGGTTTGATTTGTCTAAAGGTGCTATATGAACATTATCCAATGGTGTTTTTTTTCCTTTACAAACAGCTAAGTGGTGTAACAGGGGGACAGGAGAGTCCCAATCAAAAAAGGAAAGCTATGTCTGAGTGTGGGTAGTGGTTGCTGGTTGTCAACTCAAGCTGATGAAAACCACAAATGCCAAAAAAAAGTGGTAAGCTTGTTGAAGTTGCAACAAAAAAAGACTTTCATCCAGTGCTTCTTAAGAAGGGCAAAAATAATAAAAAGGTCCAATTATATAGTTTAGTCAGCATCTGTGAACCAAAAAGTGAGATTACAACTAATGTTTGGGGTTACCAATTCCCCCCCCCCTCCCCAAGGTTGGTAACATGTGATATTGAGACAAACAGTGAAGATGTGTTTTGGTATCTGCTGCAGCTGGATCATTGAGAGAGAAAGAAAAGCAAGGAATTGCCAACACAGGAGATGCGGAGGGGTGAGACAATATTCATGTGGACTGTGTGACATGAAGAACCAACATTTTCTGGAGTCAATAGAGATTTGAGCAAAGAATTTCATTGGACGCTGGTCTAAACTAATCCAAATTGGAATCAGAGACTTGGACACAGACATTCAGGCTGACAGTCTGAGGGTGGTATGGAAGGAGTGTCTGTTGTCTTTCTGAGATGGTAAAATGAGGCGCAGTGACACTAAATCAAGAACAAGTGCATTCCCCTGGCCAATATTTATTTCACAAACAACACCAACTGTGAGACACAGCTGCACTTTGAAATATGGAAAACTGCACAGCATGCTGTGAAAGAATTTAAAACTTGATAATTTGTGGATGATGAAGTTTAAATAAAACATGAATCACCTTAAGCTTTAAAAAAAGGCAGCTAAGAATGCTAGCAATTGCATTATCAGGAAAACCTTGTAATAAATGTTTAACAAAACTCGACTAATCAAAACCTAATGATACCAGTACGACTGGTGGACTTTGCTCAAGGACAGTGGACTGAATTTATAAAAATACAACTAAACAATTGTTCGGCAAGTCTGGAATTCGGGGATTATTGACTTGGCCCACATTGAACATTGACGAAGACTTGTTTAAACAAAGAATGATAATGACCACAACTGTGACATCAGATAAACCTGACGCAAGGGCTACTTTCAGTATTGGTCAACACCATTTGAGACTATCTATATTCAGCTAAATAATATTTAACTTAAACAAATATTGATACCTTAAGCAACTTTGAAAAACAGCGTTTTAAAAGAAAATCTGCATTCAGCTTTGGTGCTTTAGTTTAAATTTTAGAACCAAAGTTTTTTTGCTCACTTTTTAAAAAAATGCAAATTCATATCAGTTTTCCACTCAAAGCATTTAAGGCAAATCTGATCTTATTAATGGACATCTTGTATTATAACCACATGTAGATAATCAAAAAATCTCTTAATTCCAAATATGATGTATTCTATCATTAAGTCATGTTACAATTTTTTGCTGCTAAAGATGTGTTAATGTTACAACCATTTGACTTGAAGTTCCAGATAAGTTAGAAGATAGTAAATTTTATGGACAAAAGAAAGTGTGCAGAATTTACCAGCTGTTGGTTACGTTGTTTCTTCAATAAATCTTCTGCCTTTTACTTTCCTCTTGTAATATTCTGTATCTGTTTTTGAACCCCATCTCACAACTCCAAAGAGATATGTATTATGGAGAAATCTAAGAGTCTTTAAAACTAAAAGAAAAAAATGCTAACTGGTAAAAAAAAATGTACGGGATGCTGACAGTCCAGGATATTTAATGAAGGATAGCCTCATAATAAATTCTCAGACATCTCAAAGTATTTATGGAGTTACTTTATCAAGTATTTGGGGTCTTTCAAAGATTCAATCTACTGAACAAAGAAATTTATCCTGTCTTTAGCAGTTGACTGTAGCGGTGATGTGAACCCAAGTGCTGAACTCGCTATCCAGGGGAAAATCCAGCCTCTACCCCAAGCTCAGCATCTCTTTGATTTCAGTGAGGTGTCCTAAATTCAACCTCATTAATTGAAACTCCAGATGGAAGCACTGGGGTTTAAAGCATTAAGGTGTGTATGTCACTGTCCAGTATGATTTCATGGGGCATATGGTAATGGACGCATGTTGCATGCGCTTTACCCAAAATACCCAATGTTGTTGAAGCCGCTGCAATGTTTGAGTGATCAAAACACTGGAAGCCAGGGAAACATTCTGAAATTAAATCACAATGAACAAAGTTTCTTCCTGGGTTGCACATTTTCAGAAAGGATCTAAAGCCATTAATAAGCCATCCTGAATATATTTTGCAAATACTGTCACGAAGGATAATGTCACAATGCCTCCCTAACCTGCAACCTCTGCCACCAAAGATTGGTCTACAGCTATTAGCATCTAAGATTTTTCAATACACATAAGGAAAAGTGGCTGAAGATTTCCATTCAGCAAGCTCCCGCAAATAAGGCATAATGACAAGGCAGTCTGCTGATATTGATATTAATTGTGTTGTTTCCCAGCAGTGCTTCCTGTAGGATGCCCAATGACTGAACAGCACCAAATAAGCAGGTCAACAGGTCAACAGCAGGTTCTTCATCACAATAGCGCTTGGATTTTAAAAATATATAATGAGGGGATTTTAGAGGAGATAACCAGGCCTCAGTTTAATATCTAAAAAGGCAACACCTTCTTAGACTGGGAAACTCTGGATTTGATCCAGTGTTAAAAATCTGCGAAAGTTACTGTGATTCCAGGGATTTTTGATGAAACACCACGCCACTGTTATTTACAAGAGAACTATACATAGTATTGAACAAAGTAGTTTGATTGATAGTCAGCCATCCAAAGAAGACTTTCAACATTCAGGTAGTAAATACTGCACATGCTGAAAATCAGGAATAAAAAATTCAAAATGGTGGAATCAATCAACAGGTCAGGCAATATCTATTAAGCTAGAAAAAGAATTGACATTCTGGCTTGAATTAAAGGATCTGGTACATTACTTCAGCTTTTCGCTCAACAGACCATGCCTAACTACAATTTTGGTTCATGTGCACCTACTCTAACCTCATTTACTACATGAGTGATCTGGTGTGGTCCTGGTGTAGCCTCCTTTACTTCAGCGAGACCAAGTGTGGATTTGGTGACCGTTTTCCAAACCAGTGCTCAGTCCACCAAGGCCTGCTGGATCTTCCTTTTGCTAACCATTTTAACTCTCCTTCCCATACTTGCCTTTCAGTCCTAGGCCTCCTCCATTGCCAGCGTGAGGCCCCACGCAAAATGGAGGAACAACTCATACTCCGTTTGGGTAATGATATGAACATTAAATTCTCAATTTTATCAGATGTTTGCACACTCTTGAGTAAATCATGTTTTGAATCAGAAAAGAGGTGCAGGCTCTGGCACAAGGTCCAAAACCAGAATATTGCTACCAAAAGCAACAGCCCAGGGCAATCTGCTTACTTTGCAATGGCATTGCTATTTATCTTTACTCAGCAGCAGTTGAGAGGAACCCAGAATGCATGCCAGCCAATCTAGGTGTGAATGTTAGGAAGGAACTGCAGATATGGTTTAAACTGAAGACAAACTGAAGCAGGGTTTCGACCCAAAATGTTACTATTCCTTTTCTCCAGAAATGCTTCCTGATCCGCTGTAAATGTTATCTGGGACCATCATGAACCTTTTCCACACCATTCGTCTTCCACGGTTGCCAATGTACATATTTCCAAGCAGGCACTTCATAACTGATTCATGAAGTGAACAGTACCTGAAAGACTTGCCAATTCACTCACACCCAAAAGTTGAACTGAACTTGCACCGTAGGTGTAGCACAGTTCCCATGACCCAATGCAGAACGTGTGTAAAAAAAAATCAAATCGGCAGAATACTTGTTCTTTTAAACGCATACTTTGAGGTTAGCTCATTTTTAAAAGATCCAGATGGTATTCAACATAGACACTGTGTTTGAGGTGTCGGTGCTGTAGGATGGAAACAGGCCCTTCGGCCCACTGAGGTCATCCTGACCATCTACACTAGTTCAAAACGAATTCCATTTTTATTCTCTCCACTTTCTCAAACTCCTTCCATATTCTACCACTCACCTACATACCAAGGATAATGTGCAATGGCCAATTAACCCCCCAACTTGTCCATTTTTAGGACGAGAGGAAACTGATGAAAACCTCTGTGCAAACTCTCCATTGACAGCAACTTAGTCAGGATTGAATTTGGTGCCGTGGGGCAACAGCTCTGGTGAAAGGTGCTGAACGCTAAAGACACTTTTTTTAAATTTAAAATGCAGCAAAGTCCAGAGGTTATTATTCTAGGTCACTATCAGACAATATATTGACAAATCACTGCCAGGCTTTAATGCAAATCAATAAAGTTGATTGAAACGGTGGGTTGCATCTGGGACTGAATCACAGTTTTTATAGTCTTAATCATGAGGAATTGATGTAGTCAGAGCGACTCAGTGGGAAATACTCTTGATTCCGAGTTAGAGGTTGGTTGTTTCATGTTTCTTCAACAGAGACTTGAGCATATAATCTGCACTGACGCTGCATTGTGGGATCAAAGGGATTTTGCATTGTCAGAAGCACAGATGAAAGATTTATTAGGGATGCTGTGGACACGTTGGG
The DNA here is from genome assembly GCF_053455715.1 of Rhinoraja longicauda. Lineage (NCBI taxonomy): Eukaryota > Metazoa > Chordata > Chondrichthyes > Rajiformes > Arhynchobatidae > Rhinoraja > Rhinoraja longicauda. Next base: position 29,414,901 of record NC_135955.1, read on the forward strand.
TCCAAACCTCTTCTGCATTGGTGTAGCACCCTCCCCTCCCCCACTCACCCACTCCATCCCTCCCTCAACATCAACGGGCCCCAACTGCGCAGGCGCAGACCTGTTGGGTTCTGCGCACACGCAGATCCGGCAGCCATCTTACGCAAGTATTAGATCAACGGGCCCCAACTGCACAGGCGCTGATCCGTTAGCTTCTGCGCATGTGCAGGTCCAGCGGCCATCTTAGGTAAGTATTAGATCAACGGGCACCAACTGCGCAGGCGCGGACCCGTTGGGTTCCCATTGTGACATCGAACACGGAGATATTACTGCGCAGGCACGGCTGACGGGCAGGGCAGGTGGAAAAGGCATTTATTAAAGTTGAAAAAGTAATTTTTAAAGTTTAAAAAGTGAATAACTTTTAAAATATAACCACCATTTAAACCGTGGGGCCATGGTGAGTAAGGTGGGCCCAAAATTGATGCACTATCATGTACCATTTTGACAGTATTTCGGGTCCAAATATGTATATAAACAAGATGAGAGTTTTAGTAGATAGATGGGCAGTAATTGCCGGGAACACCATATCCATTCATTTTGCACATTTTTGGGAATCTCGGCCAACTCCTACTCAGCCACTGAATGCCATTAGGGGAACAGAACCAGGAAATTGCCAGTGGGGCTTCAACTAATAAATCTGCAACTTGCACTGACTTGCTGACACATGCTGATAAATGTCTACATTTATGGAAATGCCAGCAAAACCCATCAAAACTTGCCACTGCTGGAGCTTGCTGTGTATAAATTCGCTGCAACAATTTCCGGATTATTACAACAATTACACTTTTGGATACTGTGAAATGCACTAAACAAGTTCAGCTCTTAAAATATCGTCGTTCATTATTAGAAGCAATTGAAACAATATTAGTTGTTTTATTTTTGCAATTTGTCTAAGATGAGCCAGGTCTTGCCACACTATTGGCATACTAATTATTACAGGGAGACTACATTGCTTGGTTATTTTTCTGTTAATATGCCTAAAATTTAATGAAATCACATGAATACAAATTGTTTAATATAGCAATTCATAAGACATACAAACAGAATTAGGCTATTCTGACATTCGATCATGGTGTATTTATTTTTCCACTCAAGCCCATTCTCCTGCCTAAATTTCCAAAGATAGTTCAACACTGCTATAAAACAACAATTTGGCAACGAGTTACATATGCAAGAAAATATTCGTACCACAAGGTTGTTCAAGAAAGTAGGTTTACGGAATATTAAAAGGAGAGAAATTTAGAAAGGGAATTCTAGATTTGGGAGGTGAAGGCATAGTTGCCAATAATGTTCAACTTCAGGGAATTTAAGAACCCAGAATTAGAGAAATACTGGGATCTTGGAGGATTGCAAGTGTTGAAGTCTTTAGAAAGGTAGATGTGTAACCACTGAGGGATTCATAAACAAAATACGAGTTATAAATATTGAGAAGGAAAATAACTGCAGATGCTGGTACAAATCGAAGGTATCACAAAATGCTGGAGTAACTCAGCAGGTCAGGCAGCATCTAGGAGAGAGGGAATGGGTGACGTTTCGGGTCAAGACCCTTCTGCTGGTCCTAGCACTGGTATAAGAAAATAAAATGAGGAAGCCATTCTGGGAAATTTGGCTTGCAACTCAAATGTACAAGGTTGATCGTTAGATTATCTCAATATATTAAAGCAATTCAATAATGAAATTATTAAAGCCATTCAGATCTGCACCGTTTTTTAAAAAGAAAGGAATTCCACTTAGTTCCACTAGTATTAATCCAATTCCCATTTGAACATTCAAAATTAATTTGAATCCATCACCCTAAATGCTGGCTGCAATAACTCTCAGGCAGCCTCATCAAAAGCAAATGAAGAACAATTTACTGTAAGTCAGGTGCACAAGTAAATATAACTTAAATGGCAAGTTGGTCATTATGACTGAAAGGATTTAGTGCTGTGAAAAGGTAAGCAACATTATTCTCTGTATAATGTATATTTAAAGGGAAGACTTGCCAAACACCAGAGACAAATACATTGTAGATGATGAAGCGGGTGATAGGAGACTCCTATGAAGCATAAGAGTGGTAGCGACCAACAGAGAAATACTGGCATTTTACTAAATATTTTTCTAGTGTGGTCATGAAGTACAGCTGTTTATTAAGTACAGCAATGAGTTTGCACATAATAATGTCCCAAGTACAGCATTGTGATAATGATCAGGCAATCTGCAATGGTGGTGCTTACAGCGAAATAAACATGGAACTCACCTGGTGTTCTTTAAAATAATGCCATGGAATCTTTTGCATCCATCCGAAAAGACAATTGTTACACTGAGCAGCTACCATGGCTGCCCTCTACTAGTACATGAGGTGTTGAGCGACTGCTCTCATTTCGATGCAGGATAGTTGACGGTCATTGTATGAGTGAGCCTTCTACTGTTGAAAAGTGAAACTCCTTACTGCAAATTAATTATGCAGGTTCTCAGTAAGTGTGTAACCTGGCTCAATGCTGTTTAAGTCGTGGCTGAGGATTCAATAGGTCCTGAACATTACTGAGAGAGTGCTGCACGATTAGTAGTGCCACCTTTCAAATGACATGTTAAAGCAAGGGTTTTCCCTCTCAGGAGGTTAGAAAAGATCCCATAAGGGTATTACAAATATTGTCATGGGCCAATACTTATCATGGTCAATATCACCAAACAATCAAGGATCTAGTCATTATCTCACTGCTATATGCAGTTTCTGTTATTGATTTATTGTTGTCCCATGTACGAAGGTAGTTAAAACATTGTTTTGCATATTATCCAGCCAGACCATGCCAAATGTGTACAAGATGAGGGGACCTGGGGTGGAGGGATGGGAGTGAAGGTGAAAGGGGAGCATTACTTCAATTTGGATAATTCAATGTTCATACAGTGTGAATTTTTGCTGTTACTGGGGAAAGCTGGGAAAATTATGCTTATTAAAATATTGGCACGACTTCTTCCATTTTCATTTTCAGCTCCAAACGTACCAGGATAAAGAACACCTTTTAGTTTTGACCTTTTTAGAACCAGAACTTCAAGGGGAGTTCAAGAGTAGGCAATATCCTACCACACATTTGCCTGGTGAAAGCCAAAGTCAAAACTTCCACCTCAGGATAGGCTTCAATGGAAAATAAAAGTCTTCTATTGGTTGCGAATGTGCAATCAACATTTTAACACACCTTCAGTGCAAACTTTGCTGGTGGAACAGAACTTGTGCATAAAAATTGGAGTAATCAAACAAAGGCAAGCACATAGCAAATACGGAACACAATGCACAGTGAGCAGTACAGGCTGTCCCTGAGTAACGAACAGGTTCAATTTTTGCTGACGTCCATAAGTAGATTTTGTCTAAAATTTGGAAAATACACAAAATCACCCGATGTGGCCATAACACTGCAGTAATGTAATGACTGACATGAAAAAAAGTGATAAGAACGAACAATGACTGAAAGTATTGAGAAAGAGAGAAAACTAGTTCAGTCTGAAGAAGGGTCTCGACCCGAAACGTCACCCATTCCTTCTCTCCCGAGATGCTGCCTGACCTGCTGAGTTACTCCAGCATTTTGTGAATAAATACCTTCGATTTGTACCAGCATCTGCAGTTATCTTCTTAAACTAGTTCTGCCGTTTGTAGGAATTAATGTACAGTATATACATACATTCGTCTTTTGAATTTAATAATGTCACGGGTGCTCCCTCATATGTATGAGGGTCCATAAGTCAGGCATTCATAAACTGGGGAAAACCTGTATGTGAATGACTATGGAAGTTAAATTTAAGCAATGAGAGTTAATTGTTATGCCTTTTGTCATCTGGCTTAAATGTATATTATCAAATCCAACAAATTGCATTTATATTGTGACTTTAATGTTTTAAACCATCCCCAGGCACTTCAGGGAAAGGCAAAAGAAAATCAAAATTTGACAATGAACAACATAAGGAGATATCAGGGTACATGACTGGGACAAAGAGAGATGCTTCAAAAAGAATCTTAAAGAAAAAGGAAAAAAAAAGTTTATGTTTAGTGCAGGAATTTCAGAGCTAAGTTGCAGGCAGAGAAATTAATGGAGCAATACAAAAAATGTGGGTATGATAGAGTTAGAAAGGAGTATATCTATTTTTTGTACACCAATTTTAATTTTTGCTTCGTAATACTGTTGTGAAAGGCCTTGAGTTTTCTCACCACATTACCTGATTCTACTCTATTTCTAATTACACATGGTATGGAAATTCAGAAGTAGAATTTTTTTTTAATAAAGTTGAAGAAAACCTAATCATAGTTTTGGTTGCAAAGTAGTCCAATCTTTGCACCTCCATTATTCCCACTGGAAGCACATCAAAATAAAGTTGTACGTATCTGGCACACACATAATCAATATACGTACTACCCTCAAGAATACAAATCATAAGATTGTAAAATTAGAAAGTCACTTTCCATCAACAGAAAACAAGATTTTTAACTAAAAATGAAATATAAAGAGGGTCTCGCCCAAAACGTCACCCATTCCTTCTCTCCATGGATACTGCCTGTCCCAATGAGTTACTCCAGCATTTTGTGTCTAGATTTTTAACTAGCCTGGTAGACTGAAATCACAAAATCTGCTATAGCTAATTTAAAATCACTCAACTGTATAAATACTGAACCTTTCCTTTTGTTAGTTCTGTTCATTATCAGACATTTCATTGTAAAAAAAAAAGGGCAACAGGTTTATGAAAAGCCTGAAAATACAGCAAACAAAAAATCAAACCAAATTTTGAGAAGAATTTCCAGGGATTGCGTGTTTCACCACCTCTTAGTTAATGGAAGTACATTATATTACAAGGCACAAAACAACAAGCATCTCGCTCAACTTCTTTTTCAAAAAAGGTTAATCTTGATGGGTGTGGCCAACTGTAACTCAAGAACCTTTGCATTTGTAGTGAGACCATTTGCAGACTCAGGTTACATGTATTAAAATACTACAAGCATTTTTTAGCTAATGGATGTAAACAGTAAACAGAATTGAGATCTGTATCACACCAACACAGTCAATATGTGTGTTGAATCAGGAATTTGATTTAGTTTTGCTAAATGACATAAACATTTATGTTTTTATCGTTGCAGCCCAATTGCATTTGCTGACTGAACACACCCATCTACCTAGAAACTGCCCCTCTCTCACATAAACACACATTACTCGCACTAACTACAAAGAAACTTATTGTTCACTTACTTAACACTGGGAACAGCTCTCACCGGGACTCTGGTTAACTCCAGGATATTTTGTTGGTCGCGGAGCCCCAGAAATAAGCAGAAATGGTCCACTTCCTGTTCAGCATCGAAACTGGAATAACATACAGGTGACTCACAGGAACTTCCTCTCTAAATCACCAGTGGGTGTTTCATTAGATGACACAGCCAACAGGTAAATAGGTGTCAGTCCACAGCAGCCGTGTGAAGGGTCTCGACCCGAAACGTCACCCATTCCTTCTCTCCCGAGATGCTGCCTGACCTGCTGAGTTACTCCAGCATTTTGTGAATAAATCGATTTGTACCAGCATCAGCAGTTATTTTCTTATTTATATATATATATATATATATATATATATATATATGCAGCCGTGTGCTTTCTCATCTCTGCTGTCTGAGCCTTTTTATGTTGATTTGGTGTCGTGGTTGCAACAGTGGATTTTCCCACTGATTGTCAGAGGAAAGGTCTCGACCTGAAACGTCACCTATCCATTTTCTCCTGAGATGCTGTCTGACCTGCTGGATTACTCCAGCATTTTGTGTCTTTTAGTTGATTTTCTCATTGCACTTGGTGTATTCCTTTCTTTTTACAGCTTCATTTAAACAGACGGTAATCTCATTTGCTTGTTGCTGCGAAAGACGATGAAATACAAAAGGTAATATTTTTTTGCTGTCATCATTAAATTGTTTGAGGATATTTTCCTTTGTGCATAACGAACTGAAACTAAGCCGGTTTTTGTTGGGAAAATATCATTGTTTTAATTGTGCTTATCATTGGTGGATGGTTAAAAAGGCGCACCAGTTAATAAGTTGGAGTTTGGCTCAAAGCAAGCAATCCATTGGATAGCAAAGATAATTCACTTAGAAAACGGAGAACCCACAAAATTAGTCCACGTTGTGCTATTTACTCAATGGAAAGTATAGTTACCCATTGAGTGAAATGCAACATTAATCATTTTCAGGTTGCCTTCTGTCACTCCAGAACATTGTCCAGGTTTACGCATCTGATGTGATTTCCACATTACAAGAACATCAAATGATAACAAGGCCTGTACAATGCTCATTTGGAGGCATTGTCAGAGAAATTAAACCTACGCATTCTAGGAGAAACTAATATTGCTGATTGCAGACACCACTGATGAACTGTTATCTTTCAAACTACCTCTGGCGCTCCCAACTCTGTATTAACAAACTCCCCCACACCCGTCTTCATCTCTGATCCTCCAATGTCTCCAGTTCCACCTATGATCTCACCCAATTACCCTACAATTGGCCCAGCCTCCAATGCCCTCCCATTGACTGATTCCCTACCTCCCGAACAACCAATCTACCCCTTCCCCCTACCTCCAATAACATAGCCTCAATGCACCCAGCCATTTTAACCAACTTGTACCTTTGATGTACAAAGGTGTAACACCCTTACAATGGCATCCCAACTCTTTGACCCTGGGGGTAGATGAAGTTAGAAGCAGCACAACTGTAACTAAAACAAGAACTCATCTACTTATTCTCACCCCGCTCTTATTCTGTAATCTATTGTCATCCTTGAATTATCACAAATTCCCCCTCCAACCACTTGCACACCATGTCAAGATACCTGCACTCCTCCAATTTCGGAGCCTTGTACGTCACTGAACTAAAGGTTTCAATATTGACCACCAGGCCACCAGAAATGTTCCACTTTCTTCCTTTCAGATATTCCTCGTTAGCCCAAACATTAGGTTCTCTGAAGATGGACACAAAAAGCTGGAGTAACTCAGTGGGCCAGGCAGCATCTCTGGAAAGAATGAATGGGTGACATTTCGAGTCGAGACCCTTCTTCTGAACTGCAGACCCAGCATCTGCAGTTCCTTCCTACACATTAGGTTCTCTGTCCTGTTTGCTCTTTATATGGCTTCAACCTGTTTTAATATAGATAACTCAGATTATTAATAACCCCTACACAAAGCATCTTGAAGCATTTTACCAGATCAACTGCACTATGAAATAGAACCCCTTTGTCAAAAATAAATGGTGAATGATCAAATCTCTCATGTTAACTGTGACTCAGACCGTCATGCTCAAATAAACATAGAAATGCAGTACTGAGGGGATGCTGCACTGTCCTGGAAGAGTCTCTCAGACCTGATATTAAACCAGGTGCATTTAAAAGGAGACTATGACAGCATTCAGAGGACAGTGAAATTTATCCCTCAACTAGCATCCCAAAAATAGATTATCTGGTCATTTATTCCACTGATGTTACTAGTAGCTGACGGTGCCCAAATTGGTGGTAGTACTACCTAGTGACAAAACACTTTTGGATGCTCCTCAGTAGTAAAAAGTGTTCTATCCCTTATTTACTGCCTCAGTAACCTCCAGTTCCCTATCTGAATTTATTGAAGAGGCCATTTTCACTGCTTGGATAAGAGGGGTAATGGTGGCAGGACAGGGGAAGTTGCACCCTTCCTTGTTGAGTCTGGCACAGCACTCTGCAGCAGCTTTCAACAAAATTCAAGGGCATCTTCAACCTCCCCACTGGTTGATCTGCTTTGGCCTCAAACACTTTGCAACATTGAAAGTAAATGTTATTGCCAGTTGCCAGTTCCATATACATAAACCCCCCACAGAGAACAGTTATTTTTCAAAGACAATTGAAGCAAATTGTATTATTTGCATTTCCTGTATTTTATAGGTTTATTCATAAATCAAAATTTCACAAATAAACAAAGTGTTTCTGCTGGGCACTTGGTCCTGCTTCTGTTTCAATGTAAATTACTTTCTGACCTACTGCTTTACTCACAAAATAAGTCAAAACATGGCCCTGAGGTTGGTCTATAATCTGTTCACCAGAGGCTTGTCAAAATATTATTATTCAGTTTGTCCATAGAAGATACTGATTGTCCATCATCTGATTGGGAGCAGGAACGTGGGTAAGAAACTTTAATAATGCAAAGATGGGTTTCATTCACTTAAGGCTGTTGTGTTTCACTAGCTATCACCGGGAAAGAAGGTACAGGTCTTCACGCCAATTAGATTTGGTACAAGTTCACTGCACTTGAAGAGCTCCTGGGTTTTCATCTACAATGGAAATATTGGACTGACAATTTATTTGGGACGTGGAAGCTGGGTCTATTTATTGACTAAAATGGAACAGTACAGACTTAAACTCTTTGCAGGGAAGTACAGTTAGTGAGTCACATTATAAGTCATTTTCCTAAACTTGGCTATCATGGAGCTGAAGCAATCCACTTAGCCTGGCTGGATGTAAGTTGGTTGTTAAGCCTCATGATACAATTTCAAATTGCAGCTTTTCTTTCATTGTTAACTGTAAGCATATGAAAGAAAAAGATTAGAAGGCAGCCACAGAGGGCACATTGTGAAGAAGTTTCATATGACACGAAGGTTTATTTATATCAAAGGACCAGTTGGTTTTCAGCTTAAACATACTGCACATGCATTCCCATCCACCAGTGGCGTTGCTTTTTGCTCAAGAGAAAAAAACAAAAAAATGCTGGTGGAGCTCAGTGGGTCAGGCAGTATCTGTGGAGGAAAACGATTGGAATGGAGGAAAAAGGGGAATTATAGACCAGTTAGCCTTACATCGGTAGTGGGGAAGATGCTTGAGTCGATTGTTAAAAATTTTATAGCAGCGCACCTGGAAAGCTGTGACAGGATCGGTCAAAGCCAGCATGGATTTATGAAGGGGAAATCATGCTTGACTAATCTTCTGGACTTTTTTGAGGATGTAACAAGTAGAATGGAAAAGGGAGAGCCAGTGGATGTGGTGTATCTGGACTTTCAAAAAGCCTTTGACTAGGTCCCACACAGAGATTAGTGTGCAAAATTAGAACACATGGTATTGGGGTAGGGTATAGACATGGATAGAGAACTGTGCTAGTGAAGGTAAGAATAGGAAGATAGGGGAAATGAATGTGCGGCTGAGGAGTTGGTGCAAGGAGCAGGGATTCAGATTTCTGGATCATTGGGATCTCTTCCGTGGCAGGGGTGACCTGTAAAAAAGGGAAGGGTTGCACCTAAACTGGAGGGGGACCAACATGCTAGCGGGAAGGTTTGCTAATGCTACACGGGAGGGTTTAAAATAGATTGGCAGGGGGGTGGGATCTCGTGCAGGACAGAGGCACGTGAGAGGCTAGAAGTTGGTATGGAGGGTGGTGTGGGAAAGGTTAGTGGACAGAATAGGCAGGTGAAAGGCAGAAGGCGAGGAAGGAAGGTTGGTTTAAACTGCATGTATTTTAATGCAAGGGGCCTGATGGTAAGGCAGATGAGCTTAGGGCATGGATAGGTACGAGCGACTGGGACGTTGTAGCCATGACTGAAACCTGGTTAAGGGACGGGCAGGACTGGCAGCTCAATGTTCTGGGGTACAGGAGCTTCAGGAGAGACAAGGGTGAGGGGAAAAAGAGGGGGGGGGGGGGGGTTGCATTGTTGGTTAAGGAGGATGTCACGGCTGTGTTCAGAGGTAACATTATGGACGGTTCGTCTAATGAGGCTAAATGGGTGGAGCTGAGGAACAAGAAAGGGATGATTGTTGGGGGTGTACTACAGACCTCTGAATAGTCAATGGGAAATAGAAGGACAAATGTGCCGGGAGATTGCAGACAGTCAAGGTTGTTGTAGTAGGGGATTTTAACTTTCCCAATATAGACGGGGAAAATCATAGCGTGAAGGGTTTAGATGGAGTGCAATTCCTCAAAAGTGTTCAGGAGAGTTTTCATAAGCAGTGTGTGGAGACCCCCACACATGAGAGGGCAATGTACTTCCCTGCAAAGAATTTAAGTCTAGTATTGGGAAATTGGGAAGGGCAAGTTAATGAAGTGCGTGTGGAGGAGCCTTTTGGGACTAGTGACCACAGTTCAATTAGGTTTAAGATAGTTATGGATAGGGACGGAGAGGGTCCACATGTTAAAATGCTCAACTGGGGTAAGGCCATCTTTGAAGGTATGAGAGAAGATCTTGCTCAAGTTGACTGGAGCAGGTTATTTGAGGGGAAAGGAACATCGGCCAAGTGGAATGTTTTTAAAAGTGTACTGAAGAAAGCTCAGGATGTGTATGTCCCAGTTAGAGTGAAGGGCAAAGCAGGCAAACATAAGGAAGCTTGGCTGACGAGGGAAATTGAGATGCTAGTCAAAAACAAGAAGGATGCAAGAAACAGATATAGGCAGCTGGGGTCAAGTACATCCCTGGAGGAGTTTCGGGAACTAAGGAGTAAACTAAAAAAGGAGATCAGAAGGGCAAAAAGGGGGCAGGAGATAGTTCTAGGGGTAGCATTAAGGACAATCCCAAAAGATCTTATCAATACATAAGGGGGAAAAGGGTAACTAGAGAGTGGGACCTCTCAGGAATCAAAGCGGTCACCTTTGTGTGGGGCCACAGGAGATGGGCTAGGTACTAAATGAGTATTTCTCCTCTGTATTTACCGAGGAGAAAGACAGTAGGACGGAGGAAATTGGAGCAGTCACTGCAAGTGTCTTGAGAACAGTCAGGGTTACTGTCGAAGAAGTACTGAAGGTACTGTCGTGTTTGAAGGTAGACAAATCTCCAGGGCCTGATCAGATATATCTGAGGACATGGCGGGAAACTAGTGAGGAAATTGCGGGAGCCTTCGTTCAAATTTACAAGTTGTCCTTAAATACAGGAGAGGTGCCAGAAGTCTGGAGGGTGGCAAATGCTATGCCTCTTTTCACGAAGGGCTGCAGGGAAAATGCTGGCCACACAATTTTTGAAAATTGTCAAAATAAACAAAGCAAATGAGCCAATTATCCAGTATTATTTTCCAATAAATTACAAATTTATGGTTAATCTAAATTTAGAAAACAAGCCAACAACTCATTCTAGAAAATATACATTAGAGGGTATGTACTACAACAACATTGACTGTCTGCAATTCAGAATTAATCTAGAAATAAAAATAAACTTGTTTAAACCCTAAACTGAGAAAATATACATTCCTTACATATATGAATTGTAATGGAGGAGCCTTCAGTCACTTGGTGATAAGCAGGTCACCACTGAAAAGAGGTGCAGTAATTTAGGATTAGATAAATTGAATGCAGTATCTATAGCATTCCAGTGCCCATCAAAAGAACAAGGTTCCATACATAATAATTGTTACAAAGTTTATCTTCTGTAAAAAAAATCTTCGGAAGCGTTTCTTAAAGCTTCCCACTGGGTCACAGGCACATCTGAGCAGCGACTGCAAGTAAATCCACTTTGGTCTTGAACAACATGGAGAACTCTTTTGTCAGCAGTTCATGTAAACTAATTCCATCGTGAGAATAGATCCAATTCTTTCCTGTCCAATCGTATCGTTTAGGGCCACTGTGGAAAAATATACAGAAAAAAAAATCCTGATGAAAGCAGCGGGACATTTTTAATCTTGTAACATGGAATTCTAACAGCAGAATTTCTTTTAGATGATAGATCCAAAACCTTTACAATCCCGTCATGGGCAGAAGCAGGAATTAAGTGGAAGGGGCCACAGATAAGGGCCCAAAGGAAGGGTTCCTACTAGTGATATCTGGAGACTACTGCAAAGGAGACATTGTAACAAATGAGTAACGTAAAAAGATCAATGGATGACATCTAACTCCAACTGAGCCATAATCTGTTCAAATTGAAGCAATTTTCTACAACTTACTGTGACGTGCTACAACGGCATTCACTGCCAGACTCCAGATGAGACAGGATGCATCCCCTACACCACCATTGTGAAATTAATATCATGTTACTGACTCGATGATGCCAGGATTACCTGCCTGTCTACAGCCTAGTCAATGTTACAAGCTGCTATCATTAAAATGAAGGCCCAAGGAAGAAAGAACCAAGAGAAAAACTTTTCCAGTTTTAACCTCTTTCATGCACCATCCCAGGTGATAAATGATGGCTTCGAGCCAAACGGATTAAGAAAAATGTTGATAAAACCTTCTTAATACATCAAAAAGAAAAAATGCTACTAACTTGTTATTATAATGATCACAGGACTAGAGTCCAGAACGCTTACTAAAAGAAACACATGAAAACCAAAGCTTTTCAGTGTATCTCGATGCACACGACAATAATATACTTAAACTTAAACCAAATTTGGGTAATGGATTTGAGAATTTTCAAATCACTATCCAAAATTTTGATAATTTGTTTTTAATATCCAAAATAGCTAATAAAATTCCCCCTCACATAATTTAAGTAAAAAACAGTGTTTCTTGATGCATGTGTGGATGACTTGGGTTTACATTACAGAACTTTGCGATAGTTGCTGGAATAATAATCAGGCATATAATATATGAGGTGCACTTGCTGTTGATAAAAGAATCGCACATCCTGCATCACATTTGGCTGAATGACTTGAAGTGGCAACATGTCAAAAGTCAGGAGTTGGTATCCTACCACTAGATGGCAGAACTAGTGAAGCACAACTCCTGGCAGCCAATCAATCTGATGCCTTGTTAAGACAAAGAGCCTTCTTGGATATGCAATGAATTTTACTTCCTTATAAAATTGCTAGCAAAAGAAAATGGTAGGCAGGTAAACCAATGGGAAAAGGGGAAGCTGTCTATTACCCCAACTTAGACTCTAGTTTGCAACGTGTTCACCTGTGGAAGCATGTAACCAGCTTGCATACAGACATTCCTCCTTTCCACCACCCCAAATTCCAATGCAGGTCTCGCTGGATGGGCTTTCTTGTGGAATCCTCTCACTCTCAAAATGTGGATTATGTCAGAATGGGTATAATTTGATTGGTTCAGCTTGTTTTAGTCTAAATAACCTCTAAAACGAGATAAACCAAAAGCTCTGGATGTCTTAAAGGACGTTCTTTTAGGAAGGAGATGAGGAGGAGTTTCTTTAGTCAGAGGGTGGTGAATCTGTGGAATTCTTTGCCACAGATGGCTGTGGAGGAAAGGTCAGTGGATATATTTAAGGCAGAGATGGATTCATGTGCGTCAGAGGTTATGGGGAGAAGGCAAGAGAATGGGATTAGGAGGGAGAGATAGATCAGCCATAATTGAATGGTGGAGAAGACGATGGGCCGAATGGCCTAATTCTACTCTTATCACTTATGATCTCTGTATGTATAATTAGCTTTAAATTTGTTTTCTTCACTATAAATTATAGGGGCCTAAAAGTATGAAAAGAAGTGTTGAAGTCAAGGATAAAATAACAGGAATGTAGACAGTTGGCAAGGATAGTTGGCAGAAATTAATGGTCTTCTCTCAGCATAGCAACAATTATCAACAAAGTACCAAGACTTAACAAGGACCAAAATGGGAGAAATACTCATGAATGGTTTTCAAACCAAAATATTAACAGATTTTTTTCTGCACTGATGCTGCCTGACTTTTTCTGTTTCTATTTCAGATTTCTTGCATCAGCAATTTTTGTGATTTTCAGCAACAGGCGGAAGCGGGAAGCAAGGCCAAGGTTCTATGCCAGTGCCCAGTGAAGAAGGGAACTTTACCAAAGTTAATGATAAAACAAGGAAGTCGTTGAATGAGATAAAATATTAAAAAATTACTTGAATGACCATATTCCAGACGAGTGGATTTATAGTTTCTCAGAAGGACAAAAAGCGCTGGAGTAAATCAGCAGGTCAGGCAGCATCTCTGGATAACATGGATAGGTCAAGTTTCAGGTCAAGCCACTTCCTCAGGTTTCAATACCAGGATTGATGGTGCTTTAAGTGTATATTAATGATGTAGACTGTCGTACAAGGCAAAATCTCTAAATGTGTACAAGACACACAAAGTTGAAAGTGCAGAAAATTGTAATAGACTTAGGAGGACATTAACAGGTGGAACGGGAGGACATGGCAGAAAAATGAAATGTAAAAATAATCTGGGATGATAATTTACTTGGGAGGCGATCTCCTTATTGAAGAGAAGATTATGAGTAGGTTTGGAGGTTTGGTAGATTAAATAAAGAAAATATTTTTTAACATCTCAAGGGTTGATAGCTAGAAAGCACAGTCTACCATGTTTGGCAAAAGAGTTAGAAATGATAAGAAGAAAAACTCTTTGATCCATATGGATTTGGAATACATTGCCTGAAAAGTCAGTTGTATCAAATGTAATAGTATCCTTCAAAGGAGGAATTGGGTAAATACTTTATGGAGAAAGAATTGCAGGAATGAAAGGAGAACGAGGAAGTAGGTCAAACAGGATTACTAGCTGGTCATAATTCTAGGCTGTGAAAGGGGCTGGTCAATTGGTGCAGCAAAAGGGAAGTACATATAAAATTAACCTTCTCAAGTTTGTTTGTTAAATATCAATGTTATACTGAGTGCACATTCAATATGAAGCTTCTTTCTTCTTTCACTATGTACCTGACAGGAGATGATAGCCAGATCTGTCTGTTTGGAGTCTGTTTATTAATCACGTAAGTCCCCAAGGTTTCACCCAACTTTATTGTCAGCACACCATTCTATAAAAAGGACAAAAATAAATCCATCAGAATATTTTAGAAATAGTCTTACACCTGTTGTGGCTATACAGTGACCCAAGAGCAGAGATAGTCTTTGAATTGTTTTGGACAGACAGGGAACAATCACACTCAAGTTCATTGACTTAACTCCGACTTTATTTTAAAAGGCAAACATTTATTCCTCATTTTTATTTCGATACCAAAAAGTATACTATATTTCTACAATTTTAATTAGTTTGATTAAACTTTTCCTCAGTAAGTAGCTTAATGATGGGGGGGGGGGGGGGGGGGAGGGGTTGTTGACATTTAGTTGGTTACAGTTCAGTTAAGTTTATTGTCACGTGTACCAAGGGACAGTGAAAAGCTTTTGTTGCGTCCTAAGAAGTCAGCGGAAAGACAATACATGATTACAATCGAACCATTCACAGTGTAACAGATACATGATAAGGGAATAATGTTTAGTGCAAGATAAAGCCAGTAAAGATAGTCCGAGGGTCACCAATGAGGTAGACAGTAGTTCAGGACTGGTCTCTGGTTGTGGTAGGATGGTTCAGATGCCTGATAACAGCTGGGAAGAAACCGTTCCTGAATCTGGAGGTGTGCATTTTCACACTTCTATATCTTTTGCCCGATGGAAGAGGGGAGAAGAGGGAGTGTCCAGGGTGCAACTTGTCCTAGATTATGCTGTTGGCCTTGCCGGAGCAGCGTGAGGTATAAATTGAGGTCAATGGGACCATTGTGTGATGGTCTGGGCTGCGTCCACAATTCGCTGCAATTTCTTGTGGTCTTGGATGGAGTTGTTCCCAAACCAGGCTGTGATGCATCCCGATAAAATTCTTTCTATGGCGCATCTGAAAACTATACGGTAAATCTTTTTTCAGTGAAATCTATTCACAATTGTTGACACTACATCACCATCCAAAAGACTTGGCCATTATCACAATACAGAGTTAACCTAAATCTAGACCTGCCTACCACAAAAAATGTTAGCTCCTAGGCAGAGATTTCAAGCATAGTTTTGAAAGCTACCTCAAGTTCCAACGCGAGACTCATTCCTGTGCTTTTTAAGTCAGTTGAGCATCTGTTAAAATTGGAGTTTCACAAGATAATATCAATTTTAATACATTGCATTACCTATCAATGTTGCAAGTTTCTTTGCAGCCTACCTTTAGCAGAAAGCAATTGACATTATATTGCAAATTTCACCCAATACTAAAAGAAATGTTCCACGTGACCTAGTCTGAACATTTCACCTGCATCATGGCATCATACAACAAAGATGGAGGCCATTTGACGGTTTTAAATGTTGATGCAAGTTTCTATTTTCACCATCCTTTCAGGATGTAAATGCCAGACTTCCATTCTTGGATAAGCTTTTTTTCCTCCCTCATCTCCCCTCAGGTTTTCCACCAATTAATAAAATCTATGTCCCCTGGTTATAAAGGAAGTTGGCCCTTCCTGTTCACTCGGTCGAGGCATTTGACTGGTGTGAATTGTGTGATTGATAGTGTTGTGTTATACAGCATGGAAACAGGCCCTTTTGCCCAACTTGTCCATGCTGACGTTGTCTACCTGAGCTGCCTAATTTGCCTGCATTTGGCCAACGTCCCTTCAAATCATCCTAAGCACATACCTGCCTAAATGATTTTTAAATGCTGAAATTGTACCCACCTCTACCACCTCATTCTACATACCCACCATCCTCTGTGTGAACATATTGTCTCTCAAATCCCTTTTAATCTTTCCCCTCTCACCTTGAATCTAAGCTCTCTTGTTTTCCCAGGGAAAAGGACTGCAATTCTTATCTATGCCCCTCATGATTTTATATACCTCTCTGTGTCTCTAAGGTTCCAATTTAAAAAATGCCTAGCTTCCCCAGTCTCTCCTTTTAACTCAAGCCATCTGGTCCCTCGTCGAATTCCTTCTCTCCAAGATGCTGCCTGACCTGTTGAGTTACTCCAGCACTTTGTGATACCTTCGAGCCATCTGGTCCCGATAACATCCTTATGAACCCTTTCCAGATTAATGACATCCTTCCTCCAGCAATGTAACCAGAACTACACACTATATTCCAAGTCTGGGGTCTGCTATGTCTTGCACAGTTGCAATATGATGTCTCAACTCTTGCACTCATTGCCCCATCGATAAAGGAAAGCTCGCCAAACATCTCCTTCACCCTCCTGTCTACCTGTGTCACCACTTTCATGGAATTATGTATTTGTACCCCTGGATCTTATCTCCCTGTTCTATAAACACTTCCCAGGGCCCTGCCATTTACTGTCCAAACCTTGCACTGGTTTAACGTTTCAAAATACAACACTTCACACTTTTCCAAGTTAAATTCCATCTGCCATTCCTTTGCCCATTTTCCCAGTTGATCTATATCCTGTTGGAAATCTTAACCCTTTTCACCGTCCCTACACCATCAATTTTGGTTTCATCTGCAAATTTACTAACAATGCCAACTATAATCTCCTCCAAATCTCAACATATAGATGACAATCAATTTAGCACCAGCCCCTGTAGCACACTGTAAGTCACAGGTCTCCAATCTGGAAAACAAACCTCTCGTGTCATCCTTTTAGACAATAGGTGCAGGAGGAGGCCATTCGGCCCTTTGAGCCAGCACCTCCATTCAATGTGATCATGGCTGATCATTCTCAATCAGTACCCCGTTCCTGCCTTCTCCCCATACCCCCTGACTCCACTATCCTTAAGAGCTCTATCTAGCTCTCTCTTGAATGCATTCAGAGAATTGGCCTCCACTGCCTTCGGAGGCAGAGAATTCCACAGATTCACAACTCTCTGACTGAAAAAGTTTTTCCTCATCTCAGTTCTAAATGGCCTACCCCTTATTCTTAAACTGTGGCCCCTTGTTCTGGACTCCCCCAACATTGGGAACATGTTTCCTGCCTCTAACGTGTCCAACCCCTTAATAATCTTATACGTTTCAATAAGATCTCCTCTCATCCTTCTAAATTCCATTGTATACAAGCCTAGTCGCTCCAGTCTTTCAACATATGATAGTCCCGCCATTCCGGGAATTAACCTAGTAAACCTAAGCTGCACGCCCTCAATAGCAAGAAGATCCTTCCTCAAATTTGGAGACCAAAACTGCACACAGTACTCCAGGTGCGGTCTCACTAGGGCCCTGTACAACTGCAGAAGGACCTCTTTGCTCCTATACTCAACTCCTCTTGTTATGAAGGCCAACATTCCATTGGCTTTCTTCACTGCCTGCTGTACCTGCATGCTTCCTTTCAGTGACTGATGCACTAGGACACCCAGATCTCGTTGTACGTCCCCTGTTCCTAACTTGACACCATTCAGATAATGCCTAACTTGACCCATTCAGATTTACCCCTGCAACCAAGCCAATTTTGTATCCAATTGGTTAGCTCAACTTGGAATCGATGCAATCTAACCTTCTGGACTAGCCTACCATGTGAGACTTGTTAAAGTCTATGTGATCAACGTCTACTGTGCTCACCAATGCTTTTGGTCACCTCTTGTAAAAACTCAATGTTGTGAGACACAAAGTCATGCTGACCATCCCTAATCAGTCTTAGTCTTTCCAAATTCTGGTAGATCCAGTCTCTCAAAATCCCCACCAGGAACATTCCCCCACCAGGAATATCCGCTGATATTATGCTCATAGGCCTGTAGTTCCCTGGCACATCCTTGCAGCCCTGATGTGGAACATATTGCAGGACTCAGTTATTTCTACTACACTTCCTTTTGAACTTGTCTATCTGAAAAGATGTTTAGTCAATACTTGTGAAGTTGTGGCAAGCAACAACTTTTGCTTTATTCAATTTATCCTCTTATTTTGATTTGCTTTTTAAAATCAGGCCTGTCGACATTGGGAAATACTTCTTTGACTGAAAATATACAGTATAAAATTCGCATTTAAATCCACCATGAAAGATTCTGACCAAGGTAAACGTATTCACTACTGAAACACTGGTTGCTCACGCCTAATTTTTGAATTCTCAATCTATTCCTCTAAAATGACTACAGAATATCAAGATCATGTAAATACAAGGGTCCAAATACAGGCAAACAAGCTTTACCGCAAGCGTTACATCATAGTCCTTTGGAACAAAAGGCTGATCTGCAAGATCTTCAAAGAAATCATATAAAAGGTCCAGTGTTTCCTCTGCAAGCTTTTCATAAGAGGTCTCTTCCAATAAGCTGTGAAGAAGAAGAATAGTGTCAGTCCTTCAGCTTGCGGCAATGTTTTCTGTCATTTCTAGGCACCAAATTAAACCTTGAACTGCCTCCAATACAAATATATGGCTTTATAAATAGGGAGAGCAAAACGTTATGTGTGGTCCCACCAATTTATACGTATAGCAAAATTTTCCCACCTTTATATTCCACCCCCTTTGTAATAATGGCAAACGATCCATTGGCCTTCCAAACTACCTATTGTACCTGCTTGCTAACTTTCTATGTTTCATATACTAGGACATCTAGATCTCTCTTTACTGCAGTTTTCTCTTGAGTTAAACAATATTGTACTTTTCTGTTCTTCCTACCAAAGTCCATAACCTCATATTTCCCCTGGTTACAGTTCATGTGCCAAATATTTGCCCACTTTTTGAGTCTTTCTTTATCCTTGTGTAGATTCCTTGTGCTTTCATGATTTACTTCCCTACCTATTTGTGTGTTATCAGCAAATTTGCAATTAATATATCTTGTGAATAGTTGATGTTCCAGTACGGATTCCACTAGTTACAGCCTTTCAACTTTAAAATGACTGATTTATCCTGAATTGTTTCTATTTTCTGTCGGTTAGCCAATCTTCAAGTTAACATAAATATCCTGATGACTTGAACTCATACTTTGAACAGACTGTGATCGGGATATGGCCAGGGCCTAAGATAAGGGAACCTGGAAGAGAGGTTGGCTGGTAAACAATTTACAGGGATGAGGGAACAGGAAGTAAATCTGAGACAAGATTGAAGGGATTAGAAATATTAACTAAATAGCCAACAAAAGAATTGTGATAGCTTTGCATTGTCTCAAGCAAAACAAACCCTCTACATTTAACACTCCAAATCAAAAATATAACAATGCATGGTAAATCATTAAATTTATTGAAGCTCTGCTTCCAAATATCAATGTTTTTCTTGTGTTGCAAATAGGATAAATCAACACCAACACAGCTTAATTTATTAGATCAATAACTAACCTCAAGACTTAAACCAGGCAAGTCATTAATTAAATATATTCCTGGCATCTACAACACACAAACACATAGAAAGTACACACATACAGTATATGTACAGAATGCGCACACACTCATATGCAAGACATATACAGCATTCTAATGTACAGTATGCACAAATGTTTGGCTGCCCAGACAGAAAACGTGCATGCTCCCATTATATGCACACATTACATGCAAATACCATGAGCATGCACCAAATACAAAAAAACTTTTGTTACACCAGGATACCTTGTATTTTCTATTCTTCTCGGAATCGAGGAATGAATTTCTTTTCTTTGGAGTATTAAATATCTTTCTGAATGGAAATGTAGAAACTGTAGAACATAACATGACAAAATATGAGAATGAACAAAGATTAGTTATTATTCTTAAAGCAAAATTCTTTTAATTTATAAATTTAGTAAAAGTTTATGCAAGTTATAAAAAAAGAATTTCAGCCGATGATTTATTCAGATGATCATTATGAAGAATTCACTGTTTATAGTACTCACCATGCTCTCTAACATTCAATACAAGGATTAGTGTTCAATCTTGCAAATTTCAAAGTTTTAAAGGAACAAAGTATTTCTACTTGTACACAAAGTATTTCTAAAAGCATTCAAATTCATTACCAATCAAAGTGTGAAAGACTAATATGCCGCTCAATGTGTCGTAGAAACAACAAACCTCTGTAGTTTGTGATATATATATATATAAATGATGGACAAAACATAGATGTGTTTGCAGATGGTGAAGCTGCAGATTGAAGAAGGCTGTCAAAGGATCTACAGGATATAGATCAATTGCGGATAGATGCAGAGAAATGGCAGATGGAGTTTAATATAAGATTGAGGTGTTGCATGTTGGAAAGTCGAATATAAGGGCCAAGACTTAACGGCATTGATGTATGGAAGGTTCTTGGGGTCCATGTCCATAGCCCCTTTAAAGTAGCAATACAGGTAGGTAGAATGGTAAAGAAAATGTATTGGTTGATTGGGCAGCACATTGAACATAAGAGTTGGGCAGTTGTGTTGCAGCTTTATAAACCGTAGGTTGGGCTGCTTTTTAGAGGATTTTACATGGCTCCAGGCCTTATTACAAGAACAATGTGGAGGTTTTGGAGAAGGTGCAGAATACATTTAGCTGTGTACTTTCTGGATTAGACAATATTAGCTACAAGGAGGGGATGGATAAACTTCCTCTGGAGCGTCAGAGGATAAGGGGAGACATGACAGAAGTTCACAAAATGATGAGAGGAATAGGAAACAAACTGCAGACGCTGGTTTAAATCAAAGGTAGACACAAAATGCTGGAGTAACTCAGCAGGTCACGCAGCATCTCTGGAGAGGAGGAATGGGTGACGTTTTGGGTCGAGACCCTTCTTCAGACATGTCAGGGGAGGGGGCGGGACAAAGATAGATTGTAGTCGGAGACCGGAAGACTAGTAGGAGAACTGGGAAGGGGGCGGGGATAGAGAGGGAAAGCAGGGACTATCTGAAGTTAGAGAAGTCAATGATCAAACCACTGTGGTGTAAACTAGAGTAGACAGTTAGAAACTTTTTCCTAGGGTGGAAATGTTAAATACTGGAGAGCATAGCTTTAAGGTAAGAGGGATAAAGTTTAAAAGAGAAGTGCAGAGAAAGTTTTTCTATGGAGAATGGTGGGTGACTGGAACACTCTGCCAGGTATGGCGGTAGGAACAGATACGACAGTTGTGTTTAAGAAGCTTTTAGATAGGCATATGAATACGCAGGCATTGGAGGGATGGCTGGATCACATGCAGACAGTGATTAGTTTAATTTGGTATCATGTTTTGCAGACATTGTGAACTGAAGAGCCTGTTCCTGTGCCTCCACCACCCCTGTTTTATTTTAACCCCAGACAA
Organism: Rhinoraja longicauda; assembly: GCF_053455715.1. Taxonomy (NCBI): domain Eukaryota; kingdom Metazoa; phylum Chordata; class Chondrichthyes; order Rajiformes; family Arhynchobatidae; genus Rhinoraja; species Rhinoraja longicauda. Next base: position 29,436,684 of record NC_135955.1, read on the forward strand.
TATTTAAGCTCAATCTTCAATCACCAATGACTATGCCGATCCCATTTAGGACAACAAATCTGAGTTGCACAGAATTTACAAAGACCACACACCTGAGGATCAGCCCAACCTCACATCAGTCAACTGTGGTGTTTATTTTCCATTCCAACTGACTTTCATTGATACTTATTTAACTATCAGCAGTTCCTTCTATTCCTAACTAATGCATGTGCTTATCTAGAATCTTCTTAAATGCATCTGTGCTGTACACCTCAACCACTCCTTATGGAAACAGTATCTATATTCTTTGGGTAATGAAGTTTATTTTGAAAGAAGAGCTGAAGATTAGAGAGCGAGAGGATGTTAGAGATAGATAAGAGATAGGTTACAAAATAATTTAAGATCATTAACATAAAAGGGAACAGGTGTAGGTCATTTGCCCCTTTGAGTTTACTCTCTATTCATCAAGAACATGATTAATTCAATACTATTTTCCTGGACGATCCACATATCCTTTGATTTCCTCAAAAGTTCCCAAGAATGGAGAATGTAAGCAAGTTGTCCCTTGATCCCAAGAGACTGCCTAAGAAGAAAAGGCAGAAATTCTAGTTTTGAATAAACTCAATGACTGAGCTTCCACAGCCCTTTGGGGTAGAGAATTCCAAAGATTCATCACCCTCTGCATGAAGAAATTTATTCTCATCTATCATGCAAGTCCTACTTATGAGAAGACTGTGCCCCTGGTTATAGAGTCCTCAGTCAGGCAAAGCCTCCTCCATACATCAAACCTGGCAAGTTCATCATTATCCATTCCTGTGGTAAAGTGCAAACGAAGATAAGGCAGCCAACCAAGTATATTATCTTGGGAAAATTGTCTACGAAACTCGATGTCTAGGTTTATTGATAATGATCATTAGACTAATTTACCTAAAACATTAACTTATTCTGATTTCACAACTGGTGCTTGACTGTTGCTGCTTTACAGCGAATGCAGCGCCGGAGACTCAGGTTCGATCCTGACTACGGGTGCTGCACTGTAAGGAGTTTGTACGTTCTCCCCGTGACCTGCGTGGGTTTTCTCCGAGATCTTCGGTTTCCTCCCACACTCCAAAGACGTACAGGTATGTAGGTTAATTGGTTGGGTAAATGTAAAAAAATTGTCCCTAGTGGGTGTAGGATAGTGTTAATGTACGGGGATCACTGGGCGGCACGGACTTGGAGGGCCGAAAAGGCCTGTTTCCGGCTGTATATATGTGATGATGATGATGATGATGACTGCTGAGAATATCATCTCTTCTCATAATTCAACCGTTAAAATTATGGAGCAGTAAATAAGTGCAATGTCACTGCATGACAGATCTTGTGTGTGCATCATGTGCAAGAACCTTGAATAAAGCAGACGTACATTCTGAATCTATGTGTGTTCCCTTTGAATTACACTCTGCAATCTACACGTTTTGCCAAGACTCCATTAATCCAGCATGCCTGGGTCATTTGTGTTGCGGGAGCAGTACATTTTCTAGATTATTCAATGTTCTTCCTATTTATACTCCACCACACTTTCAATTTACTCTTACTTAAGCCATTGCACAGAAGAATAATAAATATTCCAGTGCACCTGGGTGTGTGGGAGCCGAGTGAGTCAGAAAGGAACATAGAAACTGGGTATGAAGGAACTGCAGATGGTGGTTTAAACTGAAGATAGACACAAAATGCTGGTGTAATTCAGCAGGAGCCTGGGTGAATCGGAAGACTGAGCGGTAAACATCACCTATTGAGCCAGATGCTGAATAATCCGATACCGGGTTATCAGGACTCAGAGGTATAAACATTAGGTATTGTCATGGATGAAAACTTTTGATTCAGTGCACAGCAGTAGGAGTTCATCAAAAAAAAGTGAGAAACATTTCAGTCTCCCCTACTTTTTGTTACGTTCGCATGTTTGTGGAAGTAATAACACATAGTTGCAACATATTCACATTGTGCAAGAGCCACACTTGAAAGATTAAACATTGTTATGGAATATGTTGTTGTTTTGTAATAGGGGGGGCCTCAAAGAGTGCTTTACTTATCTGATTGCAGTGGTTCAACATGTTAAAAAAAGAAACATTAACTGTTACGTAGCACCCTCTAGTGGAATTAAATAACTTTGTCTATGCGAAGATTCAAGTGATACTTGGAGAAATCAAGGAGAAATTGTTACAAGGGAACACAGATTGAAGATAATTTGCAAAAGAATCAGCGGGGGAGATGACAATTTCTCCCAGAATGTGTTGCAATGCTATGGGAGGTGCTGCCTTAAAGGGTGGTGGAAAAAGATTCAATAAGAATTTTCAAAAGTGAATTGTACAGCATTTAAATCAACGTGTGTGGTGGGGGTGGTGGGATTAGCTAGGGGTTGGAACCAACTGAATAGCTACTTTAATGCAGACACATTAGACTACAAATGGGTTCCTTTGTGATATTTTAATGATGCCGATCTCTGACATAATCAGCTTCTGTGGTTCTCTTAACAGAGCATCATGATCTTCATATCATCATAATCATGATGTATTCAAGAGAGTTAGATTTAGCTCTTAGGGCTAGGAACAGGAAAGCAGACTATTATCTGAATGGTGGCCGATTAGGAGAAGGGGAGATGCAACGAGACCTGGGTGTCGTGGTACACCTGTCATTGAAAGTAGGCATGCAGGTGAAGCAGGCAGTGAAGAAAGTGAATGGTATGTTGGCATTCATAGCGAGGAGATTTGAGTATAGGAGCAGGGAGGTTCTGCTGCAGTTGTACAGGGCATTGGTGAGACCACATCTGGAGTATTGCGTACAGTTTTGGTCTCCTAATCTGAGGAAAGACATTCTTGCCATAGAGGGAGTACAGAGAAGGTTCACCAGATTGATTCCTGGGATGGCAGGACTTTCATATGAAGAAAGACTGGGTAGACTCGGCTTGTACTCGCTGGAATTTAGAAGATTGAGGGGGGATCTTATAGAAACTTACAAAATTCTTAAGGGATTGGACAGGCTAGATGCAGGAAGATTGTTCCCGTTATTGGGGAAGTCCAGAACAAGGGGTCACAGTTTACGGATAAGGGGGAAGTCTTTTAGGACCGAGATGAGAACGTTTTTTTTCACACAGAGAGTGGTGAATCTGTGGAATTCTTTGCCACAGAAGGTGGTTGAGGCCAGTTCATTGGCTATATTTAAGAGGGAGTTCGATGTGGCCCTTGTGGCTAAAGGGATCAGGGGGTATGGAGAGAAGGCAGGTACGGGATACTGAATTGGATGATCAGCCATGATCATATTGAATGGCGGTGCAGGCTCGAAGGGCCGAATGGCCTACTCCTGCACCTATTTTCTATGTTTCTATGTTTCTATGAATCAAGGGATATGGGGAGAAAGGAGGAACGGGATACTGATTTTGGATGATCAGCCATGATCATATTGAATGGCGATGCTGGTTCGAAGGGCCGAATGGCCTACTCCTGCACCTATTTTCTATGTTTTCCCAAGAGCATTGAAGCTAGATTTCTAACTGCTAATTTAAAAATTGGCGATTACTTTCACAAGTAGTTTGAATTTTAACAAAAAATCAAGGCAGAAATCAGAGCTCAAAGAGTCAGACACAGCCAGAAGTGTCAAGATCAGTTTTTATTTTTAGCATTGGCAGACATTCAGGGTATAATCAAATGATTAATAAAGAGTTCATTTAAGCAGTGACAAGTTTATATTGGCCATTTTCCATGGATAAAACCATCCAATGCACAGAAACATGATCACCAAACAGGACAATGAATTAAAGGAGGAAATATCAAGAAATGAACAAAAAATTGATCGATAAGTTGGGTTTGTTGAACTCTCACATTTGATTGAAAAGTTTGTGATTCAAGTGCCATTACAGAATCACATGCAAACAAATTCAAATTGACAGTTCAGAACCAAGTGAGTGCTGTACCACAGGAGATGATCGTGTTAAACGGAAACCCTGTTTGCTTTCTCACTTGGATAAAAGGATCGCATTCCAAATACTTTAAAAAAGACACAAAATGCTGGAGTAACTCAGCGAATCAGGCAGCATCTCCGGCGAACATGGATAGATGATATTTCCGGTCAGGATCCTTCTTCAAACGGATTGTGGTATGGGGGAGAAAGCTGGAAAAGAGTAGGGGCAGGACAAATCCTGGTGAGTGTTGGTTGGATACAGGTGAGCAGGAGGAGGGGTGGAGGGGGGGCGTTGATAGGCACATAGACAATAGGTGCAGGAGTAGGCCATTCGGCCCTTCGAGCCAGCACCACCATTCAATGTGATCATGGCTGATCATTCTCAATCAGTACCCCGTTCCTGCCTTCTCCCCATACCCCCTGACTCCGCTATCCTTAAGAACTCTATCTAGCTCTCTCTTGAATGCATTCAGAGAATTGGCCTCCACTGCCTTCAGCGGCAGAGAATTCCACAGATTTACAACTCTCTGACTGAAAAAGTTTTTCCTCATCTCTGTTCTAAATGGCCTACCCCTTACTCTTAAACTGTGGCCCCTGGTTCTGGACTCCCCCAACATTGGGAACATGTTTCCTGCCTCTAACGTGTCCAATCCCTTAATAATCTTATATGTTTCACTAAGGTCCCCTCTCATCCTTCTAAATTCCAGTGTATACAAACCTAGCCGCTCCAGTCTTTCAACATAGGACAGTCCCGCCATTCCGGGAATTAACCTAGTAAACCTACGCTGCACGCCCTCAATAGCAAGAATATGGTTTGACAAAGGCCAGAGATGACAAGAGAAAAAGAGTGAGACAAGAATGGAAGTGGAGGAGGAAGGGGAGAGATAAATGCAATCCCAGAATGGAAATATGAAATACTAGAGTGCACAGCTTTAAGGTGAGAGCGGCAACATTTAAAGGAGATGTGTGGGGCAAGTATTTTTACACAGAGGGGGGCCGAGTGCCAGAAGCCCACTGCTCGGCAGTGGTGAAAAAGCTGGATACGATAGTGCCAAATAAGGAGACTTTTGGATAGGCATATGAAAATGCAGTAATGGATGGATATGAATCACATTCAGACAGAAAAGAATTACGGCTAGCATCATGTCTGGCAGCCGATGTGGGCTGAAGGGACTGCTCCTGGACTGTGCCGGTGTATGTTCTACATAGAAACATATACAATTCTGAAGGGATTGGACAGGCAAAATGTTCCCGATGTTTGGGGAGTCCAGAACCTTGGGTCACAGTTTAAGAATAAAGGGTAGGCCATTTAGGACTGAGATCAGGAAAAACTTTTTTACCCAGAGAGTTGTGAATCTGTGAAATTCTCTACCACAGAAGGCAGTGAAAGCCAATTCACTGGATGTTTTCAAGAGAGTTTGATATAGCTCCTGGGGCTAACAGAATCAAGGGATATGGGGAGAAAGCAGGAATGGGGTACTGATTTTGGATGACCAACCATGATCATATTGAATGGCGGTGCTGGCTCGAAGGGTTGAATGACCTACTCCTGCACCTATTTTCTATGTATGCCACTCTAGGCTAGTGGAGAATGTGGCAAGAGGGCTGGTCCTAGAGAAATGTCAATTATCCAGTGAGCTGGATCATGTGGCCCAGGAGGACAGATGAATGTCAAGCAGAGGGCAGAGAGGGCGGGCATTGGGGCAGAGAGTGCGGGCATTGGAGCAGCAAGTTAGGTAGAGCTCTGGGGGCTGGTGGAATCATGGGATATGGGGAGAAGTTGGGAACAGGTTACTGATTGTGGATGAATGGCGGTGCTGGCTCGAAGGGCTGAATGGCTTCCTCCTGCACCTATTTTCTATGTTTCTAAGTCACTAAAGGGAAGGACGTTTAAATAGATAGCTTGCAGGATTGTGTGGGAAGGAACTGCAGATGCTGATTTAAACCGAAGACACAATTGTACTGGAATTACTCAGCGGGTCAGGCAACATCTCTGGAGAAAAGGAATGTGTGACATGTGTTTCAGGTGGAGCACCTGAAACACATGGTGTTTCTCTGGACTCCCCCAACATTGGGAACATGTTTCCTGCCTCTAACGTGTCCAATCGTTGGACACTCCCTCGACTGAGAGTCAGGGGAGAGGGAAACGAGATATATATACGGTATACAGAGAGATACAGAATATATGAATATTCAAAAAAGTAATGATGATCGAGGAAATGGTCCATTGTTGGCTCTGGGCTAGGTGATGATGAGTTATACAATGAAACTCACCAGGTCGATAGTGAAACTAGTACAACGACTCGGGAGGGGGAGAGACAGGGAGAGAGAGGAAATTAAAGAGTTACTTGAAGTTAGAGAAATCAATATTCATATCGTAGACACAAAATGCTGGAGTAACTCAGCGGGACAGGCAGCATCTCTGGAGAAAAGGAATGGGTGACGTTTCGGGTCGAGACCCTTCTTCATACCACTGGGGTGTAAGCTGCCCAAGCGAAATATGAAGTGCTGCTCCTCCAATTTGCATTTGACCTCACTCTGCAGGATTGACTTAGATGGATGAGGCGTCGCATGAATCAAGAGGAATCATAGGGGGGACGGACCCAATGTGAATGCAAGGTAGCAGGAACATGACGGGGGGGGGGGTCAGGGCAGGTGAGGCTGTGGGGAGGAGAGGGTCTGTCTGTCAAGCCAATACGTGCCGGCCGTGACAGCAAGCGGGCCTGCCTGGCACGTTATGTCACAACAGTGTAGGAAGGAACTGCAGATGCTGCTTACACGCCAAAGATAAAATGCTGGAGTAACTCAGCGGAACAACAGACCATGACCAGGAGAGGGAAGGAAGAGATAGAGGAGAGAGGGAGGGAGGAGAGAGAGAGGGAGGGAGGGATGTTTCTTTTTGTTTGGTGTTAGTTTATGATTGTATGTGTTATTACATTTTCATTGATTATTCTTATTGGTCTTATTGTTGAACTGCGGGTAATTTTTCATTTCACTACACATTTATGTGTATGTGACAAATAAATGACTATTGAGGGAGAGAGAGGGAGGGAGGAGGGGGAGGGAGGAGGCAGAGAGGTAGAGAGGCGGAGGGGGAAACTCACCGTGGGTGAGCGGGTGTCTGCGTGTGCCAGCCCCCTGTCCCTGACGCTCTCTGTCCGCGGGGAGTGGGCAAGCCGCTGGATGAGCGGGCACCAGCAGAGCCGGCTGCGGTTCAGAAGGCGCGCCATGGTCCCCGGCAGGTCGCGGATCCCATGGGCTGTGGGCTGTCCTTGTCTGTGTCCGGCCCGGCGCGGGACGGGGCGGCCGTCAGTCCAACGGTCAGGTCGCGAAACAAAACCCACGCGGCGGCCCGGGATCGCGCGGACGGATCGGGACGGCCGTGCGCATGCGCGTAGGGAGTGCACGGCAACGGGGACGGCAATGCGCATTCGCGGGGATGTGGGCGGGGCGCGACCTGGCGTGTCATGTTTTGGGGGCGCACCAAAGACCCGAAACGTCACCCATTCCTTCTCTCCCGAGATGCTGCCTGACCTGCTGAGTTACTCCAGCATTTTGTGAATAAATACCTTCGATTTGTACCAGCATCTGCAGTTATCTTCTTATACTAAAGATACTAGAGGAGCAGGATAGACCACTCGACTCTGAAAAACGTAGTAGGTCACAGATACATTTCAACGCCATTTTAGTAGGCAGATTATGTGTGGTAGATTCACAACTGCGATTTCTTCGTATATAAAATAATTATTTTTGTTCAACTTCTTGGATAAGTTGATAGTTGACATTTATAACTATTTCTTGAAGAGTTGCTGCTTCGTGATCTTTAAACTTTGGATGTTACTGACATCCATCACAGTGAGCAGAGGACTGGAGGAGACTCACTGTGATGGATGTTCCTTTTTGGGGTTGTGTAATTTGCCTATTTTAATGCTTTTATTGTGTAATTTGCCTATTTTAATGCTTTATTGTTTATAAAGATATCTTGAATAATTGCACTGGAGATCCACTCTGTCTGTATAACAGGTATAAGAAAATAACTGCAGATGCTGGTACAATCGATTTATTCACAAAATGCTGGAGTAACAGGTATAACAGGTATAACAGAGCTTTATTTGTCGTTCGGTACCGAAGTACCGAACGAAACTACATAGCAGTCATAGAGAAGAAAAAAAGAAGAAAAAAAAGAAAGAACACAAGACACATAGCCCCAACACAAACGTCCATCACAGTGACTCCAAACACCCCCTCACTGTGATGGAGGCAACAAAACGTCCACTCTCTTCCCCACGCCCACGGACAGACACGGACGCCCATTGATCATATTTAATTAACTGTTCTTTGCTTTCGCTGTTAATAATAATAATAATAATAATAATAATACATTACATTTATATAGCGATTTTCTAAACACAGTGATTGAAGGCAGTGCTGAACAGGTGAGACTTCAGTGATGTTTTGAATGTGGTGAGTGAGGAGGAGTCTCTGATGGTTTGGGGTAGTGAGTGCCAGAGTGTGGGAGCAGCGATGGAGAAAGCCCTGTTCCTCCAGGATCTGAGTTTGGTCCGGATGGGGGGGGGGGGGGGGGGGGGGACAGGAGGTTTGCAGCAGCAGAGCGGAGGTTACGGGTTGGAGTGTGTCTGTGGAGGAGGTCAGTCAGGTAGGATGGGGCCAGGTTATGGAGGGCTTTGTAGGTCATGAGGAGGATTTTGTACTGGATTCTCTGGGGGATGGGGAGCCAGTGGAGCTTGTAAAGGACGGGGGTGATATGGTCACGGATCGGGGAGTGGGTGAGTAGACGGGCAGCGGAGTTCTGGATGTGTTGGAGTTTGTTGATGATTTTTGAGGGTGAACCATAGAGGAGGCTGTTGCAGTAGTCCAGACGGGAGGTGATGAAGGCGTGGATGAGGGTTTCTGCAGCTGTGGAGGAGAGGGATGGACGGAGACGGGCGATGTTTTTGAGGTGGAAGAAGGCTGTCTTGGTGATGTGTTTGTTGAAGGAGAGGGTTTGATCAAAGATGATTCCAAGATTCCGGATGTGAGGGGAGGTGGATACTGGGAAACCATCAATATTGAGGGTGATCTTATTGAGGGGGGATCTTATTGAAACATATAAGATAATTAGGGGATTGGACACATTAGAGGCAGATAACATGTTCCCAATGTTGGGGGAGTCCAGAACAAGGGGCCACAGTTTGAGAATAAGGGGTAGGCCATTTAGAACGGAGATGAGGAAGAACTTTTTCAGTCAGAGGGTGGTGAAGGTGTGGAATTCTCTGCCTCAGAAGGCAGTGGAGGCCAGTTCGTTGGATGCTTTCAAGAGAGAGCTGGATAGAGCTCTTAAGGATAGCGGAGTGAGGGGGTATGGGGAGAAGGCAGGAACGGGGTACTGATTGATAGTGATCAGCCATGATCGCATTGAATGGCGGTGCTGGCTCGAAGGGCTGAATGGCCTACTCCTGCACCTATTGTCTATTGTCTATTGTCTATTGAAGTTGTGGGTGGATTTGGTGAGGGTTTTTGGTCCAATGTTAATTTTAATTTCACCTCCACGAGCTGTATCTCTTTTTGTTTTATTTTAAAAAGTCATGGAAGCAGAGATTAGGCATTTGCAAACAATGTATCTACTGTATCTACAATATAATTGAAAAGACATTTAACTTTATACTTAGAGCCAAGAAAATTTGAATTAGTGAATTGATTAGTTAAAACCCCTTGACAGCTACTAAAATGACCAATGCTGCCTGACGTGGTACAGAAGCATGAATCCAATTCAAATAGACACAGTGGTGGAGTAAATCACCGGGTCAGGCAGCATCTCTGGAGAAAAAGGATGGGTGATGTTTCAGGTTGGGGCCCTTCAGACAAGGTGAAGAGCTGGTATAAATCGGACCTCATCTTTTCATTGGTTAGCTGATATGCGAAACAGTGTAACCCTGTATATCTCGCACACAAAATTATGTAAATCTTACCATGAATGACAGAAATAAAAAGTGTTATCCTTGTTTATGAAGTTCATTTTGAATGATGTAAAATTGAAGGTGCAATATACCAAAGATACTAGAGGAGCAAGATGGACCACTCACCCCTAAAAAACATAGTATGTCATGGCGCCATTTTAGTAGGCAGAAACATTTTAAAAGAAAAATAACAAAAGTCTGAATTGATAGATGAGATATATTCTGGCATGAACATGCCTTGCTACAACATCTTCAGAGGTGCCCTGTGAACACTTTTGGGGGCACATTATAAATACAAGAATGGTACAGTAAATGTAAACAAACTTTCGTCTGAGTGATTGGCTGAAGAATAAGCAAGACTGAATAAATTTGTAATCTCTAAAGCTTGTAATTTTATTTTTGAATGCCTGTTTATAAAAATATCAAATTTTAATGTGCTAGTCTTTCATTTTCAAAATACTGCATCAAATTATTCAATTGAGGTCAAATAGAAAGATCCTCCTCCTGTTTTAATTGAAAATAAAGTGAGTCCTACATCATATTCTGGGCTGTAATTTAATTCAATATATATTTAAATGTACAGCAATTGTTTTCTTGCTTAATTGCACCTTAACATGGGGATCAATAATATCCTCATTAATCATTTAAATATTTTTACCATTTTAAGTGACTTATTCATTTTTCATGCTCTGGACATCCCTATTAAGTAAAATATTCTAAACTTTGGCTTTGGATCTTAAGAACCAGGAGTAAATTTGACTTGCCATTTAATCACTTCATGGTTTCTAATGTACCTTCTACCTGTATTGCCCACTAAAACATGATCCATTCACTGTTTTTAAATTCAAAATTGTCTTGCTTTAGAAGCTTTTGAGTGTGATGTTGTCATTGGATGCCATATTATTCTACAACAGGGCATGAAGCAATATTACTTAAACAATTGGTCAGCTGTTGCTTAGGATTGAGGAAGACTTGTTTTCACTCCAATTCTGAGGTGGCGAAAGACTCCTATGCTGTGTTTACAGATTATATACTGCTGCCAGCACAGGCAGACGGGGTTCATTGCTCTCCTTGAGGCTCCTCTATTTTCAGTGACCATCGGCCAGATGGGAATACAACACTTTTTAATGGTGATTTTGACAATGTCCTTGAAGCATTTCTAGGCTAGAAATTTCTTGCTGTGGTGGTGCTCATTTACGTGATTCTGGTCACAGCCACGTGGACAGCAGCCTGAGCTAGTTGGACATAAACAGAGCACCAATGCTGAAAATCTTGGCCAGGAAGTGTACACTTTTGCTAGCATTGATGATCCTTCATTGATGCCTTAAGGTGCCTACTGTATATTGGCCATGTTTCTGAGGCATATAAGCAGCTGATGATTAATCTTAAACCTCCTCTGAGCTAACCATCTCCAGCCTGTTATGGTGAACCTCTGGAATTCTACACTGAAATTTTACATTGATTTTTTTTAAAGATCAGGAAATTGAATGACATGGTGAATTGGCCCAGCTGTGACGAGCCATGATCATGTTGAATGGTGGGGCAGTCTTGAGGGGTTGAGTGATGTACTCTTACATTGTCAAGTGTCCCCCACAGGGAGGTGTAACATTCAGGGTGGTTTAGATTGACGGAAGAGAGCATTGTAATATTTTGTGGTTATATATCAAGTAACAAAGAAACTGAAGGATCTTGGAATGCCTCTCTGCAGATCCCTGAAGGTAGTGGGGGAGATACATAAGGTAGTTTAAAGGGTTACACTGTAAAGGGTGCAGAGAAGATTTACAAGGATGTTGCACTGGCCAGTGTGAATTAGAACTATCGACAGAGGGATTGATAACAAGGGCATTGTTCTTTCTCTTGATTCACTTACATTTGAGAATAGTGGAGGGAAATATTTTATCCAGAGTACTGGTGATTTAAAACGGTCACGAAGGGTGGTGAAGAATACCTGGATGAATGAGTATCGATAACCCAAGTTCTACTGATCAAGAGGTCAAAATTATGTAACTTAGAGTGCATGTTTAGCTGCCGTGATGCAATTTTCTATGATTTAGTACATAATCAAATGAATCATATCAATATAATATTTTTCATACTCTGCACTTTAAATTTATAAACCATTTTTAAAAAGACTTCAATAAATCACTTTCCTTCTTGCTTTAAAATAAACTGCTTTGGTTTCCCTTCCTCAAACCATTTTTTCTATCTATTCACCATTATCATGCTTCAATATCCAACCTGATGCACACTACTAATCAATGTTTTAAATAAACAAGCAAATGTCAAGTCCAATAGTGAAATAGTTTTAAAAGCAAAATATTGTGGATATTAAACATAATTTATATTGGGCTTTGCTAGAACAATCTTCATAACAATCTTGAGCCAACTTCTGAATCACCTGGTCCTGAACTTATCCTGGTAAAATAATTATTTGATCCACAGCACCATTGATTATTGGACATAGGCAGAGGAAAAAGGGGAAAAGCTAAATGGGACATGAAGACTTGTTATAAGTATGCTTTACTTAGAAACATAGAAAATAGGTGCTGGAGTAGGCGATTCGGCCCTTCGAGCCTGCACCGCCATTCAATATGATCATGGCTGATCATTCAGCTCAGTAGCCTGTACCTGCCTTCTCTCCATACCCCCTGATCCCTTTAGCAAAAAGGGCCACATCTAACTCCCTCTTAAATATAGCCAATGAACTGGCCTCAACTACCTTCTGTGGCAGAGAATTCCACAGACTCACCACTCTCTGTGTGAAGAAATGTTTTCTCATCTCGGTCCTAAAAGACTTCCCCCTTATCCTTAAGCTGTGACTCCTGGTTCTGGACTCCCCCAACATCGGGAACAATCTTCCCGCATCTAGCCTCTCCAACCCCTTAAGAATTTTATATGTTTCTATAAGATCCCCCCTCAGTCTTCTAAATTCCAGCGAGTACAAGCCCAGTCTATCCAGTCTTTCCTCATATGTAAGTCCCGCCATCCCAGGGATCAATCTGGTGAACCTTCTCTGTACTCCCTCTAAGGCAAGAACGTCTTTCCTCAGGTTAGGAGACCAAAACTGCACACAATACACCAGGTGCGGTCTCACCAAGGCCCTGTACAACTGAGGAAGAACCTCCCTGCTCCTAAACTCAAATCCTCTTGCTATGAATGCCAACATACCATTCGCTTTCTTCACTGCCTGCTGCACCTGCATGCTTGCTTTCAATGACTGGTGCACCATGACACCCAGGTCACGTTGCATCTCCCCTTCTCCCAATCGGTCACCATTCAGGTAATACTCTGCTTTCCTGTTCTTGCCGCCAAAGTGGATAACCTCACATTTATCCACATTACATTGCATCTGCCATGCATTTGCCCACTCGCCTAATCTATCCAAGTCACTCTGCAGCCTCCTAGCATCCTCCTCGCAGCTAACTGCCACCCAGCTTCGTGTCATCCGCAAACTTAGAGATGTTGCATTCAATTCCCTCGTCCAAATCATTAATATACACTGTAAATAACTGGGGTCCCAGCACTGAGCCTTGCGGTACCCCACTAGTCACTGCCTGCCATTCCGAAAATCTTTGAAGCTTGCATTCAGAAAAGTAAATTGTTAAAAGTTTAGGTTATACAATTGATAATTAAAGCTGACTGTAGGTCACGCCTAGCATTTCAACCATTTAAACTGCCATGTTACTTAAATTCCTCATTTTGCATTCCTCAAATAAATTTGTGTTGGTCTTGATTTTGGTATTTATCATGCATTCATGTGGTGTGAGTGTTACCGAGAAAGCCAATACTTGCTGTTCATCCTTTGAATGGAGTAGCTTGCTAGAGTACTTGCGAGGACATTTAAGAGCTGACCACATTTCTGTGAATTTGGATTCACATATAAGACAAGTTGTCAAGATGCAAGACTTCCTGGTTTTTATTAAATGCAGTTTATGGTAATCTGCTAGTTTCATGGCGACCTTTACTTCGGCTAGGTTTTTAATTCCAATTGCATTTAATTAACTGAATTTAATTTCCCCAGATGTTGGTGATTTGAACATGGCTCTGTATTTTTTCCTCGCCCAATATTACAACTATGGCCATTTTTACAGAAAGAAAGTGATCAGGATGATTTGTTTAGAGCTCCAGCACCTCTTTGATTCTATTTAACAATAAGTTGTTTAATGTGATCTAGGACCAGTCTGCAAGCTTCTGAACACATGCATCCACCATGCATTACTTCTGCTGAGTTATTCCAGCATTTTGTGTCTATCTTACTTTAATTCAGGGTAGGCGACCCTTAATCTGCTGCTGGCTGATAACAAGTCCTGGAAATACAAGATTGACATAGGTGGAGTATCTTTTGGATATAGCTACGTTTTTGACATTCTGCACAAATGCTGCTAGTGTTATTTCCTAGAATGTGTGCTGCATTTTAACAATTGTTGCTGATACAGCCATTCAGAGAATTCATTCTCATTAGAACACTTTCTGAATTTTAATGTCAGAAGAACTCAACTTGGATTTTAAAAAATGTGATCTCAGTAAAAGTGATATGACAGTTTTAAAACCAGTTTAGTTATTAAAATCCCACTGGTTCATTTTGAAGAAGGAATTATGTTTTCTTTTGCTAAACTGACCAATAGGCAACTTCCGGCCATTAATATAGTCAATTTTTAAATCCTCAAATGTCCTGGCCTAGCAAGTTATTCTGCTGCATCAGGAAATCTTAAGGAGCGATAAATGCTGCCATTGGCATAAGCAAATCATTTCAATCCCAGGGATTTGTTTCCAGAAGGATAGAACGAAAGGAAATTAAGTTGAACATAGAGATTTGTGGTTAGACAATGCTGCAGCAGTGGGTACAGGTCTTGTCATCAAATTTCCAAAGGATGCAGTGTTGCTAAATTTGGTCCAAAGATATTGGCAAGATTGAATACAAGTATGAGATTATATACTTAAGGAAAAATATACAAAACTGGACCAATTTTGAAAAGGGAAAGCTGAGGGGATGACTTGTTAAGAGATGTTTAAGATAAAGTAGATGGAATAAGTAATCTTTAAGATCAGGTTGATGGAATATATTTCCACTAGTGCAGAGACCGGAATTATGGGCATAAATATAAAAAAACTCACTACTGCATGCAATAAGTACCCACTAAATTGTGAAAATATGGAACATATCACTACAAGTTAAGGGAATTGTATGGTTAGATTTAAAGGCAAGCTGACTAAACACACAGCAGTGAAAGGAATAGGAAGATATGGTGACAAGGTTGGGAAATATTGAGTTATAGATAGCTCATGTGGAGCACAAATGTTATTGATTAATTAAGATATGACAGCACTGCAAAAGCAGTGGAACAGAATCCTTGCTACATGTAATTTTATATAAATGTTTGCTTTATCAACAACAGTCATCTGTTTATCATTTTGGGGGTATGAAAATGCAATATAAAGACAAGCTGCTTAAATATGGGTTTAAGGTGTGTTCCCGAGATAGAATTAATCTCCAAACATCAGCCTTGGTAAAGGGACTATGTCAAATATACTACTTGCAGCTGCAATGGATACTTTTACTTAATTCTTTCTTGTTTTAGTGAGAGCGTGGCTTCTTTTGAGCCCTTGAGGATTTTGACCACCTCAAAGTTCCCTTGTTTGATAATTAATTTAAAGCAAATATTTAATCATCTTTACACATTGGATCTTCCACCAATACTTACTTTGCTCCTGGACTACCATTGAAACAAAATGGGAAAGGAAGCCCTGACACATCATTCCTATCTCCGGTCCATTCCGCTTCCAATTACGGTCGCAGGTTGCAAAATAGCTAGGAGATATAGTTTAGTAGCATTGCAGTAAACGACTTTTAGCACTGTTCAGTAACAGTGAAAGGGACCACCAATAATAATGAATGACATTTGAATCTATTCATGAAAACACCAGCAAGTTTTCTTATTCTTTCCAGTTTCATGCAAATCTTTGTAGTAAACTTAAGAATGGCTGTTGCTCCTTTAGATTTATTAGCCCTCTTAAACTGCTATAGCAAAAGCAGTGGAACAGAATCCTTGCTGAAGGTAGATACAAAATGCTGGAGTAACTCAGCAGGACAGGCAGCATCCCTGGAGAGAAGGAATTGGTGACGTTTCGGGTTAAGACCCTTCTTCAGACTAATCCTTGCTGTCCGGTCCTGGAACCAGATGGGGATAAAGGCCAAAGTAGTATTGAGATCAAATGCTACCCAATTATACCATTTGTCAGGCAGAGTAAAAAAAACATATGATGCAATTTATAACTGTTGCACATCTACAGGGTGGTCATTTCAAAGATTCATCCAAATTTCAAGCTTTGCACATTTTATTCTTACCTCTGCCTCAGACTGGCACATCTTCAGCTCCAATGCAGAACTGGAAACGTTTCCGCTCCCATTGGAACAAGCTATCTTGACGATGTGGCGACTTACTAACCACTCATTTGCAAGTTTTCACTACAATTATCACAGACCCTCAAGACTTGATCACAGTCTCTCTTGTTGAATCTTTATTACTAGATCTTTCATGTGGTAGTGCATGGACACCAAATCCAAATATGCTACCCATGTTGGACACTACTTTGAAATTCTCCAGCATCCAAAGAGCAACAGAAATCCTAAATTAATACCCATTATACAAGTAGCCAAAATATCCTCAAAATTTAAGTGGAACCGAGTCAAAACAAAGTATGAATTCAAAATAAAAATAAATACATTTACAATTTCAGAGCCTTTCACTTTGGTGCTGTATGTTTTATAAGCATGAAATGGGTACCCAATGGTCAGGTGGAATAGAGCTATTCATTCTGTCCAGAATGCGTGCAAAATAAATGTTAGGGTAGGGTGGCTTTGTGTCTAAAGTGTACTTTAACATATATTCAGTGTAGGTATACACTGCAACATGCAAACATTTTCTGGAGTTTTCAGTTCCACAACTAAACCATCAATGAGAAGCCATGCACATATAATGATGTTTGATTATGTAGCACATTTTTGCTCTATTTGTAAATGTACAATAACAATTCAAACTCTTCACATGGTAAACTGCACACAAACATGTGGTGCATGGCAGATGCTGTATGTATTTAGAGACATAGAAAAATAGGTGCAGGAGTAGGACATTCGGCCCTTCGAGCCAGCACCGCCATTCAATCTGATCATGGCTGATCATCTAAAATCAGTACCCTGTTCCTGCTTTATCACCATATCCTTTTTTGAGCTCAATTTCGGCTCAATTTCGGCTCACATAGTAGGTTGGAGTATTGTATATTTTTCGGACCCCTCTGGCAAACTAGCCCATGAATAATCAGCAACATATGGCATGCATATTAAAGCCACACCACTGAGACATCAAGGACTGGTCATGACCGAGTTTAAAAAAAATCTTATGCAGGCTCAGCTTCTTGTTGTACACAATTGGTCCTCCCTACTTTGCTTTAAAAACACAGCTAGTCACCACTTTCCCTCCCCCCAGGCCCACCCAACAATTAGTCTATCTCAACATTGCAAAGCAATGCATTGATCAAAGATGCAACTTGCTTTCAACTGGTACCAAGCCTTGTAAAGCAGCATGATGCCTTCCTCTTGCCCCCACCTCCTTCCAATCTATCAACCAGGACAGCGGTGAAGCCCACAAATTGCTTTACCCATAAAGGTGGCAAATTCAGGACTTCGATTGTGGAACATTAATGGCACACAAAAAAAAACACTTCCTTAGACAGGTTAACAGATCAGCTTTCAATAGATGTGTCAAAATATTGTAGAATAAATGGAAACAAATGATTCACAATCCTTTTTATGAGAAAGCAAAACAGGTCGGCTATAAATTAGAAAAAAAGTAATGCTGTAGCTCCAAGTGAAACTTTTTTTTATTAGTTCTCTGCTGGTGGTTCTCTGAGGAGCGTAAATAGCTCCTACACTAAGTGCTTTCTATTTGATTCAAAACATTGGCCAATGAAACTGAAGTTCAGTTTGCCCTCAAGGCTGTGCAGTGTTAAACCACATCCACCAGGGGATGCCAAGAGTCTCCCTAATACCAGAAACATGGCTGCAGCAAGACCAATCTCAATAAATAGATGCTCAATAACACAACATTTAAATAATCTGAACATGATTGCTTGGAGAAAGATTTCAGAATGGCAGCAAAACTCAAGTCCTATACAATTTACATACATATAATGCAGCATAAATTTCAGCAGGCCATTCAACTCTTATTATACAACTCAGAAAAACATGAATTTGCCAGATTCCTGTACACAAGTTTTGTTACGTGAACATTTGCATGAAGCATCTCAAGCAAATTTCTTACAATTTTAAAGAATATTTATTTACAGAGACCTTTAAGACCTCCCAGAAAGAGTTCATTAAAATAGACTCTGTCATATTTAAAATAGACATTGAGATGATGTGTATACATTTCTGTAAACTTTTTTTAAACTGACAAGTAAGCGAAACTAGTGTTTCTAGAATATCTGTTAATGTAGTCATGTGCAAACATTGCAATTCAATGCAAGTACAAAGTAGACAATTTTATCCATAGGCTGGTTAAAAGACTGCTTCGTAGGAAATTTAACAAAATAGAAAAGTTAACACCCACGCTTCAGGCACAAGTGTTTTTGGCATCTGAAAAATCGTTTTCTTCTAAAACTGCCAGATACTGAAATGTATGCAATCAAAACCAGCAAAGTAACAAAATATAAATCTGGTAGAATTTAAGAACCAGTAAAAATGCCAACTTTTTTTCAGATGAGCAAGAGGGATCACAAAAACGAAGAAAAAAATAAAGAGCTATTTGTATAGCAAGCAGCGCAGACTTGGTGCTGAAGTGTGAAATGTTCTTTTTGAATCCCAGCTTGCTCAATGTCAGTTGACAAGGTCCATACAATCCTTTGTTTAATAAACGGGACTTCTGCTTTAGTTCTTCAATTAGCCGGAGTGTAGAGAGTATCTTTGCAGGTAGGGAAGGAATATTTAGTCTGGGTTTATACTCTCCCTGTGCTGACATCCATCCAACAAATTCATCCAGTCGATTTACTAGGTTAAAAACAAAAATCTTCTTAGCGAAGGCAGTTGTATTAAAGATTTTTAATGCTGCAATAAGCTTCATGGCGTGCAGTTCTGTGTAAGTTAAAAAAAATAGCATTTTAAAACAATTAATTCAATTAATGCGCTTTCCCTGAACCATGAAATGGCAATGCAAAATTGCAATGTTTGTGGAATATAGGTTTGATTAAGAAATTCTTCAAATTGCTTGACAGTGACAGGGCAGATGTTCCTCGCGAGTTGGGATCTACTCTCAATAAGAGTCATTTCAGAAACTAAGGGGAATTTTTTTTTCACTGAAAGTCTATAGTATTTTTAAACTTCTGAACCATGGTGATATGCTAACATCCAAGATTAAGAACAAAAAGCATGGAAGGATTAGAACCTCTTATCATGGTCCTTTTTTCACTTTCTTCAAAGTAAAATATGGACCAGTATTCAAAGGTAACTATTTCCATTTAAAGATATTCACAACTAGTGAATATTTGATTTTTTTCCCCAATAGCCAGTGTGCAGAACTTTTACGGTCTTTCAGTTCAGAACTACTCAGTTTAATAAATGCTATTATTCCACCAGTCTAAGAAAGGCCACACTTTTCACCACTGGTCATTTGCTCGTTTTGCGTTATTTGATAGCAAATTTTCTTTTTAAGAGATACAGCAGGAAAAAGATCCTTTAGCCCACCCGCCACCAGTTCACACTAGTTCTACGTTACCCCACTTTCCCATCCACTCCCGACACACTAGGACAATTAACAGAGGCAAATTAACCTACAAAACTCTACGCCTTTTGATTATGGAAGGTAACCAGAGCATCCAGAGGAAACCCACATGGTCACAGGGAGAACATGCAAACTCCACATAGACAGCACCCGAGGTCAGGATCGAGCCAATGTCTCTGCCACTGCGAGACAGCAGCTCCCCCAACTGTGCCGCCCACAAAATGCAAACAGATTTTCTGATTTTCCATGATAAATCTCCAAGCCAAATAACTCAAGATAATTTATCATCAACAAGACTACATTGCTTTAAGTTGAAATGGTTCTTTCAAAGCTTGGTTTCCCTGTGTTCAAACTTCACAGCGCAACCTTAATGGAGCATTGCATATTTTGCTGTAGCTGATCCATTGACCTTCCTATGTCTTATTTCCCAGCAGGTGGCAGTCCTCTCTTGGAGCTGACCCAATGAAGTCATGCGTACCCAGATATAATTAGAGGAAAAGTCAAGTTTTCTTTACACTGGAGGCACAGGGTTGCACTGCGCTGATGAAACTTTGACTGGGCTTATGGTAGTTTTGGAACATTTTCCAGCATTGCTTTCAAAGCCTTGAATGCAATATTAGCTCAAATTTAAATTAGATAACATAGTCCTGGTTATCATTTTAGTTAAACATTGAACAATGTTCCAACATTTACTTGAATTATTGCAAATTTAGGCACTTGTATGGCAAAGTGAAGCAATCCCAACTTGTGTATTCAGTTTAATTTGGTCTGCAAACAGCAATTTTTGGTCAAATTGTGTTGGATTAAAGGAAAATTGGAATAAAATGAATTGATCACTATGATCTAAAGTTTTATCTACTTGATTGAAAGAGTCATGCCCAGTTTATTTGTCCATATGCTCATCCCTGATGGCCAGGGTAGTTAAGCATCTTACGTTTTGTGTTAAGTTCTACGCACCATGTTATAGGAAAGATGTAGTCAAGCTGGAAAGGGTGCAGAGAAGATTTACGAGGATGTAGCCAGGACTCGAGGGCCTGAGCTAGAGGGAGAGGTTGAACAGATTAGGACTATTCCTTGGAGCACACGAGGATGAGGGGTGATCTTATAGAGGTGTGTAAAATCATGAGGAATTGATCGGGTAGACACAGAGTCTCATGTCCAGAGTAGGGGAAAACCAAAGGACAGTTTTAATGTAAGAGGGAAAGATTTAATAGGAACCCGAGGGGTAACTTTTTTGGGGTGTATGGAACGAGCTGCTGGAAGAGGTAGTTGAGGCAGATACTATCGCAACTTTTAAGAAACATTTAGACAGATACCTGGCTAGGACAGGTTTAGAGGGATGCAAGGCAGGTGGGACATGTTGGTCAGTGTGGGCAAGTTGGGCTGCAGGGCCCGTTTCCATGCTGTACGAGTCTAAACACTGATCACTTATTTTGAGTATATTTTAGCAACTTATTGTGCCGTCAAATGAAAGGTGCAATTTTTAATGATTCCTCCAGAAGGAATATCAGTATCAGGCTATCTCCGGATATTTCCTCCTTTACGTGTTCCTGATAGATTATCTGGTTTAACATTTCCCAAAAGATGTTCATTTTGAATGCTTGAAACTTTAAGTGCACAACATTTCAGTACTCGTGTTGTTACAGGAGGTTAATTCCCCAAACATCCTTGAGTATTTAGTTTGTACTCAAACTTGTGGCTTGTAATTTTAATTTAGTTTATCCTCTTTAAAAAGCAGTTATGAAATCACAAGCCTAATTTGATTTATCACTCCCTCGCACCTCAACCTTACTTCCTGTTAAAAAGCAAATACACAGTAAAGATAGAAAGAATAATGGATTGTTGGTTCAAAATCTACAAACTTGACAGATGCACAGAGTCTCTTGCCCAGAATAGATGAATAGAGGACAAGAGGACATAGGTTTAAGGTGAAGGGGAAAAGATTTAATAGGAATCTGAGGGGTAACTTTTTCCACACAAAGGGTGCTGGGTGTATGGAACAAACTGCCAGTGGACATAGTTGAGGCAGGGACTATCCCACCATTTAAGAAACAGTTAGACAAGTGCATGGATAGGACAGGTTTGGAGGGATATTGACCAAACGCAGGCAGGTAGAACTAGTGTAGCTGGGACATGTTGGCCAGTGTGGGCAAGTTGGCCGAAGGGCCTGTTTCCAGGTTGTTTCTATCTATGACTATGTTTTAGACCAGTATTCCACTACTTTACTGTAGGAATGCCACAGTGTCAGAGTTGCCATCTTTCAGATGAGATGTTAAACAGAGGTTGTCTATTTCTCATCTAGACAAAGATAGGTCCCAGGTCCCCAAATGCCAGTTTAAAATGCTGCAATGGTCTTCTCTTCAGGTTTCTTGGCTAATAACAATCCCTTAATCAAGTTTGCATAAAACAGATTATTAGGTTAGAACTGATGATAGGACATCAATCTGAAACTTTAATTCTGTTTCTCTCCCTAAAGATGTTGTCTGATGCGAAATATTTCTAGCACTTGTTTTTATTTCTGCACAACAGCAAATTATTTTCTTCCTCTTAGTTCTAGAAGAAATGTGCAGTTGTTCACACATTACTTTTTCGCAGATCAGCCTGAATAAACATTAGATTCATTTAAAAAAAAAAATCTCTGTACACTCCATATGGTCAAATGCTGAAATACTACCAAAAGACTCAACAAGGAAATGACCTTGGTGTTGCGTGCAAATCTACAAATTACCTCCATAAACACAAAATACTTAAACCAAAACATATCTGAAGATAGTTGTTTACTGGGAAAATCTGTTCGTGTTGGGGAAAGGAGTCTGTCATTTTTCCACATTGGAATGCTAACCTCTACAGACCTGATGGTTTATACACTCAAACAAAGGTCGTCTTGGGGCAGCACAGTGAATTCAGTCATCCAGCAGACTTCTGCAGTTACTGATAGGAGGTTGGGACATATTTAACTATTTGTGAATCCTACTGCAGTTTTCTTAGTCTTTCCAAATGCCTTACAGCCAATGAATTTATTTATGATTTGGAAGCCGTGTCATATAGAAAATAGAAGTATTATTTTGACAGTTACCCTTTTTCACTGAGATAGATAGTTGGATGAAAATCCAATTATTGAAAGAGGGCTTGTATACAAAAACAGGGATGCAATGTTGAGGCTCTATAAGGCACTGGTAAGGCCACATTTGGGCAACATATCTGAGAAAGGATGTGCTGGCTCTGGAGAAGGTCCAGAGGAGGTTTACAAGAATGATCGCAGGAATGAGAATGTTAACCTATGATGAGCATTTGTCAGCTCTGGGCCTGTTTAGAAGAATGGAGCTAGAGTTCAGAAGAATGAGGGGGGACCTGATTGAAACATACAGAATAGTGAAAAGTTTGGACAGAGTGGATGTGGAGAGGATCATTAGTGGGAGTCTAGAACTAGAGGTCGTACCCTCAGAATTAAAGGACGTTCTTTGAGGAAGGAGATGAGAAATTTCTTTAGTCAGAGGATGGTGAATCTGTGGAATTCTTTGCCACAGAAAGCTGTAAAGGCCATGTAAGTGGATATTTTTAAGGCAGAGATAGATAGATTCTTGATTAGTACAGGTGTCAGAGGTTATGGGGAGAAGGCAGGAGAATGGGGTGAGGAGGGAGAGATAGATCAGCCATGATTGAATGGTGGAGTAGTCTTGATGGGCCGAATGTCCTAATTCTACTCCTATTCCTTATGACCTTATGTAAAGCTACCACTACTGTCTTCTTTAGTACCCCCCCTTGCATGAGGACCAAGAGTGAACCGGAAAGATTCTGCACCTCACCCAAATGTTCTCGGCCTGTTCTTCTTTTCTACGTTTCTAAGCCAGAAAATAGAACTAGTTCTTCTCAGGTTGGCTGACTGTGACCCGTGGGGTACTGCTTGGATTTGTACTTGGACTCCAACTATTCACTGTCCATACTGGAAATCAAACACCATATTTCCATGTTGAATGATGACACAAAATTAAATTGGGAATGCAAGCAGTGATGAGGACCTAAGGAGGATTCAAGAAGACATGGATAAACAGTAAGGGAACAACCACATGCAGAATTGGAAAAAATGAGAGATTGTGCCGTTCAATAACAAAGTACAGAAATGCTGTGTTTTTTAAATGGAGAGAAATTGAGTCTGTTCAAACAGGATGTCCATTGAAAACACAAGGCACTGAAAACTAACATGCAGATGTACCAGCCAATTAAGGCAGCCAATAGTATGTTGTATCTGTATATTACACTGATAATTTAGTACGTGTAATGAGCGTTACTGCAATTACATGTGGCCTTAGTGAGATCACACATGGAGAACCTCTCCCCCTCTCCCATCTTGTTGAATGGTGGCCGTCTAAGGAACTGAATGGCCTTCCTCTGTTCCTCATGCTCTGTTCATCGAAATACAAGCCGCTCCCATCTCTGATTTTCCCAGTAATGTTGTGCATTAAGGCTGCAGCATGTTTAATGTTCTATACTATAACTATATTGTTGTTTGGCATTTAACAATAATTTTACTTGGCGATACATACTGGAACTCATTTTAAAATTGTGGAGTTCAAAATGTGAATCTCAATTATGCAAATGCAAGTTCAAAATCTGTTTCAAATAATTGTAAACCAATTTTAATATTTTTCAGGATTAGTTTGAGGAAGTCTTAAAAAGTTGACATTGCACTTAATTGTAAATAATTTGCTTTACCACTCACTGCTCTTAATGGTAACTTTATCACTGAACATATAACTTGTTTAATCTATTTGCTCACAGGAGTCTAATTAAGCCAAACAATTCATTAGTGTTCCAGTATTTTCAAAGTATTTATTCTAATTTACCACCTGCTTGGCAAATTGGGTCAGGATGCATTGAAGCAGAAAGTGTTGCTAAGTGCCCACATTGGAACAAATCCAAAATGGGTAACTTGACAGAGAAATAAAGCGCTATAAACAAAAATTACCTCACAAATGGAACCATTAATCTTTTAGTTCACTTTTCATAATTAAGATAGCCATTGAAAAGAAAAATAATTGGAAACCTATGCTCAAGCTATTTACCCAAATTGATATTTTTTAAATTAGTGTCAACTGCCCAAATGATGGGCTCAATGAAAAGGGGGTTTGCAAATAAGCCCATTATCAGCAGGAATTACAAGACAGGACATTAATAATTGATATCATGGATGTTTAGTAAGCAATTCAGTCTCGTGTTTGCATTAAAGCATCTGCAGGACTGAGAAGTGTCCTCCTGTGGACTAGGCCATTCTCATCCATTGGTACTTACCAAACGAATGTCAAATTCAGAATCATCATCATTTTCTATTTCCAGTGTACTTTTCTCCAATGTTAAACAGATTGCACTGTCTTCCAAAGTCACAGTGGAGCTGGTTGGATCTCCTTCCCTGTAATTATATTAAATTAAAAATAGTGGTTTGCCAACATCTTTGAGAGCTTGCAGAGTATAATTTGGTATCTGATACTGCACTCAAGGTTTCTGCACAGCTTAGTAACCAACTATATTTGATAGTGTGTGAATATCAGTGTGGGCTTATGGAGTGAAGGGGGGAAGGGTGGGGAAGGGTGAGCAATACATCTGAACATGGAAAGAGTTTGAGCATGTTCCAAAGATCAAGGATGGAGGTTTAATTTAAATGAATGTGTTTAAAAACGGGCAAAACATTTTTCCATGACAGTGGGGAGAAAAGGCCAAGATTGTTTCCTTTGGAATGGGGAATGTGGAGGGAAGAATTTGTGGAGGTGTACGAAATTAAGGGGGGCAATAAATATGGAACATGGATTTCTAGTTATGGGAATTGCAGGAGAATTTATGGTAAAAACATTCACCCACAGGGATGGGGTTTGACTAGAACTTGTTGCTTGACAGGGGGACAAAGGAAGAACCCACATGGTTTCAAAATATTACCTGGATGAACATTCAGTGTGCTAAAACCTACAATGACTATAGACCAAGAGGACGGAAGCAAGTCTCAACAACATATCTTGTTATGTATCGACATGATTGGCCAGATGGACTCCTTCAGGGCTGTAAATGTTCCTAGCAAGTAGCACAACAATCGAAAAACTTAAAAGGAATAAGCAAAAGAGGTAAGAGGCATTTTGCTAAAATACCAAAAAAACATCCACCAAATATAATTGGCCATTTTGCTAAAATCTAGAATGCATTCACATTTAGTTACAGATGTTGCCATACAAGATGGTGTTTTAGAACCTGTATCATGAAGGACGACAGAAATTAAACCCAGCAAACCCCTACACCATCCAAGTTCATGAGCTTCCAGGCAATCACACCTGGTTGGTGTTTTCATCTATTTTAATGAATGCTTCCTTCTATTCCTGGATGACCAATGTAACAGACAATCCTTCTTTCAATCAGCAGCGCAATTCAAAATCCACATAAAACTATAACCACATTGTTTTTCCATCTCAGGAAGCCCTTTCTGATTCTGAAATACTGTGAATACCTCTTCGTCTAAGTAGGCACAGAAGAGGTTGTTCTAGACTGGTCTTCTTTATCTTACTGTTGAATGGACGAGTCTGCAAACTCAACACTTAATTACTTCTCTACGTAGAAATCCAACAGATAATCCTTTGTATCATGGCACCAGCTGCCTTCAGAAACAGCACCAGGAATTTCTGTTTGCTATCAGAGCACCAAACTGATGCCAACTTCTGTGTAATCATAAGTCACGAATGAATGGAACAACAAGGAACGAGCACTGTAAAATCGGAAATGATTTACTTTAAACCAGGAAAATAAGGAGAGTGAAAGTGATGGATGCGGATTACAAAAAACAAATTCAATCCTGATAAAAGAATTTCAGAAAAAGAAGTTACGGCATTTGTACGCAAGATCAGACGAACCACTTTGAACAAACGATGTAAACATTCTGCAGCAGCTTTGGCACAAGGATTAGTAACAGGATATTGCATTGCTCAGCTAGCACAATCCCTCATTAGTTAACTTAAAATGACAGCTCCATTAACTAAAGAATCATTCTAACATTCATGAAAACTATCCCAAATGTTCGGAAAACATTAATTTAACCGAATCAAAAAGGATAAGTACCTGGGCTGCATCCTAAAGTTCCAGGAAAAAGTGTCTCATGGAATAATAATGTGAGAAACAGGCAAAATATTGCAGCAGTTCCTTAAATATATCTAACAGGAAAGAGTCTTGCCTTAATCTAGTTCTTATTACCATTGACAGGCCGTGGGCCTACACTAGCAATGCCTATATTTATTGCACCTCCCTAATGCCCTTCAGAAAGTGCTGATTGAGCTGACTTCTTGAACTGCTCCAAATTTGAAGTGTGCTACTTCCTGGCTATTCCAACCACTTGATACTTGAAATCCCTTCAGAAAGCATACCCACACTGCTGTCACATAGGCAATTCAAGGATTCTGACCTAATCATGACGAAGAAAAATCTATATATTTCCAAGATCAAATGCAGCAATTTAGTAATAACAGATCAATACTAAAATTGATTGCAATACCCATACTATTTGCCCTATCCTTAGGCACCAATTGGGAAAACCAGTGATGGAGCAAATTTAAGGATGGAAAAGTCAGTTGTTTCAATAGTTTTATTTCCTTGTATTTAAAAAAATGCAAACCTCTTCTCTTTGTTATGTGGACAGCATCAAAGTGTACATTTGAAGGATGTGTGCATTTTGGGGTTATGTGAGTGAAACATTTCTTTCATTGCTCTTCTCTATGTAACATACTATGGGGTCAGGCTCTTCATAATGTTTAAGGGGGCGGCAGGTGGGAACATCTATCTGCATCTCCTACTGCGAGAAAACATGAACAGCAACTTCCGATAGCTCTGCTTGTGGAACTGCATCCTGTCCTTTATGCTTCCCTTGCTTGCTCACTTCTGACACATCATCCTGACAGATATGTTGGCATTTTGTAGATAACAAGATATCCCACATTACAAATAATCAGGATTCACGAAGTAGGGATGAATTCAAGGAACCCAGACCATACTCAGATTTGAGCCAAAAGTTATTTCTTTGGAACAGGCTCATTGTAGTAGAAATCAGATGCTAAAGCACTGCAGGGTCTGATTGGCTAATGTGTAAGAAGGAACTGCAGATGCTGATTTAAACCAAAGATAGACACAAAAGCTAGAGTAGCTCAGCGGGACAGGCAGCATCTCTGGAGAGAAGAATGGGTGACGTTTTGGGTCGAGACTCTTCTTGAGATTGGAATAGTGATTGGAAGAGCTTCATGAGCTGAAAAAACTTTGCAGAGTTGCTGTAGTGTACTTTGTAGGCGAGATACAATGCAACCATGGAGTCCAAGCATGGACTGTCAGAGTGCTGATTAACTTGGTTATTCTGTCATGGTTGGTGTGGAGCTTCTTCTGTTTTGAAGCTGCATTCATCCAGCCAATGCAAAAGTAGTTCATCATGCCACTGATTTCGGTTTGGTAAATGGTGGAAAGGCTCAAGATAGTGGATAGGCAAGTTAGAGATAAAGTTTTGACCTTTTCTTTTAGCTATGCTATTTATGAAGTCTGTCCAGTTAGGTTTTAGGTCAAAGCTAATTACTAGAATGTCACTGAGATTCTCAAATTAATAGCACTGCACATGAAGAGGAAGTCTTATGACTATTCCACTAGAAATGCACTTTGTCAGCCCATAGTCATGTTTTTCAGTTTATAATGCACCCAGGCTTGGACTGCATTGTCTGGGCAGTCAAGGACAGACGTTAACATTGCACAGACAGCAAAAAAATTCCTCACCGCTAACCTTACGACGAAAGAAAGGTCGTTGATGATGCAGCGGGAGAGAGAGCCACACAGCCCGGAAACAGGTCCTTTACCCCAATTTGCCTTTGCTGACCAAGATGCCCCATCCACACTAGTCTCATCCACCACATTTGGCCCACATCCAAATCTTTCCTATCCATGTACCTTTCAAAGGTTCAAAGGTCAGTTTATTGTCACATGTACCAATTAAGGTACAGTGAAACTCAAATTACCGTGTCTTTTAAATGTTTTTATAGCGCCTACCTCAACTACCTCCTTTGACAGCTCGTTCCATGTACTCACCATGTTCTGTGTGATAAAGTTGCCTCTCTGGTTCCTATTAAGACTTTCCCTCTCACTTTAAACCCAAGTCCTCTGGTTCTTAATTCACCTGTGCTGGTTAAAAATTCTGTGCAATCACACTATTTCCTTCATGATCTTATACATCTCTGTAACATAACCACCAGTGCTGCAAAGACTTCCAGCCTGCCCACCCTCTATAGTTTAGGCCCTCAAGTCCAAGCAACATCCTTGCAAATCCTCTGTATTCTTTCAAGCTTAACAGCATCCTTCCTACAGCAGGGTACCAAAACTGAACACAACACTCCAAATGCATCTTGTACCATTGTAACACAATGTTCCAACCTCTATACTTAATACCCTGACTAGTGAAGGCCAATGTACAAAAAGCCTTCATAACCACCCTTTCTACCCATGATGCCCCTTTCAGGGACCAATGTACCTGAACTCTTAGATTCCTCTGCTCTACAACACTCCCCAGGGCCCTGCCACTAACTGTGAAGGTGCTGTCCTGGTTTGACTTCCCAAAAAGCAACATTCTTTTATGCATTAAACACCATTAACTGTTCCTCAGTCCAGTTGCCCAGCTGATTAAGATCCTGCTGTGATTTTTGATAATCAACTTCGCTATCTATGATACTGCCTACTTTAGTGTCAACTGCATCCTTACTAATCATTACTAAAATATGATTAGTCCTTGGAGAGTGAGAAATTCCTGCAAACAAGTCCTGGAGTTGCCCATGCTTGGTTTCTAACAAGAAACTCTTTTTATGCAAGTTATGCTTTCAGCTGCTGGAGATTTTTTCTCCCCAGTTCTTATTGATATCAGTCTAACCTAAACCCTATTACATTTATGCAAGTGCTGTTTGATGAGAGAACATTAACTTGATTGCAAACATAGCAAGGAATTTATTAAATGATTAAAACAGAGGCACAAGTACAAAGTTTACGCATCATTTAATGTGGTACTTAATTTTAAAAGGACTTCTGAACAGCAACATGAACAACAGGTTTAAAAAACACAAAAGCACAGAAAATTAATCATTAAACAAATAGTTGTGGGGGAACCTTGAACAGAATAATGCTCTAATTTTTGAATAGATTACTGTTCGTACAAACAAATCCATATGGCTGATATAAAATGAGCCAATCAGCTTTTAATGTTTTCTTTAAAAGTATTCAATACACGGCTGTGAGTGGCTTTTGAAACAAGTAATTTGAATAAACACTGTTTAATTATATATTTTGATGGTTTCTTCACTTGAATGCTAAAATGTAACTGTTATTGGCTTTGATTAACACAAGCTTTGTTGTTTTCAAAATTTAAATAAAAATTCTTGGTATAAAACTTATCAATTGCTTCAATTCACCTAGTAGACTGTCCAACCGTCCTCAAGAGGACAATTGTCTTGGACAGATACTGATATGGTGAAGCTTTTAAATACAAAACATTTATGGTTTCCCCAAGTGAAAAGGGTTTCTTAAGGGTCAGCTTTTGAGTGCAATGTCAAGTAAACATTGTCACAGTTGCCCAGTATTCGAATAGTATAGGAAAAAACAACTCCAAATATCTGGGATTATTCTTCCTTTTTCACTTAAATAATATCATGGGGCACTTCAACCCTATCAGTTGAGGGAAGTACCAAGCTCTTAAGGAAACTCATTTGCTTTCAATTACGTTTAGCTTTCAGTCAGTAATTCATGTGTTTACCTCTCGTGGTTATTCTTATCCATGCCTTTAAAATATCTTTAACCTTTCTGTGCATTGCGGTATTTATTCTTATTATACCAAAGGAAGGTAATATTCAATGACCTTTGCCTAAAATGAGCTCTTCATAACTGGTCAGCAAGGAAAGTAGCGAACTCTGGCAATGGATCACTCTTTATGGTGGTTGCAAAAAACAAAACTGAGTATGTTTCTGTTTTAAAAACACTGCTTCCTCCACAGAGACCAAGTTTGACCATCCAGCCTCACGACAAAGTTTGACCATCCAGCCTCACGA
Organism: Rhinoraja longicauda; assembly: GCF_053455715.1. Lineage (NCBI taxonomy): Eukaryota > Metazoa > Chordata > Chondrichthyes > Rajiformes > Arhynchobatidae > Rhinoraja > Rhinoraja longicauda. The sequence goes on from NC_135955.1 coordinate 29,467,416, forward strand.
CAAAGAGTACAATAAAAGGTTCGATTTGACAGTTTCATTCAATTCCAAATCCTTTAAAAGGAAAGAAACATTCAAGGTGGAATAACTTTCTCTGATCTTCCATGACATGGTCCCAAATCTGTTCTGGGATTTAACACGGCACAGCAAAGAAATGTTGCAATTCAATTCTGAGTGCTGATTTCAGGCAGTGGTGTCTCTTCTGATAGCTGGGATGCACATTTCTTTGCCCTACTCCTCATTCTGTTTCTTGTAGCATACTGTGCCCGATTCATTTGACTTGCAGACAATTTATAGTTACTATGATTAGTACCCGGGTGTGGGGCAGGTCTAAACCAATATAAAGGCACCCCTTGTGCGATAGTTTGTGGTTACGTAGGTAATTGGAACCCTCTCTTCCCATTAGTTTTGTCAGACATGCATGCAGGTAAAAAGTTTACTTCCATCAGTATTTGTCATATTCAAAATTCAATTTTGGAAGTGCTATACCCATTGCTATACAGATAGCTATACCCATTGTGTCAACCAGTGTCCTGGTGTTTGATAGAGTGCAGTTAGAGAGCTTTTCAAAAGCATGGTTTACTTTCCCTTTCCATAACTAGATTTATGATAAACCTGAAAACCGAAACCTGCAGAACGTGGTGAATTAGTCTTTTAATTTGTTTTTTTTAAAAAAACACATCCTCAGACAAACGAAACAGGGTGCATGCACTCAGTCTACAAGTGATCAGACCATGCCAAAAACTCACACACAGTCCCAGTGCCCGTATTATGTGACATCTTATAGGTGAATTATTTGTCATTGTCAAGTCTTAATGAATATTCTTTCAAGGCACAGAAAACAGGCCAGCAACAAATTAAACCTGTGATATGTTTGGCAGGCAGGGGGAGGGAAGAAAGGAGTACAGGAGAAAATATTAGTAGCACGAAAAGACAATCTAGTCAAATTCCCATTCCATCATTTGACAATTAACCCGAAATTATTGATTTTTACGCCAAATAACGTCAATACGTCCATCATGCCAAATAACAAGTCAATATGTCCCCAAGGACACTTGCAGAACAATGAAACATGCTATACATTTTTCTGCCACCAGCAACTCTCAATCTCAAGGCAGTCAAGAGTGATGGGAGTGGTAGCAAAATAAGGAATAAACTACTGATCTGCTCAGAAGAAAGGATGCCTCGGTGTCAATCTTTTCCCCTGCAGGATGTCTCCTCAACTGGGACATGAAACCAATGCAGAATGCTCCTCGACATTTATGACAGCATCCCTGATGGAGTTGACATTAAACCGTCTGGCAATATTTGCACAGGTACCTCTCTGCCTTTGAAACTTCCTTATGAACTGGGAACTTCAACGTTTCCATCTCTTACATCTTTGCAACCGGCAGAACACAACATTCAACAGCTCAGAAGCTCTACAAAATAACAAGACTCCTACTTGAGGGAGGAATTTGCCGTTCCTTCAGATGGTGTTGTTTCATTCAGAAGTAACGAAGTGGAGGAAAGTGTCGTTGCCAAGGAGGCTGCTTCAAATAAAGACCCCGTGCTGGGCAAGACGTCCGGTCTGCGTCTGCGAAATCCCATTGCTACAAAACAAGGAGAAAACTTAGTTTGGCTTTCAACTAAATTACTGATTATCTGATCCACCAACATTTTTGAATTTATATTTTCAGCATTTATTTCACAACTGTAGTTGCATTCAAACAGAACAGCTTGTTGAGCTGCATCAGTTAGATTTCAACAACATTGCCATGGAGACATACCAGATAACTGGCAGATTTACATCTAATGAACCAGGTAAGTTTTATCGCCTGCTGACAGATGGGTCTGATACCAGTTCTTCATGCCAGATGTTCTTTTAAAATTGAATTGACATTCCCCAGGTGCCATGGGATTTGTACTTGAATGTAAATTCAAGCCCAAGGATCTCCAGTCTAGTAACAGCCACTGTGCTTCCATGACAGGTTACTGGTACACAACAAAGCAACAGCAACCAGTTATCTGGCTTTAGATGTTTGTGAAGGACAGGAATGGGGAAGACAAATAAAAAGTGACTTCACTTGTTTGTGGGCAGGAACGTAGCAAATGGAAGTTAATGTGGGAAATGTGGCTTCATTGATTTTTGTGAACATAACTGAAAAGCAGTGGATTTGTTCAATGGTAAATCTTTGGGCTGTTGACTTTTGATGGGCTCTGGGTGTGTTTTAATACAAGATCAACATGCAGGTATAGTTGTCGATTGCTATTTTCTCCCCACTCCTCCAAAGGTTGAAACTCTCTGCGGCTTTGCATCAAAAACTTAAATTCACAGGTCATTTGCAGCCCACATTAGAGACATCTTTAAACACGGGCTTTACTATGAAAGGGTTTGAATCCAGGAGAATTTTTTAAATTGCAATTAAAGCCTTGGACCTAGAATACTTTGAATAGCTTTGGTCTCATTAGCAAAGAAGGGAAATACCCACCATAGAGGGGGTGTAGTAAACATTCCTTAGAGTAATTCCAGAGGTGGCAGATTTGCCACACCTAGAGAGATCGCGTAGAGTGGGATTATATTATCCAGCATGTAGAAGAACAAGAGGCAATCTCACTGAAAGGTAGAAAATTCTCACAGGCTTTGAATGTGCTAGATGTAGGAAAGAGGTTTCATCTGACTAGGACCATGGCACAGTCTTATACAAGGGGAAAAACCATTCAGTATGAAGATGAAAAGTCCTTTCCTCAGAGAGTTGTGTAGCAGTGGAATTCCAAGACGACTCTGGAAGCTTCATCATTGTTTCCATTGAAAAAGATGGATAGATTTCCAGTCATTGCGGGAATCAAGAGCTATGGGGGCAGTGCTGGAGAATGGTGCAGAGGTAGAAGAACAGCCATGATTCCGACAATGACAGAACAGACTCGACGGCCCTCATGGCCTACTCCTGTTCCAATTTCTTATACAAGAGCTTAAGTTAAGATTTCAAATTTGGGAAATTTCAATTCAATTAAATTTTTTTAAATCCCCCTTGAAAAGCGAAATTCTTCTGTGAAAAGCAAAATTAAACTCGGTTTTGTATTTTTGTTAGAATTTTCTACTTTCAGAAAATGATTCTGATTCCTGCATTCACCCACCAGTAGCCTGATCTATTGTTTTGAAATCTCTTCCAGGACCACTTTCTTTCACCTTGTACTACCATTGTGTATCTATTTCTCATGCCTGCCCTTTACTCGATCAAAGATCTTCCGTTGCTCTTCTCTCCACCCTTCTCTACATTTAGTGCTTTTCAGTTCCGACAAAAAGTTATTGATCTGGGGTGTCACCTGTTTCTCTCTTCAGATTTAATAATTTTTTGTAAATGATCCAAAACGCACAGTATAACAAGCCTTTCAAATCCAGCGGCACTGTATAACATATATAACATATAACATATAACAACTACAGCATGGAAACAGGCCTGTCCGGCCCTACCAGTCCACGCCGACCATTCTCCCTGACCTAGTCTCATCTACCTGCACTCAGACCATAACCCTCCAATCCCCTCCTATCCATATACCTATCCAATTTACTCTTAAATAATAAAATCGAGCCAGCCTCCACCACTTCCACCGGAAGTCCATTCCATACAGCCACAACCCTCTGAGTAAAGAAGTTCCCCCTCATGTTACCCCTAAACCTTTGTCCCTCAATTCTGAAGCTATGTCCCCTTGTTGGAATCTTCCCCACTCTCAAAGGGAAAAGCCTACCCACGACAACTCTGTCCGTCCCTCTCAAAATTTTAAAAACCTCTATCAAGTCCCCCCTCAACCTTCTACGCTCCAAAGAATAAAGACCCAACCTGTTCAACCTCTCTCTATAGCCTAAGTGCTGAAACCCAGGCAACATTCTAGTAAATCTCCTCTGTACCCTCTCCATTTTGTCGACATCCTTCCTATAATTTGGCGACCAGAACTGCACACCATACTCCAGATTCGGCCTCACCAATGCCCTGTACAATTTCAACATTACATCCCAACTTCTATACTCGATGCTCTGATTTATAAAGGCAAGCATACCAAACTGAAATTATTTTTAAACCCATAGAATAAATGCTGCAAAATAGGATTTAATTCGATGCAAGAGAGTGAATGTTAATTCAGAGTTTTCAAATTCAGTAAAAAAAATGGCTACTCATTCAGCTCCCACCCAATTTTCCAAACACCCACACAATTTGCTCCCTAGTACTTGCTTCATACTCTGTTTAAATAAGAAAACAGCCATGGCCTCTATCCAAAACACAAATCTTCGGTATCAATCACACTGCACAGAAGTAGACCATTCCATCCATCTGGTCCATACTAGTATTTAAACTCGCTATGTCTCACTTTCACTTCACTCCTTTCTCTGGTATTATGCAGCATCCGTTTAATTGCATCTCGCTCTGATCTTTACCCATGCTGTCTGGCAGCGAGTTCCACAATCTCCTTACTATCTGGCTGACTACTGAGTTCCCTATGGGATTATTAATGACGATCCTCTATTTACAGTATTCCATCTCTATCCTCTCCCACAAATTGATGCATCTTCCTGAAAACCCCTTCAATTTTAAAGATCTCTAGTTCAGCCTTCGACATTCAGATAAAAGTAATGGCTGCCCACTAATTCTGATGTTAATTAGATTTGGTTACACATTTGAAATTAAAATGGTTAGTACTTTTCAGTGTTATGCTGCATTGCTCAAGTTTCTGCCTTTGAACTCAGTTATTAAAAGACATTATGTTCCAAGTGTCATAATAAATATAATTGAACCCCATGAGATTAAAGGAACAGTGGCAGCTTGAATATGAAGCTGACTGAGAGACAGAAAGCAGAGACCAGTGATGAACAGCTGTTTTTTTTCCAGGAGGAAATAGAGGGGTGTTTCCCCCGAGCCAACATAGAGATCTTTTTTGTGTGTACAGTGTAAAATCTCAAATTCTGCAAATGACACCAATCTCTTAAATGCGACCAACCCGAAGTATTGAATATCAGCCTTCAGGGGGACAAGCAGGCTGAAGATGTGGGAAGACACCAGTAACATTTAATACAGAAGTTTGAAATGATTCATTTTGATACAATAGATCAGCCAGTACAAACTAAATGGTACAAACTTAAAAGGAATTCAAAAATGCAAGGACCTAGGGGTGAGCACTGGTAAATCTTTGAAGGTAGCATAATGTTGAAACATCTCTTTATAAATAAAACACAGAATCCTTGGCTGTCTAAATCTTGTGCATGCGTATTTACAAAAAATAAGTAAGTTATAAAACACTCGATGGAAGTTAAAGAAAAAAAAACTGCACCTACTGGAAATCTAAAACAAAAACAGAAAATGCGTCAGACAAAGGATCTGACCTAAAACATTAACTCTGTTTCTCGTCCCATAGATACGGCCTGCTACGAGGTATTTCCAGCCTTATTTTTTTACTAAAAACTAGATGAAACCCACCATGAGTATTTTGTACAATTTTGAACAACTTTGTTTGGAAAGGCATCATGGTATTGAGCTGGGTTGATGAGATTTATTAGAATGTTACCATGAATGAAGAACTTCAGTTACATGGAGAGATTGGAAAAAACAGGGCTGTTCTCCTTAAGGGAGAGTTAATAGCAGTGCTCAAAATCATAAAGGCTTTTGTTGGAGTAAATAAATTGCTTCTAGTGGCAGGAGGGTCATTAACCAGAGGGCACAGACTTAAGTTAATTGGAAAATATACCAGAGGTAACACGAGGACAAATAAAAGGCTATGAGTTATTAGGATTTGGAAATGTGCTGCCTGAAAGGACAGTGGAAGATTAGCTAGTAAAAACTTTAAAATACAAGGGATTTGGATATACTTAGAGGGAAATTTGCAGGTAATGAAGGGAGCAAAAAAAAAATAGCACCTCTGAAGACTAGATGGATTGAATGACTTCGTTTTGTGCTGATTGTAAGATTCACATACAATTTTGCACTCTTATTTCTTAAATCAGGGATTAAGCTCAGAGTATATTTACATATGGCTTCACTGCTTTTCTCTTCAGAAGTTATTGGACAAAGAATCAGCCTCATTTGCACTGGAGATAAGTGGGAATGGAAGTAAACTCTGAATAGATTGGATTAAAAAATGACAAGGGTATTACTTTAATTTCAATAGTATTAAGTGTGGAATTAGGTTATAATGCCATTTCACTAAAATTAAGATAACTAAAACATCTGCAGAGTCTTAATTTTGACTCCTGTGTATCATTTCCAATTTCCAAAAATTGCAATTTATTATTCATCCAAAACTGTAATCCTATAGCAGAAATAATTTCAAATCAAAATTCTATATGAACAAAACAAAGAGCATTAATGGACAGTCCCTCTCACTTAGACATTAACCTTAGATTAATGCTAAAGTGAACAATGTCAAAATAAGGTTAAACACAACCACCAAGCCAGAATTACCTTCCTCGTCAAGGCTACAATAGCTCCTAGTTCCCAACAGCATCTCACTCTTCCCCTCACTCATGTCCTTTATGAGTCCAGAGGATGAAACATCCTGCTCTATGTATTTAACAACCGGAATGGAATTGCGAGCTTTCTTCGACGGAGATGATCGCAAGGCTGTGAAAATGAAAAATGGACAATGATACGAAATCCATTTGACAGACGACCAAAGACAAGCGTAACAACATATGAAGCAGAGGTCAGCCATACAGTCATTCAAAGCTGATGTGTCATTTAATATCATGGCAGATCTTCTGTGTTACTCCATGCTTGGCCTGAACCCAGAGAGCCGCAGATTTTCTTCCAAGCAAACACTTATTCAGTACGCTGTTGAATGCTATAATTGAATCCATTCCCTCTCAACAGTAACTTCCAGCTCCTAAACACTTTATTAAATGGGTTTCCCTCGTGTCACTCCTGGTTCTTTCGCCAGTCAATTTCATTTTATGTTCCCTGGTACTTGACTACATCCACCAAAGGGAACAGTTTCTATTTAACTACTCAGAATTCACTCATCTTTTCCTGAAATACCACAACTGGATCTTCTCAATCTCCTCTGTTTCAAGGAGAACCATCCCCAGCTTCTTATTGTATCCACATAACTGAAGTCCTCATCCTTAGGATTATTTTAGTAAATTGATTCTGCAGCCTGGCTGAAGCTCACATCTTTCCTAAAGGGCAGTGCTCAGAATTGGACACAATGCTCCAGATGAGCTGAACCTGTGTTTGATAAATGGTCATTATGACTTGCTCTGTAGTGTACAACTCTATTCATAAGGCCTATGGTCCCACATGATTTTTAACATGGGCAGCAGAGTGGGCAGCTGGTAGAGCTGCTGCCTCACAGTGCCAGAGACCCAAGTTCGATCCTTCCAGAAGTTACCTGATTGATGAGTAATTTCAGCAATGTAAAACATAAAACATTACAACACATAAATGGGCCTTTTGGCTCACACTTCCATTGCCCATGATGCCACTTTAAACTAATCTCACCTGCCCGTACACGATCTATATCATCTCCAATCTCCTGCCTGATCGTCTTCCGCTATTATTTTAGAATCACATCACCAACAGTATATCTCTTGAAATATTAAAAGGGATCTATAAAGCTCAGGATCGCCAGGATACTATATGCACAGTACTTCCCGATTAGCGAAATGCTAGTGGAATCTTGCAGTTTTGGCAAAGTCCAGGGGTTTTCCTGGATATGTAAATGTATTCTCTAATCAAACTAAACACTTCAAAATAAAATTATCCAACACTAGATAGGGAGAATACGTTATTGATGCCAATTGTACAGCTGGTCATAACAATTTGTAGAGAAACCAAAGTTAGCTTTTTGAAATTCCAAAAAGTTGCATTCCTGTCAACCTACAACATAGACAGGTACTGTATATGGACTGAAAGGGTTTGAGGATGTGGGCCAATGCAGGTAAATGGGACAAGCCCAGAATGGACTTTGGTCATAGAGTCATAGTGATACAGCATGGAAACAGGCCCTTCAGCCCAACTTGCTCACACAAGTCCCACCTGCCCGTATTTGGTCCATATCCCTCCAAACCTCTCCTGTCCATGTACCCATCTAACCGTTTCTTAAATGTTGGGATAGTCCCAGCCTCAACTACCTCCTCTGGCAGCTTGTTCCATACACCCACCATCACAGGAAAAGGAGCTAGGGTGATGGGACTAATTGGCTTGCTCTTTCGAACAGCTGTCACAATCACAATGGATTGAATGGTCATCTGTGTTGAGCGATTATATTTGGACATTTTTTCCATTTAACCTGCCCGTTTCTAAAAAGGGCAGACAATAATCAGTATTAAACATTTCCTGATACTCACAAAATGTCTTCTTAAACACTCTGCTGCTCATAAACTTCAGAAAGCGGTCAGCATAGAATCCCGGCCTATGGACAGAGACAGAGTCCTACGGAAAGATAATAAAGGACGCATCAATAAGGCAGTACATGAACCCGTGCCCTATTACACCAAGGGTTAGTGACAAATTGAGTCCAGGAGTAAATCACTGAAATAAAATGCAGAGGTGATGACACAAGGGTCTAAATAAATATTGTTCAGTTTCATTGTTCTTGTCACTGCAATTGTATACTAACGTAACAGCTAGTTGTGCAATTTGTCCTCACTTTTCCTGCAACTATGCGATTTCTTTAACATTAGTATTTCTGGTGTTGCGACTGCACTACATTTCTGCTAGTCCCACTGTTCTGTTTTGCTGAATGATGCTTTGCAACAAGGTATCACAGGCCTCTGTTGCCACTGGAAAGATCAAGGGTGCAAAGGTGCGAAGCAAAATTAATCCTGAGGGAGATTATCAGCATTATTCCTATCATGTCGATGATATGTTGCTGCTTAATTTGTGACATCTAATATTTTAGTGCTTAGAGCAGAAGAATAAAGGTCTTGCTTCAGCAAGATTACACTGACTGTAGCTGTTTCACAAAATGCTGGAGTAACTCAGCAGGTCAGGCAGCATCTCAGGAGAGAAGGAATGGGTGACGTTTCGGGTCGAGACCCTTCTTCAGACTGATGTCAGGGGGGCGGGACAAAGGTGGAGACAGGAAGATAGAGGGAGAACTGGGAAGGAAGAGGGGAAGTGAGGGACAGAGGAACTATCTTTAGATAGCCCTCAACTTTAGATAGTTCCTCTGTCCCTCTCTTCCGCTCCCCCTTCCCAGTTCTCCCTCTATCTTCCTGTCTCCACCTATATCCTTCCTTTGTCCCGCCCCCCTGACATCAGTCTGAAGGATCTCGACCCGAAACGTCACCATTCCTTCTCCCCTGAGATGCTGCCTGACCTGCTGAGTTACTCCAGTATTTTGTGAAATAAATACCTTTGATTTGTACCAGCATCTGCAGTTATTTTCTTACACAGACTGTAGCTGTGGTCTCTGTAGCCTAGGAAAGATATATGTGTCTCTGAGGCAATGCATGGTAGATTCACTACATTTGATTGATGTGAGAAGTAGGTTCTCTTTTGCGATGAAGAGTGGTCTGCACTCACTAGAGTTTGGGGGAATGTTAAGTGATCATACTGTGATGCACAACATTCCAAGAAGGATGACAGGATAAATTCAGATTAATTTGTCATCTACATCAGGGTGCAATGAAATTTCTTGTTCACATGAAAGTCAGAATACACAGTACACATGATAATGGTAATACCACAATAAGTACAATGACAAATGCAAAACAGAAGATGCGAGAGGCTGTATGTTCTAACTGAAGAGTGTCGGAATAAGAGGCCGGCTTCTTAGGACAGTGTTAAAAGGAGAACATCTACAGCTGCAAAGCTTCATTATTTAAGGCACTGGGCGGGTAGTTACTGAGATTATTATTTTTCAGCATCACTGATAGAGCAAACAAAAAAAATCGGTGGGTAAATGTTATGACAGAGAATTAGCCACGATTTTAATGATGGAAGAACAAGCTAAGACTGCTTTATAGCCTAATTCTGCGGTCTACATGGCATAATCTATAGTGTGACATCACTATAATGGCATTTTGTGTTTGTATTCTACTGCTGCATGCTAAAATGCTGCCTCTTCTGCAAATCCCAAAGCCCAAATCTATTGCTCAATAGAGTTTGGGGAGATATAATGCCAGGATTTGTTTATTATAATATTCTTATATTGCATCGATAAATAACATTTATCGTGGGCGGCACGGTGGCACAGCAGTAGAGTTGCTGCCTTACAGCGAATGCAGCACCAGAGACTCAGGTTCGATCATGACTATGGGCGCCGTCTGTACAGAGTTTGTACGTTCTCCCCGGGACCTGCGTGGGTTTTCTCCGAGATCTTCGGTTTCCTCCCACACTCCAAAGACGTACAGGTATGTAGGTTAATTGGTTAATTGGCTGGGAAAATGTAAAAATTGTCCCTCGTGGGTGTAGGATAGTGTTAGTGTGCGGGGATCGCTGGGCGGCACAGACCCGGTGGGCCGAAGGGCCTGTTTCTGCGCTGTAACTCTAAATCTAAAAAACATTGCTCTCTTGCAATTCTGTGGGAACGCGATTATCACAAAGTGATGTACACTGGCAGAGTTTGTCACCTAAATTCTACATTTCCCTCAACTTTCTATCCTTGTCTCCTGCGCTATTCCAATGAAGCTCCAAGTATACTCAAGGAACAGCACTTGATCATCCGCAGAACAGCTTCTCAAATTAATCAGAGTTAAAGTAGTGCACATTTCTACCTTTTGTAGCTTCAGATAATGATTCTGCTTCATTTAAAGTTTAAACCTCCCCCAGAATAATCACCATCTTCTTTACTTGACCATTAGCACTCATAATTTGTACCATCTCGTATTATCATTCTATTGCCATGCCCCTTCTTACTATCACAAACCTTCCTTTCAGCATACTACCCAATTTACTCTGCACCTTAAAACCCAAATTTCTAAATGCAGTTGGAATAAGAACAAGCAGATGTCTTCGCTCAGTTTCTCCCTCCACAGATGCTGCCTGATCCGTAGAATATTTGATTAACATTTAGCAAAATCTGCACAATTTTACTTTCTTTGTCCATGGTCTATTTCGTCTTAAGGTAATAATAGGAGCCAATTCCCAATTCCCCCATTTGATATATGGAGTGTTTGATATCCGAGTCACCATTTATTGTGCGGTAATACCAAAGGTCATCAGTGCCTTATCAACAATGGCCATTTTGCCTGTAGCACACAATGCACATTGGGAACACGCCAGAGAGATAGATATGGACTGGGAAACAAGAAAGAATTCTGACTGCTCAAGTTCACTCGATACCGTTAAACATCTTACATGATTTCACCACATGGATTATTTTTTTAATCAAACCAACATGAATCTTATTCGTTTTAAAGAGGGAGTATTCAACCTTGGGACATGTACAATCTGTGCTATTGTTCACACATCGGCCCTCTTTTGTGCACAGCCGCAGTCCCAGAATTGATCAATTCCCATGGTCAATTCCCCAGTGACCCAGTAATTCTCAAATTATTGGGGGCTCTGGGTCAAGTCTGAAACATTAACATGTGTGGCTGAATGTAACATTATTCCATTTACCTTGCCAGTCGTGAAAATAGCAGGAACAGATCATAAAGCCACAAGCTGTTGTGCTTGTAATGGGTACAGTGGCCTAGTGGTTTAATTAATGGATTGTGAGCCAGTGCTTTGGCCCATTGATTCACAGCATGGTAGCGGGGGAATTATAATTCACATAATTAGGTGTAGGAAAATAACTGCAGATGCTGGTACAAATCGAAGGTATGCTGGAGTAACTCAGCAGGTCAGGCAGCATCTAGGAGAGGGGGAATGGGTGACGTTTCGGGTTGAGACCCTTCTTCAGACTGAGGAAGGGTTTCGACCCGAAACGTTACCCATTCTCCCTCTCCTAGATGCTGCCTGACCTGCTGAGTTACTCCAGCATTGTGATACCACATAATTAGGTGAATCAGGAATTAAAGCTAATCTCTGTAAAGATAACAATGAAGGTATCAGATTGCTGTAAAAACCCATCTGGCTCTTTCATGACCTGTGGGGATACAAATTACTATCTTTATCCACTGACTTCAGACCAACCAATCTGGTTGACTCTTAACTATTTTCTTCATATGTGGGTAATTAAGGATGAACACTGGATGCAAACATCGTTGGAAATGCCAGCATTCTGTGAACAATATTAAAATAAAGCTCCAATTCAACGGTTAGCGAATGCAGCAAAGGATCCCGACTACGACTCACGCCAATACTTCCATTGGCACTTTGTGATAATAGTTTCGTTTAGAGATACAGCTTGGAATGCGGCCTTTTGGCCCAGAGTCTACGCTGACCATCAATCACACAAGTTCTGTGTTAACCCACTTTCGCTTCCATTCCTTACACATTAGGGGCAATTCGTGTCCAATTTGGTTACAAACACGCATGTTTCGGGGATGCGGGAGGAAACTGGAGCACCCGAGAAAACCCATTCCGTCACCAGGAGAATGTGACAACTCCATGCAGACAACGCTGGAGGACAGGGTTGAACGCAGGTCTCTGGTACTGTGAGGCAACAACTCTACCAACTGCACCACCATGCTGCTCTGACAATAACTTATTATCATGCAGCAAGGCAGCAGTGCACAGGACATTCTGAACAATTGGTACAGGACTGTTATCCTCGTATGTGACTATCATAAAGACAAATTAAAAATAAGAATGTACAAATCAATGTTTAAAGAAACCTACCGTAATTATTATAGCTTACAATTACACAATTTGACCCCTCAGGTCAACTCCCCCACCAGCAAACAATAAACAATGTTTCAATGTGCCCCGAATAAATAAAACATTAATGAATTCAATAGGAAATTTAGGAGAAAGTTCTTTCCAGAGAGGGTATGTTCTCACATGAGAATGTTGAGCTTGCTCCCACAAGTGAGTGTGGGGAACAGGGCAAGTTGCAAGAGCACATGGGGGGGGGGGGGGGGGGGGGACGACGACGCAATAAAAGAGATTGTTTACAGTGATGAGATGACATAAAGAGGGCTGTCATAAGGCTCATGGTACCAAGGATCCATTTAGACCAGAATGCACAGCAAATTATATATAATAATGCATCTATACAGGGGATCCATTTATGGAAAGGGTGTATATACTGTTCAGTATCTGCATCTGGCCCTAACAATTTGATACAATAATGAAAACCTGTGTTTCTGGGTGCTTTCTCAGTTTGCCTTAATGACTTTTTCTTGGGGTAGTTGCTGGTAATTTCCCTTTCCCCCAGTTCGTGCTTTGGTCATAAAAATAGATGATATGCACACCTACCCCATCATAGACAAGAGCTTTCCAGGAATGTTCCAGCTTCTTGATGAACCTTTAATAGTAGGAAAATATCACGGTTTAAAAGTACAAAATCATTGCAATTTTGATTTGATAATGCTAAAAATAGAGCATCGTGGCGACAATTTGTCAATGGAACTTTGCAAGTTATAAACATTCAAAATTTTATTAAATATTGTTCTCATGATAGAGATATGCAAAATCAAGTGACAAGGCATCGTCAAGCTTTGAGCTTCATACTTCAAGCTCTCAGTTATATGATTAAACACTTCCAGGTTAGCAAACCTAACCACACAGTAAACACTCCCTTACTTTGTCATCAATATACAAAGTACATTATATACTTTGTATATTGACGACACCCAGGATTGTCTCCTGCCCTATTATCATCATGTGAATCCCCCCTTCCCTTAGCAGCGTGTCAAAGCCCAAATGCCCAACTTCGCAGCACGTGATTGAGCACATTTCTGTTGAATCCGGCTGGTATGGTGGATGGTCTGATGTACTGGCTCCCAAATTCTTTCCCAATCTAGCCATAGTCTTAAACAAACCTGCAATTTAGTTAGGTCCTACCAATTTGTTATTGACAAAATTATCTAGATTTGAATTTTCACACGTTTTGTTTTGCTGAGACACAATGCCATTCACAGCTCCCACACTTGCAAGATCAGTTGCATTCTCTAGCACGGAAACAGGTCCCATGACCCACCAAATCTGTGCCACCCACCAAACACCATGCACACTACTCCCATTTTGTTCTGCTCATATTCCCATCAAACCCCAACCACTCGCTTACAAACTAGGGGCAAGTTATACTGGCCAATTAGCCTACAAATTTCAATGTCTTTGGATGCGATCCATGTGATCACAGCCAGGATGTGTAAACGCAAAGCACTGGAGTGCAAGATTGAACTCGGGTCACTGGTGCTATCTGGCCACAACATAGTCCCACTAGCCGTAATGTGGTGTCACCCTCAATTTGAAATGGAAGGGTAAATTGAATAGAAACATTCATTCTGTTATAGATACCCACTACCCCACTACAAACCAGCAACTCCCACGGGATTTTCAATGTGCACTTTCAAGAACCTGGACAAGAAGCATTTTAATTTGAAGGCATCCAAATTTTTTGCTGCTGTGTTGCGGAAGGAAAGGAATGAGATTCAACATGCATGTGTTGGCAAAGTCAAAGCTTCAATGCAGGTCAATCTGTACATGGGATCTTAGCTAGTGCGACAGGGCAGTTTGAAAATAGAAGCATTTGCTCTACTCGAGCAGTCAAACCTGTAGGACTGCAGAATGTCAATGATGGCCATGTAAAGGAGGATCCGCTCTCCTTTGCTATTTTTAGCAGGTATGCCACCCATTCTGGAAAGAGAACAGAAGAAAGAATTGAGAAAATAGTGGCTAAAAATAATCAAAAATCATTGGAAGTAGCAGGTTGTTGAGGTGGGGCTGGCCAGGTAGAGGGAGGGGTGGTGGTGGAGGGTGGCAATTCTTTAACTTCGGCTGATATTAAATGAATTGCCCAACTTACACCCACACAATTAAACCTTAATTGGACTCTGGGGTTGGAATAATTCATTTTACCCCATTCCTCAGAAATTCTCAGACTTACAAAACATACCAGAAAAGCACATGAACATATATCTGAAGATGATTGATGTTCTAAACACAGACAGTATTCCACAAACGCTTTGCATTTACCATGTTATGGCTAGGACCCATTCTATATTTCTTGCCACGATTCACATGTTCAACATCCTAACATTAAAATTAATATTCACTAAATTGACCCGCTATCAGTTTCCATATTTCCCCTCTGCCCCAGTCTCGGCTCAAATCACAATTTAATTCATGCCTTTGTTCACTCTAGACCTGGCCTTATAGTACTCTCCTGGAGAACTTCCCTTTATCTTTCTTGGATAGATTTCATCTTATTCAAAGCTCTGCTGCCCATGTGTTAGATTGCACTAATTGCCACCTTGGTATTAGTCATACACCATCTCCGCTGGTTGAAATACTGTGACCATTAGGTTCTGTTAGGTCCGTAATCTCCTCCAGTCTTTTAATCCTCCAAACTTTCAGCACCCCTCCATTCGTTGCATCTCTCTCAGTGAGGACTTTGACCCACGACAATTTGCCTACTGCCACAATAGATCAACAGGGGAAGGGTCTCGACCCGAAACGTCACCCATTCCTTCTCTCCCGAGATGCTGCCTGACCTGCTGAGTTACTCCAGCATTTTGTGAATAAACAGGGATACAATGTAACTGGCTCTCCACTTGTACGATACGAATACGTACGTCAGGCTGTCATTCATTGACTTCAGAGAACTTATCGTAGGGCTGCGTTCATTACTGTGCATTCGAATGAAATGCAGAGCAGCCAACAAATCATTCACTAACAGAAATTAATTTAAATTCAAAGAATATTGATCATTTGACATGACTTACGTTTCATCTGTTCCAATAGATTCCCCTGAATTTGTCACACCCTGTATAGATTCCAAGGCAGTGGAGTACAACACCTTCTGCCCTACTGTACGTTTCCCATCTGGAGCAGACTGAAGTTTCTCCACCTCATTTTCTTTCTCTTTGTCAGCTAGATCCAAGTTATGGATTCCCAACAACAGGCTGTAGTCCATGATCTTGAAACTTTCCAAAACCTGTAATTATATGCGTTATTTAATATCCAATGGTACAAGGAATCAATGGTATTTTCACAACGAGTTGAACATAGCTACTCAAATATCAAACCGCTGTTAATGGAATCGAAAATAAAAGCAGAAAATGCTCTTTGACCTGAAACATTAACTCCCGTTTCTCTTCCCACAGATGCAGCCTGACCTGCTGAGTTTTCCTAGCATTTTCCATTTTTATTTTAAATTTCCAGCATCTGCAGTTTCTTTTATTTTCACATAAAAGTTACTGGCATCATTTGACTGAATCCAAACTTACTGTAACAAAAATAACAAATATTCATGAAGAGCTAGTCACAATAGCCAGCATCTAGAAGACTACTTTAACACAGAAAACAACCCAAGATGTTTCTCAGAAAGGTCATGAAGATTCAACACTGAGCCACTTAAGGAAATTCGAGCAGAGGGCCAAAGGTTTGGTCAAAGAGGTAGGTTCTACTAAATGGTTTAAGAGAAGAAAGAGGTTAAGAAGTTCAATGAGGGAATTAGAAGTGCGATGGGTGAATGAGACTTGGACCAGGTAGTGTGGGCAGTCGAATTATTTGAATGCAGCGAGTTCACGGACAGGGCCTGATGACAATGTGAATGTCTAGGAATAGTTGAATTAAGAAGGACAAATGATTGAACAAACAAGTGAACTGAGAAAGAGGCAAAGATGGTCAAAGTTGAGAAATTACAAAAAACTAAATTTGAATCTTATAAGTGACCAGTATGTTTATTTACCTCCTGAATGACAGTATGTACACCTAGCACTCATGCAGGGAGCAAGGCGAGGGTCAAAAGGCGAGGCATGGGGAGAAACAGGAGAATTGGAGAGATAGAGTTCAAGTTTCAGGTTAATGATTTTTCATCAGGATCAGGAAACATTACAAAACACGTTTTAAGTTGCAGAAAAGGGAAATAGAGAGAACAAAGGGACATTTGTGGAGACCAAGAGAAGCTAAATGCCACGGATGGTGTAGGCTCAGTGAGCATTTAAGGTTTGTTAATCGCAACCTGATCTGCTTAAAGGGGATGCAAATACAGGAACTATACGAGTACACTAGGTAAAGGAGAAAAAAATGTGGGAGCGTGAAATACAAAATACAGCAATTACTGAAAAACTGAAATAAAATGAATACTGTAAATACCAGCAGGTTAAACAACTTACATAGAGGAAGAAAAAAAAAGTTAATATTACAGATTGATGATCTTGCATCAGATCTGTCCATTTCTGACAAACCTGAAAGACTGGTTATCAATAATTGTTGAATTTGGTATTAAAACCCAAGGAATCACTGGAATGTGCCCACATGGAAGATGAGAACCTGGTCCTCAATCTTACATTAGGCTTTGTTGGAACAGTGTGAGGGGCCAAAGTCAAGGTCAGAGGAATCATGTGTTGCCAGAGACACAAACATCCTTGAGATGAAGTTCAATTCACTTGCAACTTTTTCAGTTTAGTGTATAGTGTGTTAGATGCTCCGATACATCAATAAAACTAACTGTAGATCGGGAGATGGCTTTGGCAGACCACCACCATTCAGTTAGAAATTATGCTTTCAGTTGCCTGTCACTTTAATTTTCTAACTCACTCCAGTCTTGAAATGCTCTATGAAACTTGAGGAACAGTATTTCATCTGCCGTCAAGGTGCACTGCAGCCCTCTGCACAAGACAGTGACTTCCATCTCAGACGACTGGCTTCTCCGGTGTATCAGAACTGGCCAGCTCAGATGCAAATTCATTGATCTGAAATATTAACTCATTTTCTTGTCTCTACACAAGCTGAATGACGTGCTAAGTATTTCTAGCATTTAACTTTACTTCAGATCTCTAGCTTCTGCAGTTTTTTGTTTTGAAGAGATGGGAAGCAGGCATGGTCAAAACAGGATGGATGAAGGACGAGCGAGGGGGGTGCACAAAACAATTAACAGCTGAGGGGTCACAGAGATACAGTCAAGGCAAGACTACAAGAAATCACCCATATACTTACTGAACATTAAACCCATTGGGGAAAGATGTTGATATTTTCAATGCTAAGACAAAGTACAGAAGGAGTCAAAAATGAGTCAAGAGATTGATCTATTTAAATGAGCAATGCTACTGTAAATACTTTTCCTTCAGTGTGATATAAGCATTGGGACAGAGGTCAATGTTCACTGTTTATCACAAAATGACCGTAGGAAAATAGTGAGGAACAATTCCTCAAACTGTTACTAGATTGGAACTTTGGGGATTTTAATCCAGTGAAGACGAAGAAACAGATACATTTGCAAAATCAGAATAGTGAGAGACTTCTAGTGGTGACATTCCAAGCACTCGCTGAATTTATGCTTCCAAGTGGGTTCAGGAGGTGAAGAAAGAGAGAGTGAGAAAAAAACAATTACTAACAGCTTGAAATACTGAGAGATCCAGTCAGCCCTGAGAATGAACAGTAATGCATCAGATCGATGGTGCACATTGTGGCCATAATGTGCTAATGGTTAAGGGAGTGAATGTTTGGGATTAGAAGAATGAGCAATCAGACTGCTTTGTCCCAGGCTAGTATTAAGTTTCTCCAGCGTTTTCAGAGCTACACTCTTCAGGTGTGTGCAGATAATTCCATTTCACTCCCAATTGTGTCGTAAATAATGGAAAGGGTTTGGATCTCTGCAGGATGCCTGGCCTTTGACCTATTGTTACAAGAGTACTATTGTTACAAGTTATGTGGCTGGTCCAATTATTATTCAGGTCATGGTAGTGTGGCCATCCAGATGCTGATAATGGGAATGGTAATTAATGGAATGGTAATCTATTAATTGAAGGTCGTTAGATTTTGTCCAGTTAGAAATTGTACTTTTCCTTGCAGATGTGGCATAAATATTACTTTTCACTTCTCATGCTGATGAAGGAGGTTGCAAGTTTTATCTTCCCCAAGAATCATTTAATATAAAGGGTTATGAATGCTTGACTTTTTTCTTATCAGTTTTTGTGCTTTTGACATCAATCATTACAATACTGTGGAGGTATGGTCACCAGAGTGTGATTGCGTATTTTCTGACTTGTGGACAAAAATGAACCTGTAAAGTGGAATCCATTTGTCACCCAGGGATAGCCTGTAGTCCATGCTAGTTTAAACCTTTACTTTGCTCATCTTTCCAGAAGGCTGATACGAATCACAAATTAATTTCTACTGGGCATTATTTGAAATTCATCAACAACTAAATTCATCCTTCCTTTCAAAATCTTTTAGTTTCATTTATTGTATTATGTTTCCTCAATATGCAAATGTAACAGGAAGAGGAGCAGTGATTGGCTGCCTCTAGGTATTGAGAGTACATTTAAGAAAAATAAAAAAATGTTGAACAAAAAGATGGATTTAATTTTAGATGAATTTCAAATAAATATCCAACAGAAAATGTTCCTGCCTTCTAATAATATGGAAGGTATAGATTCCTTAATGTTTAAAGATTCTGACAAGAATGGTTCCCAAAAATAATGCTGTACAAATTTATTTTGAGAGTTTGGGGGATAAAAATGCTTCAATGTCGCGAGGGCATGCATTGAATTGGGTTTCCAAACATCAGGTCCAATGAAGTAAAATAAAGCAAATTTCAGAAGCAGAGGTCAATGCGCAAACGTTACCTGTTTAATGCTTAAAACAGAGGACCCAATTTTTAGCCATGTGATGTTCTACTTAAACAAGTGTTTAAAATGTGTGCCACCTTTTGCAGATCCCGAACAAACATTTTCCATCAGTCTGATTATTCTAAAGCTATTTATAAATTTGGCAGCAATGACTCGAAGGCAGTCTACATAATATTCTGCTCCCTCTTTTCTCACACTCCAATAAAAATTTACAATTCCTGAACCTTTCCTTTATACTGCTTGTGGTTTTAGATGGTTTCAGCCTTTGTTTCTTTGAGGAATTATCTCTGTCAAATTATTTATTCAAAATGCTCATAAAATACATCAATACATACTAAAATCTCTGTTCCTGTTGAACTTGGCAAACATAAAAGCAAATCAAGTAGTTTGAAACATGGTTTTCTTTCCAAATTAGTTGTTTGAGCAAAAAGAATGAAGCAGCAGATTTTGTCTCAAGTAGTATGATTGCCACTATTTCTGGATTCATATTCATATTTCATGACACAAAAAGAGGTCATTGGATCTATTAGTCTAATCTGGCTCTTGGAGCAATCCCATCAGTCCTATTCCCTCAATAGTCCTGCAATTTATTCTCTCCCTCATGACCACCATCTCCTCAATTGTCCTTGAGCCTCAAATCTGTAGATCAACCTGCATGGTAGCAATGTGAACAAATACAAAAAATAGTGGGGAAAAAAAAGTGCTAGAGTAACTCAGTGGGTCAGGCAGCATCTCTTGCGAACATGGATAGGTGACGTTTCTGGTCGCAACCCTTTTTCATACTGATTGTTGTGGGAGAAAGCTGGAAGTGAGGTGGGGCCGGACAAAGACTGGCACATAATAGGTGGATACGGGTGATAAAGGGGAATGATATATAGACTAAATACCCACCTCGGGTTGTCAGGGGTAATTACACATGCTGGTTCCAGCTACTGGTTGCGCTCACCTCTGCCCAAGAAGTCAATGAACCCAAACATATGAAAGGAATATGAAAGGATCACACATTCTTGCGGGGCCGGATTAACATAGTAGTAAAAGTAGCATTTGCTACGGGCCCCGCGCTTTCGGAGCCCCCTGCGCTGTGTTGCGCACCGGGTCCCCAACCGCCGCGGTTAGAATGTGTTGGCGGGGCAGCGAGGACCAATGGGCAGCTGGTGCGTCACTGCCCAACCGCCAACCCCGAGACACAGACCTTCACCCCCCCACCACCAGGGGTGCAATGCTGCCGGATCAAGACCTTTAAAGAAAGGTCACCCCACTTCACGCCTCTGTGGTGTCGACCCGAGCCCCAGCCACAGGCTCCGTCGGCCAGACCCGACCAGGCCCCGACCTGGGCTTCTATGCGGCGATCCGAGAGGCATCGAGACCGTGGCGTCGCGATAAAGGGCTCCGGAGAGCGTTCCCAGTCCATAGCCGCGGCCCATCGGGAAGTTAAGACACAGAATGCTGGAGAAACTCAGCAGGATCTCTGGACCGCAGGAATGGGTAATGTCTCGGATCGAGACCTTTCTTCTACGCCGCGGTGTCGATGCCTCCCGAATCGCCGCATAGAAGCCCGGGTCCTGGCCCCGCCGGGGCCTCGCGGGTAGAAGCCTGGGTCAGGTGAAGTGGCCGACGGAGCCCACGGCTGGGGCCCGGGTCGACATCAGAGGCGTGCAGTGGGGCGTCAACAGTGGCGAGACCTCGGCGGCGGTAGCAGGGAAGCCTCGCAATGATGGGGCCTCGGCGGCAAAGCCTCGCGACAATGGGGCCGCGGCGGCGGCACCTCATGGGTCGACCCGCGGTCAACAAGAGCGTGAAGGACCGCTGTGAGGGGAGGGAGGGCAAGAACAATGGGGATCGCTGTTGGGGGGGAGACGGACAAAAGGAGCCGCCGTGCTTTGTAACTGTCATTTTTTGTACAAATGTGAGATTGAAATGCATTAAAAGCCAAGATGCTTAAATCATGAAATAAAAATGTAAAAAATGCTGGAAACACCCAATCGGACAGGCAATATTATAATAAGAGAAATGTTTAGCCACTGTAGGCCCCGACACTGTAGGCCCAGACAGCGTTGGCTATCTAGGGTTGCCAACTGTCCCGTAGTAGCTGGGACATCCCATATTTTGGGCTACATTGGCTTGTCCCGTATGGGACCACCCATGTCCCGTATTGGACCTGGGGGGGGGGGGGGCATCGGCGCTGGGTGCTGTAGGCCCAGACGCTGCCTAACGGAGGTTGCGTAGCAGCCTGCCTCACAGCCTGGGCGGCTGCCATTGGTGGAGCTGGAGCACTTGGCCGCTGGCTGGATGAGGTCACGTGGGGCACAGGCGGTGAAGTCACCCTGTCCCGTATTTAGGGCCCCTTTATAACATATGCTACGGGCCCTGCACTAGCTTAATCTGGCCCTGGTTTCTTGTGACGTTTTTTAAATTTCTCTCCAGATTTTCTTTCAATACTTCTGAGTTCTGAGAACAGAATAGTTAGGCTTTAGGGTGTGGGGAACGGGGACAGAGAGAAGTGAACACATTGTTGAGAATCATTCAATTGCATCACAAATAGCGTTCACTCTCCAACTGGCTGAAGATGTGAGGTAAGGAGACAAAGACAGCTGTGATGCCCAACCAATATTGGGACTATTGAAGTGGAACTATGAAACTTAAGTCACATGAAGCCCCCAGGAATACATCCAGAATCCAAAATCAATGTTCTACAAAGGCATTAAGACTATCCTGAGAAACCCCCCATGGGAAGATTAGATTTAGGATAATATTTCCAGCATTTAAATGGAACTGCAGATGATGGTTTACAAAAAAAGACACAAAGTGATGGAGTAACTCAGCAGATCAGGGCAGCATCTCTGGAGAACATGGATAGGTGACATTTCGGGTCAGGACCTTACTTCAGACTGATTTGTGGTGGGGAAGAAGGGGGGAGAGAAGAGTGGGGAAGAAAGTTGATGAGAGGAGGAACAGGACAAAGCTTGGCAAGGGATAGGTATGTAAAGGTGAGAGCGGGGGGGGGGGGGGGGGGGGGGGGGGTGGGATTGATAGGCAGATGGTTGGACAAAGGCCAGAGATGAAAAGACAAGAGGTGAGATGAGGTTTGAAGAGTTGCGAACTGTGAATCAGAGGAAGGAATGCAAGTGGAAGGGGAGAGGGTGAAATGGGTGCGAGTCCAGGTTGGGCACAGGGAAGATGGAAAAAAGGAGGGTATGAAGAAGGGTCTCAACCCGAACCGTCCCCCATTCCTTCTCTCCAGAGATGGTGCCTGTCCCACTGAGTTACTCCAGCATTTTGTGTCTCTTCAAAAAAAGGTGGGGGTGGGTTCGATTAGTTACCTAAAATGACAGAATTCAATGTTTATATCATTAGGTTGTAAGCTACCCAAGTGAAATGGGTGCGAGGTGCTGTTCCTCCAGTTTGCATGCGGCCTCACTCTAGCAAAGAGGAGGCCCACGACAGAAAGGTCAGTGTGGGAATGGGAAGAGCGGCAAGGCTGGAGCAACTCTACATCTATTTAAAATAGACCACCTAAAAGAACAAAGTTAATAAGTTTGCAGGGAATATTTGTGTTAAATCTAGGCCATCTCTATAATCTGCCACCATAACATCTTTCAAAGTGATGTCAATCAAATTGAGATTATGTATTGCGTGGGTGGGACGTGGTATGATTTGTAAATGCTGGTGCAGTGTCATGGTTGCCAACCTTACATGGTCATCCCTGGCATGGGTTGAATACAGACCACACTTTGACAAGACTCCGTTGACTTTTAATCTCCAGGGGAATGTAGAGGAATAGAATTGCACAACATTACCCAGCACTTAGCCAATAGCTCTATCTGCCTTGGTGTGCAAATGCTTATCCCAACACTGAAATGCTGTTCACAACCCTCTACCACTCTCTCAAGTAGTGCATTCCAGGTATTTGCCTCTCTCTGGGTGAAGACACTGCCCTTCATATCCCCTTCGAATCTCTTCACCCTTATCCCAAGGTTGTGCCTTCCCGTTTTTTTTCTACTACTGATGTGAGGAAATGTTTCTGCAGTGTAAATGCCTATTTTTTAAATAATTACCTCTTATTTTAACCCTTGCATCCCAGTGAGATTTGGTAACTATGCTGCATTTCCTCCATCGTGTCCATCCCAGAACAGGTCAATACTTCAGGTTCGGTCTAACCAGGGCTTTAAATAGTTATGCCATCACTTCCATCCCCTTTGGATTTCAAAGGCCAGCATGCTATTAGCTTTGATTATTCACTGACATTTCAATGGCCTGTGTACCCTGGATGGTCAAGTTCCTTTGAACTTCATTCAGAAAAAAAGCTCAGCAGCAATATTAAATTCAAGTTTCACGTACCCGGCAATCTCTCTGAAGTGTTTTGATCAATGCATTATAGGTTTCAGCGTCAAAAAAGAGGCCATCAGGCATGTCCTGTATAAAGTCCAAGTCTTTGAATGTGGGTACATCTTTTTCCCTCTCTCTCCTCGAGGCCCTGCGTTTGTACGTCGACCCTTTCAGATCGTACTTCTGATGCATCCGCACTGAACGTGGCAACACATTATTCATAACCACAATTCTTATGTTAGTCCCTCCCGACTGCATGCAGTACAATCCATAAAACTTTAGCAATAGTGTCCTCGGGTTCTGGTTTAAATTCTGCAAGGGAAAGAGAATCTCAGATTAAAATTGTTGCTCATCAACCTCTATGTGTTGCCTGGCCACATTTAAATCATCCAATGCTGTGCAGCAATGATCAGAGGCAGACTTGGCATTCACCTGTCATCAATGCTGCCAATTTCAATTAACTACAGACAGGGAAACCTGACACATGAAATTCATTATACATTATGTATTAAAGTAATCACAAAAACTTGGAAGGTACATTAAGTTGGAACCTCCTGTCTCAGAATTGACTAATTCTGGCTGAATTCCTGCCTGTTGAACAACAGTGGAGATTGGGCTCATTATTAAATCTGTACAGCTTATACATGAACTGACATTTAGCAATACACCATTCCAATAAAACTCTTTCAAACTTTCAATATATAGTCTGGAATTTCGATTTGGCTCAGTCAGTTGGTGCTGCTATCAAGCGCATCTTCGCCTTCAAACTTTTCAACCCCACACAGGCCCCAACCACCACACCCCCAATACTCGTTCCCATCTAGTGAAAGATGTTGCATTTCTTCTCATTGATCAATCGACCACTCTGTCAAGTAGAATCTGAACACACGCCTCAGAAAATTCTTCAAAGTGCATCAATTACAATTAATTACTGGGGATGAAGTTCAATTTCTTTTGGGTGAGGTATTTGCAACAGCCATTTTGCATGCAGTAAAGGTTGGTGGACCAGGCGAGATGCTTGTGTTGGGCGGGAGTTGAAATGTAGTTGTGGCCATCAGCAGACAACTTCAGCCTTGCCATGGGATTTTAAAAACAGAAAATCAGAGAGAAAAAGTACAGATGCTAGAAATCAGAAATGAAACAGAAAATGCTAGTAACACCCAGCAGTTCGAATAGCACCAGTGAAAACAGAAACAGAGTTAACATTTCAGGTTGAAAACCATCATAAGTGGGAAAGAGGAAAATCAAGTTTGTTTTAAGTTGCAGTGAAGGCAGGTGGATGGGGGGGGATGAGGTGAAAAAGATTTACAATTGGCTGGTAAGAATACTGTGAAGGGGTGACGTCTGGGTTGCCATGGATATATAAATAGTGGTTGATGTTTAATAGCACTAATCAGTGATAGTGCAACAGATCACATTCCTTTGTCTGCAATATGAAGCTGTGGGATCTGCTGGCAGGATAATGCCGCCGTGCTAATGGAGAAAATTACTGAGCCATTGTCAGGAATGGATGATTTATGGCGTAAGTGGCCAGTTCTGATACAGAGAAAGTGACTTACTGGAAGTTGTAGAATTTAATAGTATGTCTAAGGCTGCAATGAGCCCAGATGGAGGACAAGGTGCTGCTCATCAGCCTTGTTTGGGCCTCATTGTAACAGATCCGAAAGACCGTAGTCAGATGGCCAGAGTAGGAGTGGGATGGTGAATTAATATGGACTGAACCATAAATGCTCTTATGATGCAGTCAACTAATCAGCATTTGCTCTATTTACCTCCATCAGAACTTACCACTTCGGCTGCAAGTCATCTAGATATGATATTGACTCTCCATTAGCACAGCTGATCTCTAGCATACCCCAGGTATCAAAAAATGCTTGAGTAACTCAGCAGGTCAGGCAGCATCTAGGGGAGAGGGAATGGGTGACGTTTCGGGTCAAGACCCTTCTTCAGACTGATGTCAGGGGGATGGGACAAAGAAAGGATATAGATGGAGACAAGAAGACAGTGGGAGAACTAGGAAGGGGGAGGGGAAGAGAGGGACAGAGGAACTATCTAAAGTTGGAGAAGTCAATGTTCATACCACTGGGCTGCAAGCTGCCCAAGCGAAATATGAGGTGCTGTTCCTCCAATTTCCGGTGAGCATACCCCACATTGCTGCATTTCACAACATTTTGCATTTATTTTTTGTAATGCGCCCTCTAATTACTGCCATTAAACCATAGACTACAACCACGGAACCTTTAGCCTCACCACATCACAACTATTGCCTTTGTCCTAGCCATGCTTGCCCACTTTCTCTGCAACTTGAAACCAACTTGTTTTTCTCTCCTTCCCAGTTCTTAAAGGATTTTTAAACCAGAAATGCTAACGGTATTATTTTCCTCAAATGCTACCCAACTAGGAGTGATTTCAGCAACTTCTATAAATAGCCACAGGTATAGGGAGCTCCACATCGCAACCAAGGGGAAAAGTTGAGATGAAGCACAAATAGTTGAACCCTACAGTCAGCGAAGGCTCAAACCTCCTTCCTTTTGGGTTGACACATGATTCGGATTTGGAAAACAAATGAAGGCTTTGTGTTGCTAATGGTAACGTTGCGATCATTCCTAGAAGTGCATGTCTGAGCAGTGGACAAGGCTAATTGGTTGTACGACCTCCATATCTGACTGCTAAGATTGACCATCAAGATTATATCAGGAAGGTTTTGCAGTAAGGGAGAAATTGCTTCCATTTGTAAGAGGGTTGGTATCTGACAGATTGGCTTAATATGCTTAGTTTAAGAATCATAAATGAGGAGAATCAGTCATGCTATCTGGACGGGCAGTTATGTCAGGTTCAGAAGCAATTTTCAAACGATTACTAAATAAAAGTTTGGACAAAAATGTGCAGTTCTACAGGAAAGATAGGAAGCATAGTGCTAGTTGGCAAATGGTGAAACGCTCTTTCAAATGGCAACACAGGAACAAAGTACAAGGACATTGTGTGTTTAATCTTGCCATTCACCCATTCCAAACCACAAAACAGTACAAGTCATTCCTCAGACATTCAGGTCTGAGATCTCTCATTTAAAGAGCAACCCAGTCCATCCTCTTCTACTACCCCCCCCCCCCCCCCCCCCCATATCAACAAACAATGCTTCTATCCTTCCAACATATCCTTGCAATCTTTAAGCATTTCTCTTTAAAAAAGCCATTAAATCTGTTTCCACAAGCATAACCACAGACATGAAATAACACGCAGAATACAATTTCTTAATCCAATTTCATGTAAAAAATTGATCTGTTAGATTGCACATCCAAACATTGCAACAGAATATTGAACAAACGATGCAAGGAATGGCTGAAGTAAGCCATCTGCACTTTCAAGTCTGCTGTGTTGGTGAATGACCACTGAATGTGGGTCCCTTACGCACCAAATTTGCATATCCTGCAATTTCCAATTATCACGCACAATGCTTAAATCGACAATCAAGCATCGGTACATGATCACGCACTCCCTTACCGCGACAATCAATCACCGCTAAAGAATAAACAGCACCAGGCTTAGAAAGCCTTTTGGTATTGTTGTCTTACCATATAGTAGCCTGGTAACAGCTTCTGCAAGAATTCTGCCTCCTTGTGCTGCACAGTTTTGATGATGAATTCATCGTCACTTGTGACATAAAATAAGGACCCACTGGCACCAGCGTTGGAAAGTTCAATCAGTGGTTCATTGCATAAGGAATACTGGCAAGGAGGAAGAGAATTTTAAAAGGATTCAAGTTAACATTTTTGATAACATTCACTATACAATTTGTTTAAATTATTTTTTAAAATGAAAATATCAATGAAACATGCCTATCAATTCAATGAAAGCAATTTAAGTAAAAGATGAAACTTGAACTATTCTGTTTAATGCAAAACCAATCTAAAATGAAAGTGCAATTAAAAATCACCAGCTCAATAATACTGAACGTTTATATTTTCCACCCAACGCATAGAAAATTTCAAAATTTTAAGCCCTTTCATTGTGCAGACTCAAATTTATAATTTATAAAAGTAAAGACTATGAAATTGAAGCAGACAAGATTCTCATCTGGTTAGAAACTGGTGTATTAATTATGCGTGTTAATCAGATGTATGCCATTTATTCAAACAAATTTGCTTCTGCCGATATTGACAATTAATTATCCAGTATTTGGAAAATACAGTATATAAACAAAATGGGAAGATTACTGATCAAGGTGATGACAAATGTTGCACCCGTTCTTCCCACTTAGTGTATAGGTGGGCAGAGTTGCTACGGCGTTTGATCCTGACATGGCGATTGACATTGCACTGGAACAGGAGCATCTTGCAGCATCATTGCACAATGGATTAATCTGTGCTTCATCCAAGCTCAAATTTCTCAGGCTGTTACTGTGAGCTTATATAGCGTGAAAATTGCATGCGTCACTTCAAAGAACAGATCAAATATGCCATCTCATGAACTAATGACCCAAAAGCAAAAAGGTGCGTAAGTTGGTTGCACTCCAAGGTGCTGTGTACAAGCATGGAATTCTCCTGGCCAGAAAATCATACAACATCACCGCCTTATAAACAAAAGGGATGCTGGAAAACTGAAGTAAAAGCATATAATGCTGGAAATATTCAGCAGGCCAAGCAACAATGATGAAAAGTTGACCTGAAGAGTGAAACAGGTTTCTCACTTCACCAATGCTTCCTGACCTGCTGAATATTTCCAGCATTCTGTTTTCATTTCTTAACTAGTGAGACCAAGTTTTTTGAAAAAATGATAGAAAAAGGAAATATCAAGGAAAGTCTAAAATAAAAAGAGACCAAAAGGATAAGACTTAAAAATTTGAAACAACTGCAGCAACAACTTAATGCTTGTTGGAGATTGTGGTTTTGTGATTCACTTGCTGTGTGGCAGTGCTGATTGGAATTATATTAGCAATCATTAACTTGTTATAAGATTGCCACCACCAATAATTACCAGCCCTAATTGTCTGCTCTGATTGGTTAGCAAGTTCTTAATGGGGTAGTTAAGGAGGTGGGGCATATGTTGAGGCTGGCAAAACAGGAGGGTAAATTGCATGCGAACTGTGGAGATACAAAATTTGTGGCCTCCCTCTTCCTCACTGAGTGGCTGGGTGATTTTGTATTCATAATCTGTGCACAAAGCAATTACCTTTCTAGTCACGGAAAATAAGCAGCACGGGATGACGTTGCAGTAACTGCCTGGGAGGATGTTAAATAACCACAGGTGCAAAACTTCACATGCCTAGTGCACGATAACTACCTACTTGAAAATAGAAATTAGGACATAAAACATCCAAGCACTTACTGAATTTTATGTGCATCTCTTTCAATGGCCTATCCTTTAGGTGAAAATTCTATTTTCTTCCCGCCTTTAAAGTTGTTATTTTTAAATTTAAGTTCAGCTATCTCAACCCCACACTTTCCTAAATATTATGGATAAAATATCCAGATCAATTTTCCAATTCAATTAATAATCTTAACTGCAGCTGATCACCCCCAAGTGATATAGTCTAGATATGATTTGGCTCCTAAAATTGACATCCTTATTTTCAAGTTCTCTTAATCTCTTCGAACCCTATAACCTTCCAAGTCCTGAACACCTTTTCAGTTCCAGTCTCTTGCACACTGACTGCTGTTGCCAAAGGTCCCAAGCACTGGAATTCCCCCCCCCCCCCCCAAATCTCTGTGTACCTTTATCTCCACTGTAAGATATTCCTCAAAACTTAGCTCATTAAATCTTTGATCACCTGTGCTGCAAACTCATTACGTGGCACACTATGTTAATGCTTCATTGATGTTCCTAGTTGTTGTACGATTTTATGATACCATATAAAAGTGAATTGTTATGGGTATTATTTCGTTCAATTTACAAAGGGAATATTTCGCATTTTGACATAGTACCTTAGAGAGCAACCAACTCAAGTACCTTTTCCTTTTCATGAGCCTTTCAAAAATTATTGGTATAAAGAGGATGCAACAAAGGGAACTTACTAAATAATCATCAGGCTTTATATGGAAGAGCTCTCGGAAATAACGGAATGCCAATGGAGCGTAGGTCTTGAATCTGAAGTCGGGATATCGATGTGCAGGTGTAAGATTGCTTCCTTCGCTGAAAATCCGTAGTAAATACATTTGTTGATTAGTCATGTGTATTAAAAGACACAATAAAATCTTTTTAAAGGAAAATGTTAATTTTATGCCCTGGGTGTGTCACTGGTGAGGTCAGGATTCATTGCTAATTATCTACCTGGGGGCAGGAGTAGCTCATCTACTTAAATCCAGTGACAATTAATGTGTAATACATTTCCGAAGTTAGGATTGGTGCTGGAGTTACTGATGTTCACAATCGACAATGATGTGGAAGAGTGGATCACTTGTAATATGTTCAAGTTTTCTAGGCTGGGTGCCAGTATGGGTTGTAAGGAGGATGCAGAGAGGTTGCGAGAAGATGTAGACAGGGTAAGTGAATAGGCAATCATTTGACAGATGAAATACAATGTGAATAAAGTGAGAGATTATCCACTTTTGTAGAAAAAAATTAGAAATTAAGTATTTTTTAAATGACTGATTGAAAAGGCGTGAGTATTCAATATAGCCAGTGTGGTGGCTTTATCGGACTGATTTGGGGGATTGTAGGCATGTCATATCTGGAGAAGGCAAGCAGAATAGATCAATGGTTTCTGGGGTTTAGGTGGTAGGTAGTGTCAGAGTGAAACAGCGGGGAAACAGGCCCTTCAGCCCAACGTGCCCACACCGGCCAACATGTCCCAGATACACTAGTCCTGCCTGCCTGCATTTGGTCCATATCCCACCAAACCTGTCCTATCCATAATTCATGGGATCCATATCCCATCCTCTTATTGAAACACACAATATTCTTACAGGGCTTGATGGACAGAGGCAGGGATGGGATGTCTAGAACCATTGTAGTGCTAAAATGAGAAATCAGCCCTTCAGGACAGATGTGGAAAAAATGCCTTCATCCAGAGGATAGTGAGCCTTTGGAATTCATTATCCTGTAAGGCTCCGAAATTTCAAGAGCCAAATTTATCCAAGAGAAAGGTTGATGTAATTCTGGATATTAACAGAATCAAGGGATGTAGCATTAATACAGGAAAGTGGCACAGAGTTAACTGATCAGTTGTGATCTCACTTACTGACAGAGCAAGCCTTCACCATGTTCTCATCCCTTACTGTTATTAAAATAGATTAGCTGGTTGTCATCGTATTGCTGCTTGTGGGTGTTTCCTATGCACAGATTGTTTCCCCGTTTCCTATATTAAATACATTTCATTGAGAATTTAATGCGTTGCGAATCTTTGAGGCATCCTGAAGGCAAGCTCAATGGAAATATAACTTTCTTCCTGTGCTGCAGAGTTTTGGATTTATATCATTTTTTGCCCCGTATTGATATGGTTTCTCAAACTATCAGAAGCAAGACTTGGAGACTTTTTTCTGAGAGCATCGTATAATCTCATTAAAACAATTTGATCATCTAAAACAGAAGCCCCTAGCAAGCCTAATAAGTTTAAGATAGAGCTAAACACTCACGTCTCTATACATTATCTACCTTTAACCCCTCAAAAACAGCTAAATATCTCACAAGATCTGGATTGCTGAACAACTTCATGTTTGAATAGCAACATTCATTTCCATATTTACTGTATTAATTCCAATAATCTCCTGATGAAGGGGAAAGGAAAGATAATTTACAAATCACAGTGCTAAATTATAATTCTACAAACATCTTTCATTTAGATGCCACTTTTCAAGTAGAAATGCCATAAACTATGAGGCAAAGTGAATGACAAAGAGAGAAAGGCCATATCTGTGAGATAAAGAAAAGCTGATTTAAAGAGGTGGGCTTTGGGGTAGACCTCTTAAGCAAGCATTGAACTCACAGATCCTCTCTACTAATCTATTACCAGTGGATTCTAGCCAAGATCAATGTGACTCAGCAAGATCTGTTTCTTTGATACAAAAAGAATGATTAGAGGTCAAGGAAGTCTTTCATTTACATTAGGGCCATTTTTTGTTGCATTATAAGCACTATAAAAATCAATATTGTTGCTGTTCACAAATGTATGCATCATCCATATAGGCCAGTTTGTTGCTTCATTTGGAACATAAACAGCAAACTCAATGCCTTTTTCCAAGATTTATTTTACACAACATGGTAAATAGTTAACATGGTCTCACTACAATTTCACAGCTAAGGTGGAAATGTTTTGAAAAAAAATTCCAACCTTGGTAGAAAGACACTTTCCACAACATAGAAATCTTGCATAAGTACATCTCGTTCTGGTATTGACGTAAGGTTTCCAACAGCATATCCTATCCCAAGTTGGATAGATCCTTGAAGTGCAGACGATGGAGTCTGGATTGACAAAACAAATATTGCATTGTTTCAATGTCAGATTATTGTGTACAAGACACTACTTTCCAAAATCCTTCTCCCCATATTTAAGACACTCAGACATTTATTTGACAAGTCTAAGACTCACAACCTCATTTTGTCGTGGGTGATTCAGTATCACTTCTATTTGTTTAACAATATTTCCACAAAATGTTTTGCGCCTTTTAAAAAGTTGTCACATAAAGAGAATTTGCGGTTAACGTTGTAAACTACCCTGCACATTAGACAATGCTTTATAAAATGAGATCATTTATAGTCAGAAGAAATCTCAGTCTATTCAGCAACAATAAAACAAAACAGAACATTCTGATCCTACAGCCGTGATAAAAGGAGAAAGCCCAGACATAGCAACAATCCAC
The DNA here is from genome assembly GCF_053455715.1 of Rhinoraja longicauda. Lineage (NCBI taxonomy): Eukaryota > Metazoa > Chordata > Chondrichthyes > Rajiformes > Arhynchobatidae > Rhinoraja > Rhinoraja longicauda. The sequence goes on from NC_135955.1 coordinate 29,500,134, forward strand.
TGATCGTGAACAACTCGCTTAGCCACACTTGGGTGCCCTGAGCAGAACCATACCTCCAAACCTCAATCTTCATGAAAAATCAGATATACACCAAAGTAGGAACCAAAAACTTTACTAAATACTTTTCCAAGTGTAAACAAAGTTTAATGCTGCAAATTAACTGTTACAGCATAATAGCCTTATTATGTTTCATTCACAGGAAGTGGTTGTCGCTGGAGAGTGTTGTTTATTCCCAAAACAGTTATATTGTACAGCACAGGAGCAGGCCCTTCAGCCCATCTTGTCCACGTCAATCAAGTTGGCATTCTGAGCTAGTCCCATTTGCCTGCATTTGCCTCAATGTCCTCCAAATCCTTCCAATCCATACATGTTCAAATGTCTTTAAAAAGTTATAATTGTATGGTAGGCTGGTCTGCAAGGTTAGATCACATGGAATCCATGGTGAACTAGCCAATTGGATTCAAAATTGGCTTGGAGGAGGGAGTCAAAGTCATGGGGGTGGGGGGTTGTTTTCCGATTGGAGTGTCACAGGATCATTGTTGTGTCCACTCATAATAATTTGGGTGATAATGTCGTTAACATTGTTAGTAAATCTGCAGATGGTAAGGGAATAGGTAATAAAGTGGACATTAAGGAAGAACATCTAAATTTATACAGGATCTGGATCAGTTCGGAAGGTAGGTCAAAGAATGGCAACTGAATACAACTTTGATAAGTGCGAGGAGTTGCACTTTGGTTTGTCAAATCAGGGCAGGACTTGCACAATAACACGGAAGCTGCTGGAGAATGTTGTAGAACAGAGATCTGGGAGTACAGGTGCATCATTCCCTGAAAGTTACCAGTCAAGTGGACAGTGTGATGAAGGCATTATTTGGCACACTTGCTGTCATTAGAAAATGCCCCGAATTCAAAGGTTTGGACACGAGGCAGCCACACAAGCCGTTGATGTACTTGGAGTACTTTGTGCACTTCTGGTCATCCAGCCATTGGAAGGATATTATGTTGGGAGAAAAAAAGTGCAGAAGAGATTCACTGGGACTTTATCTGGACTTGTAAGCTTGAGTTAGAGGGAAAGGCTGGATCGGTTGCAATTTTTCTTTACAGTGTAGGACGCTGAGGGGCAACTTTATTGAAGTGTACAAGATCATGAGAGCTATGAATAAAGTGAACAGTCAGTCTTTCTACGCCCTTCCACTAAAACTAGAGGACACAGGCTTAAAGCAAGAGGGAGAGACTTAATAGGGACATTGGGAGCAATGTTTTCACTTGGAGTATGGTCGTACCTGGAATGAGCTGCCAGAGGAAGCTACAATTATGACTTAAGGACATTTGAACAGATATGAGATCTTGTAGAAAGGTCTTAAAATCCATAAAATCTCCTCTTTAGTAATTTGTATAAGATCCAAGAAATTTAAACTCATATGCCTCACTCAATTCCTTATCTGCTCAGTAAAAAACAGATGAAAGATTCATTTGATATCTCCCTCATCTTTTGTGGCTCGACACACTCAGCCATGTTGATATTTGAAAGGATTTGAGCCCCCCCTTTTACTCTGAATATACCTGTAGAATCTCTCAAGATTTTCCTTTTCCTTGCCTGCCAGATATATCATGTCTTCTTTTAGGCTTCTTAATTGCTTTGTGTAATTCCACATTTCTCATTTTGAGGGATTCACTTAATCCTGACAGTCTAAATCTGAAGTATGCCTCCTTAATCCTGACCAGAGCATCATCATCTCATCCACCAGGGTTTCTTATGGTTGCCAGCCTTACCGTCACCCTAACATGTACATGCTATGCTGCCCCTATACTTTTGCAATCTTACGTTTGAAAGCCTCACACTTTCCAGCCATCCCCTTAACTGAAAACAGGCCCTCAATTGACTGCAAGTTTCTGCCTAATTGCTCCGAACTCAACCTTTGCCCAAATGTACGGCCTCAACCCGAGAGCCGGTCCTATCCTTCTCCACAAGTGCATTAAGATTCAATTGTCTTCAGAGTTAAAATCATTGCTGTATTGCATGGAGTGGCTTGCTGGGCTGGGCCAGCAGGCAGCTTGGAGCCAGTTACATTGATTTGGGACTGGAATCACGTATTGATCAGAATGTGCAAGGATAGCAGATTTTATTCCCTAAAAGACATTGGCAAAGTAGATGATTTGTTTTTTAAATGACGAAGCTTCCTTGATATGCAATAAATGGTCACAAGGGCACAGCTAGTAGTGCTGCTACCTCATAACACCAGAGATCCAGGTTCATTCCTCACCTCAGGTGTTTGTGGGGAATTTGCATGTTCTCTCCATAGCCACATGTTTCCTCTGGGTACATTTTTTTCTACTACATTCCTAAGATGTGCAGGTTAATTGACCACTATAAATTCATAGGGGTAGAATCTGGGGGGAGTTGAAGAGAATATGGGGAAAATATGAAAAGGAAGTTAATGTAGGATTCATGTGAATGGATGCTTGATTTGTGCAGACTTGGTGGGCTGTACAGATTTATGTTTTTGTGCTCTGAGTCTATGTCTTTGTCATGTTGCTGGAAGCAAGAATTTCATGGAGCCTGTACCTCACCATACTTGTGCACATGACAAATTCGACTTCATTTGACTTACATGCTGCTTCCACTGCTTTGCATATGGGCTCCTGTGTTGCAACTTAACAAGACTAGAATCTCATTTAGTTTAGAGATACAGCGCGGAAACAGGCCCTTCGACCCACTGGGTCCTCACCGACCAGCGATCCCCGCACATTAACACTATCCTACACCCACTAGGGACAATTTTTACATTTACCAAGCCAATTAACCTACATATCTGTACGTTTGTCTTTGAAGTGTGGGAGGAAACCGAACATCTCGGAGAAAACCCACGCAGGTCACGGGGAGAACGTACAAACTCCGTAGAGTCAGCATCCCTAGTCACGATCGAACCCGGGTCTCCGCCGCTGCATTCGCTGTAAGGAAACAACTCTACCGCAGCGCCACCTTTAGGTACATTTTGCTGTGGTTTCTGACCTGTTGGTCCATTCTACAAATTGAACTAGAGCTGCTCCCGTCTTGGTGTTAATAAAGAGGGATATCCCGAGTGTTAGAAATTGTAGTGAAGTATAACCTTGCCGCTGTTGGTCCACAGTATCTCATTGATGACTAGTTCTGTTTAGAATGCATCACTTTAAACATGATTTGTGGTACCACACAATGAAATGCAACTTCAACATTAACAATTAACTTTAATTTCAACACACCATTCCATGAACGAGATGAAAGTGGGGTTGTTAGGAAGCTTGCAATGCAACTAGCCATTTACCTTCTTGTAAATCTTCTCTCGCAAGTTTCCTTCACCACTGTGCCCATTTTGTCTAATAGCAGTGTTTCTCGTTTCTGCAATGGAGCTCATCTGGAAAACAAGTTTAATGACAGACTTATTTTTTCATTCAAATACTACCAGAAAGAGATACAGCAATATATCAATATATCCAGCAATATATCCTGTCTCCACCTATATCCTTCCTTTGTCCCGCCCACCTGACATCAGTCTAAAGAAGGGTCTCGACCCGAAACGTCACCCATTCCTTCTCTCCCGAGATGCTGCCTGACCTGCTGAGTTACTCCAGCATTTTGTGAAATAAATACCAGCAATATATCAAAGCAATCCGTGAAAAATTCTACAAATTCTACAAATTGAAATGGAATTAGTATGAATAGTTAGGAGATCTCAGTTTCCATGGACACTGAGGGCCAAGCAAGTTCCACACCGTTGTGCCAAAATGTTTGTTTTTCCCTTTAATACACACCAAGAGCAAGGAAATGCACGTTTCTTCGTGTTTGGGAGATTAAAGGATAGTTACATTACTCTCAGCTTTTTAACCTAATCACTGACAGTGCTATCAACGTTAGGATGGTTAGTTTTGTTACTGACTATTGGAGGTATTATTATAAAGCCCAAACAACATATACTGGGAAGATCCAACCACAGTGTGTGGGTGCAAGGGAGTGAGCATGTTTGGGTTGTTCAGACCCTTAATTAAATAACTCTGAAGTCTGAAGATAGACCCAGAAAGCTGGAGTAACACAGCAGGATAGGCAGCATCTCTGAAGTCTGTTTCGTTTGCTCTTTTGAAGCAACACATCATGGATTTCCCAACAGATACGCAAAGGTTGGTGACAGACGTTCTTGCATGGCCAACCAGTTCCACCATGCACCTGTTGAACATTGATTGATTGGGTTTATTCTGCTAAATACTTACTTGGACACTGAAGAATTCTAATCAAAGCTCTTCTTTTGTTAAATGGAGCCACATAAATAGGCACTTAAGACTGCCCACTGTAAAACATAGCACCCAAGATTTTCCTTTTATTTGTTTATTTAATTAATTATACTCATTAGATGATTGCAAGTTTTTTTAATGTTTATTAATTCATGGGATGTTGGCGTCAATTGCTTGCCCAGCATTTATTGCTCATTTCTAAGTGGCTGGAAATGGAAGCCTTTCTAACCAAAAGTTAACCATATTGCTCAGGGCTTTGTAGTCACAAATAGGCCAGACAAGGTTTAGTTCAGTTTAGAGATACAGTGCGGAAGCAGGCCCTTCGGCCCACCGAGTCCACACCGACCAGCGATCCCAGCACATTAACACAAGCCTACACACACTAGGGACAATTTACACTTATGCCAAGTATACAAACCCAAGCCAATTAACCTACAAGTCTTTGGAGCGTGGGAGGAAACCGAAGATCTCGGAGAAAACCGACGGGGAGAACGTACAAACTCCGTACAGACAGCACCCGCAGTCAGGATTGAAGACGGGTCTCAGGCGCTGCAAAGCAGCAACTCTACTGCTGCACCATGCTGGCCCAACTTGGAGGTTCATTTGGGAGATTTCCTTGCCTGAAGAAAATCATGAAGCCAGATGAATGTTTTTCATTACTGATGTATTCATTCAATCATGATGGATTAAAAAAAAATACAAATAGAAATTAAAAAAATTAAAAATACAAATAGAAAACAGAAAAAAACTTTTGAACCTTTTCAGCAGATTTGTTGTCATTTGGTTTGGCAGACTCAGACAAGGGCAATCCTGAAGAACAATTCACATTTGCAGTGATATTGTCTTTCCACAGGCAATTTCCACTATAAATGTGGTTACACATATAAGGAACAAAATTTGTATGAAGTGTGCAAAGATATGAACTCATTTTAATATATTATGGAGTTGTATTTCCTCAGTTTCAGATGCCAGAATGTTAATTTGCCCTATTGGTTACCTTCCTTGGCAATAGGGCTACAAGTCATCTGCAGCCTATCAGGACATCAAGGTTCTTCATTGATACAGCGTGCAGGGTCAGAACCTGTTGACCAAGACAAAACAAGTTTGAGTATTAGCACATGACTTCACCAAAAGAGCATTCATTCATTCATGCAGCATCTTAAATCACGCAGATTGCCCTGCAAGGGAGATATCAAAGTTTGGTTTGAGATAAAGGGGACAGAAGAAAAGTTGGTTCAGGAAGTCAAGTGCAGATCTCAGATCCCAGCAGCTGAAGACCAAAAAATGATGCAGCAATTAAAATAAAGTAGATGGGTTATAGCGATAGCACTATTGGCAGTGTACGAGAGTAGTTGGGGTTCATGGATGGATTTTAAACAGAGAGCAAAATGTGAAAGCAGAGTCAGTGTTGAGTGGGAACTAAAGTGGTCGAACATTCATGGTGAACAGAGTCTGAGGTAAGACTGACTTGGAGTTTTGGATGAACAAATGTACATAAAGGAACAGATAAGCAGCTGGCCAGAAGAGGTTAGTTTAAATAAAAAAGCATTAGTTATAATGTGCAACCCCTACACAAGTCTGTACAGAAAACATTCAGTTTTACAAACTTGTTAAGTTGTACAAGATGTTAGCGAGGCCACACTTGGAGTACAGTCTTGGCCATTGCGAAAGGAGGTATGTCATTAAACTGGAAAGAGCGCAGCAAAGATTTAGAAGGATGTTGTCAGGACTTGAGGGGCTGAGCTATCGGGAGAGGTTGGGCAGGCTTTATTCTTTGGAGTGCAGAAGGCCGTGAGGCGATCCTATTGAGGTGTCTAAAGTCATGAGGGGAATAGATAGGGTGAATGTACAGTCTCTTACCCATGGTAGGGGAATCAAAAACAAGAGAACATATGTTTAAGGTGAGGAGGCATGATTTAATGTGAACCTGAGGGGCAACCGTTTCACTCAGAGGGTAGTGGGTATATGGAACGAGCTGCCAGAGGAGGCAGTTGAAGCAGGTACTATAACAACATTTAAAAGGCACTTGGACAGGTAGAGGGACAGTAAAGGTTTATTGGGATATGGGCCAAACATGGGGAAATTAGATTAGCTTAGATGGGACATCTTGGTCGGCATGGACGAGTTGGGCTGAAGGGCCTGTGTCCGTGCTGAGTGACATTGGCTTCCTGATAATTTACTTCTCCTGCTTGACAACTTTTATGAAAAAGGTAAAGTGTCTGAAGAACAGGCAACATTAAAAAACATCATTTATTCCCGAGAATATTTGAAATGACCTTAAAAGCCAATGAAATGGCAGCAGCCGACAACTGCATGGCTTCACAGCATGCGGCCTCTCTAGATTTGAGGAAGGACATTCTTGCTATTGAGGGAGTGCAGCGTAGGTTCACGAGGTTAATTCCCGGGATGGCAGGACTGTCATGACAAAATGGAGCGACTGGGCTTTTATACACTGGAATTTAGAAGAATGAAAGGGGATCTTATTGAAAAATAAGATTAAGGGATTAGACATGCTAGAGGCAGGAAACATGTTCCCGATGTTAAGGGAGTTCAGAACCAGGGGTCACAGTTTAAGAATGGGCAGCATGGTGGCGCAGCAGTAGAGTTGCTGCCTTACTGCGAATGCAGCGCCGGAGACCCGGGTTTGATCCCGACTATGGGTGCTGTCTGTACAGAGTTTGTACGTTCTCCCCATGACATGCGGGAGTTTTCTGAGATCTTCGGTTTCTTCTTACACTCTGGAGACGTACAGGTATGTAGGTTAATTGGCTTGGTAAATGTAAAAAATGTCCCTAGTGGGTATAGGATAGTGTTAATGTGCGGGGATCGCTGGTCGGCGCTGACCCGGTGGGCCAAAGGGCCTGCTTCCACGCTGTACCTAAACGAAACTAATAAGGGGTAGGCCATTCAGAACAGAGATGAGGAAAAACTTTTTCACCCAGAGAGTTGTGAATCTGTGGAATTCTCTGCCTCAGAAGGCAGTGGAGGCTGATTCGCTGGATGCTTTCAAGAGATAGTTAGATAGAGCTCTTAAGGATAGCGGAGTCAAGGGATATGGGGAGAAGGCAGGGTACTGATTGTGGATGATCAGCCACGATCACAGTGAATGGCGGTGCTTGCTCGAAGTGCCGAATGGCCTACTCCTGAGCCTAAAGGAGTTCCAATACTTCTATAGAAGAATTCAAGGGAGCGGTTGTAAATAACATTCCAAAGGTGCAAGTAACACTAATTACTGGTTATTGACTCGAGATGGCTGGTTTCGATTTTAGCTTTTGCATTATATTTGAACAATGGATTTTTTTTTTTTTTAAAGGGAAAATAATTTATTATAGATGTAATTCAATGTTGCATTTAGTAATGGGGAAGCAACTGCCTTTCTCAGTGCCACTGAAGTTTAAAGTACAACCTGCCGCAGCCTCCTACAGATAGAAACTTTTGCCAGGGAATTTTTGTACCCCATCCTTCCAAAGTGGCAAAGAATGCAATAGATGTGGAAAAACATTTTAAATCTTAAAATCTCTAGTTTATTACTTTCTATTAGTGACTTACCTTACTTGTGATATGATGCTACATAATGAAAACAGACACAAACTATATTGATACTCTATATTCACTTGGTTGAAGAGAATATTGTTCTATGATACAATGCAGGTACAATACCAACATTTAAAAGACATTTGAACAGGTACAAGGATAAGAAAGATTTAAAGGGACATGGTTGGGGGTTTAGATGCAGTATGCTGGCTGGCAGACAAGTTGGGCCGAAATGCCACTTCTGTTTTTATGACACTATGATTACAAAGCAAAGTAGTAATAAGCCCAGTGGGTTATAACCACCAGGAGTGTACTACCAGAAAAATCTGTGGAAACAATCTTAACAGAGGAATTCAACAAGCTGAAAGAGGGCAAATGCTAATCCTGGGGGAAAAAAGCAGAGTAGTAGGACTAATTGAAGATCTCATTCAAGCAGCTCACATGGGTACAATAGCTGAAGCTATCCTCCTGCACTTTATTAATCTAAATAATCATGAAATGAGGATGGGTTGCTTTGTTCCGAAAACGACCAAGGCACAAGAGTTGTGTGTCCAGATCAATCCATGCCCACTATTCGACAGTATTTGGGAAACCACAGCCCATGGTCAAAATCAATATTTAGTGGGCAACAAGCACACATCTCCCATTAAGATATTAGGACATGAATGAAACTCTTCCCAAGAGGATTATATTACTAAGAGGAAACTAGATTCAGTAATACCAGGAGAATTAGCAAGTGCCATGGTTTAGTGCCGTTTCTGTAACTGCAAGCCCAGATATTAAATAAAACCTGCAGAATTGATTTCCATGACTCAATTCTTCCCAAATCTTTTCCTTGCTCCCAAACTCATCCGCAATTCCACCCCCTCTCTGCATGATGTCACTTCACTCTGCAGCACCAAGATCTGTGCACCAAGTGACCAAAGCAATCTCTCCATCACTGCCACGATTCCTTCAGCAGACCCAAGCACAAAGAGCCCCTTACTAAAATCCTCTCTGGACCACTTGCTGCACATTTTCAATCAATTTCTTTGGTTATGTGCCAACGTCCTCTTAAGTTATAGGAGCAGAATTAAGCCATTAGGCCCATCAAGTCGTCTCCACCATTCAATCATGGCTGATCCATCTTTCTCTCTCAACCCCATTCTCCTGCCTTCTCCAAATAACCCGACACCCAAACTAATCAAGAATCTGTCAATCTCCAACTTAAAACATCCAATAACGGCCTCCACAGCCTTCTGTGGCAATAAATTCCTCAGATTCACCACCCTCTGACTAAAGATATTCCTCCTCATCCTGTCTAAAAGTCATCCTTTTATTCCGAGGCTATGGCCTCTGGTCCTAGACTCTCCCACTAGTGGAAGTATTCTCTCCACATCCACTCTATCCAAGCCTTTCACTATTTAGTACGTTTCAATGAGGAACCTCTCATCCTTCTAAACTCCAGCAAGTACAGGCCCAGTGCCGTCAAAAGCTCAATGTAGCAAGAGTGCAAAAGTTAGTTTTTATTCCTCAAAACGGGTTCAGGTGCACACAATGGACTGTTCACAGAAACCACGGTTTATTGTGCAAAGCTTGACGTTTTGGAAAAAGGAACGCTGACAATCAAAAACTTCCCCCATTACCAGTGGTATCTACAAATCATGGGCTGGAAGCAAAGGCATTGAAGTGGGTCTGAAAAAAAGAACTGTTTTCAGCTCAAGTGTGGAGGCAGGTACTCCTGCAACATTGATATGCATGAGAATCACCAGTACATAGAAAGCTGGGGACCAAGTATTGGGAAATGGGATTATTATAGATTTGTACTCAATGAACGTGGTGGCTGTAGAGCCTGCTTCTGTGTTGTACGACTATATCACCACATATACGACTATATCACAATGATATGTGGTGATATCGTCGTACAACACAGAAGAATCAGAGGAATTCCCCTCTGATTCTCCAAAGGGGAAGGGTACTGACAGGGCAGATGTAGTCAGGCAATTGCATGGTACCAGAAATTTAAATTCAACAAGGAAAGGGTGTATGAAAAGATGATTTCTGCAAGGATAAAGGGCAAAGTTACAAAACTACTAAAGTTAAAAGGAAGTAGCCAGAGGGATGAAAACATCAGTTTTAAATATCTAGCAAATAAGCTAGATTAGAGGGAAATAAAGTGCCTAAATAACCACACCCAAGAAAAAAATAATAATTCCGTAGCACATTTCACATCCCTATGATAGAGTCAGAGTCATACAGCTTGGAAACGGGCCCTTCAGCACAACTCAGCCATGCCGACTATGATATCCATCTCCTCTGTCCCATTTGCCCACATCTCATCCATAATCCTCTAAATGTTTCCTATCCGTGTACCTATCCAAATGTTACTACAATACCTGCTGCAATCACTTCCTCAGGCAGCTCGTTTCATGTATACTCCACTCTCTGGGTAAAAAAAAAAAAGAGTTGCCCCTCAGGTTCCTATTAATCATTCCTCTCTCACCTTAAACCTATGACCTCCAGTTTTCGATTCACCAACTCTTGGTGGGGGGGGGGGGTGGAAGGACTATACGTTCTCCCTATCTATGCCCCTCATAATTTGTCCTCCCTTTGTTCCTTACGGTCAAAGAACGTTTGAGTGTTATCACAGTGGGAATGTAGAAAATGCAGCTGGTAATTTGCCCATAGCAAGGTCTGCTAATGGCATCTGATAATGACCAATCCGGTTGGCGAGGTTGAATATCAGACAAGATATTAAGGAGTACTAGTTCACCTTGCTCCATTAGCCATGGAATCTCTTACAGCTACCCGAGAACACCAATGGGACCACGATTCAACATCTCACCCAAAATATTGCACCAGGATTCAGTGTTCGAGGTTCCAGATTATAGACTTGATTCCACAACCTTATAAAAGTATTACCAACCAAAACAACCCGACACCTATATGCACAGACTTAAGTATAGCATTACAGTTCACACAACCAACTTCTACCTTCTCCTTTTGAAGCAGACAAGAATTCTTCAAAATTACAAAATGTAAAACATTAATTCATGCACTCAACAACAAAATTAATTAATGTTAAAGTTTGGCAAATAGTTGCCCATCATGTTACAGTAGAGAATACAATCTACTTTAAAACTGTGCCCCATTTGCTTACAGTACTGTTCAGCAAACATAAGACTGTAATCCAGTTTCAAACAGTCGATAGCAGACGACTCTTTTGAGCACTCGGTCGAGCTGTGGATTATTGTGAATCAACAATTTCCCTCCTGTACTGAGTTTATCTCAAATGCAGCAAAAGCACATTCAGTCCAACTGAAGCCTGTATCATCCAGCCTCAAAGAGCAAGTTTGTTTCAAGGGTTGTGTAATGCAAAACGCACTTACTGATTCAAATGCCAAGTCCCTCCAACAATTTACCGTAAAAAGTACAAAGGTGCCTCTGTACAGTCATGGAATCATTAACCAGCTTCTAAAGGAGGTACCCCGAGAAAGTGCTACTTTAAGATACAAATTGCATCAATGAAGATCTGGAAAGTAAACTTGCATACAAATTGTTCAACTCTTTAATTCTCGATAGATCAGTTCCCTTTTCCATGGTAAATATTTTCTCTGTTCATTTAACATAAGGTCAAGCAGCTATCTCGTTGGAACGCCATGCATGACATGACCAAATCAAGTTAATTACTTTAGTACATCATATTTAAGAGTAGAGGAACAACCTTTGAGTTTTTAAAATGTCAGAAGGGAAGGTGGGGCCTGTTCAAAATAATGACATCCAGTTAAATAGCACCATTAAAAAATATATATAAAGTATCCCAATGCGCTTCCCTAGAGTTTTAAAATCATGTAAAATTAACCAACAAGCCACACATGGGGATGTTCATAAGCAATCAAAGCCTGGTCAAAATGTTGGGCTTCATGGTACGTCTCAGATGAGGAATTCCCGAGCCCAGGAATCACATAGTTGAAAGCAATGCCATCAATGGTAAAATAATTAAAATGAGTGCAAATGAGTGCCCACATTTCAAAAGCAAGAAATGTGGCTATTTAAAAAAGTCAGGCCTATTGAGCATTTATACTTTGCACAGAGCTTTTTGACAAGGACCAAGCTAGTTCCAGATCATTATTTTGTCCAGGTCCACGGTTCATATTGCTTACGGTGGGCAGTGGGAGCATGTGTACTTGCAAAATGGGTGTAGGTAATTCAATTTTGATCCTCCAAGGCTATAAAACTCCAAATGTAAAGATGACCTGTAGCTCCTCCAGCTTCCCCGAAAGAGTCCGGCGGCACAGTAGAACAGCGGTAGAGTTGCTGCCTTACAGCACCAGAGACTCGGTTTCGATTCTGACGCTGGGTGCTGTCTGTCCAGAGTTTGGATGTTCTCCCTGTGACTGGTGCTCCGGTTTCCTCCCACACTTCAAAGACGTACAGGTTTGTAGATTAATTGGCTTGGTGTGTAGGATAGTGATAGTGTGCAGGCTGATCACTGGTCAGCATGGATTGCGGGCCAAAGGGCTCGTTTCTGTGCTGCATCTCTAAAGTCTAAAGTGCAGGAGGGTGGTCTATAAGTGTTTAGTTTAGTGATACAGTGTGGAACCAGGCACTTTGGCCCACTGAGTCCATGCCGACCAGTGATCCCCGCACACTAACACTATCCTACACACACTGGGAACTTACATTTACACAAAGCCAATTAACCAACAAACCTACACGTCTTTGGAGTATAGGAGGAAACCGAAGATCTTGGAGAAATCCCACATGGTCATGGGGAGAATGTACAAACTCCATGCAGACAACACCCGTAGTCGGGATCAAACCCGGGTCTCTGGCGCTGAAAGCGCTGCAAGGCAGCAACTCTACCACTGCGCTACCGTGTTGCCTCGGGATGGAGAATTGAAGTGACAGGTGATTGGAGATCAGGCTGCAAACATTACCCTGAGTGTCCAAAGTCCTCACCCACTTCATTTGGTTTCCTTCTTGCCCTGATCTCTCTCTCCCCTATGCAAATCTTAATTGCATAATAGCACAATCTAAGCAAAAGCTTCCTGGATCAGACTGAAACACTTCATGCAATGAAACCAAGGTGCTAAAGAGAGTAAAATCATTCACAACTAATTTCTGAAGTGTGCCATCAAAAATCCCTCTCTCTGCACTCTATCAAAAGTCATGGAGTAATATCATGTATTACTGGACTGTGATCAGCTCAACAACACGCCTTGAATCAGTTTAGTTTATTATTGTCACGTGTACAAAGGTAAAATGAAAAGTTTTGTTGCATGCTATTCAATAGGCCAAAAGTCTATACAATTAAGCTATCCACAGGTATATGATAAAGGGGTAAACGTTTAGTGCAAATCTAACTAGCCATTACTTTTATTTAAATCTTTTAAACATGTACAAAATATTTGAATCTCTATATGATTGTGTAATGCTCATATCACAATCTTACCTTCAACACTTTTATATTAGTTTTGATATCAAGCAGTCTACACTTTTGTTAAATATTGATACTTTAAAACCAAAGTATTATAAAGACTAAATATTCATAATTTTTAAAATGCTAATAAACTTGCAAGGTAAAATTTGTTTTTCTCATGTAAAAGTTGGCCTCAAGCCAACTGACTGGCTGCTGGCATTCTCTCTGGGTTGCACAGTGACATGACCAAGAACACAAGACCACATGAAACAGGAACAGTGGATGCACATACAACACCCTGAACCTGTTCCAACATTCAATAGGTTCACGGTTGATTTCAACTTGATCACAGCTCACTTCATCAGTCGTGTATGAAGGAACTGCAGATGCTGGTTTAAACCAAAGAAAGACACAAAGTTGAATAAAATCAGTGGGTCAGGCAGCATCTCTGGAGAAAAGGAATAGGTGTCACAACCTGTCTTCAATCTGAAGGGTCTCAACCCAAATCTTCATCTATTTATTTTCTCCAGAGATGCTGCCCGATCCGCTGAGTTCCTCCAGCATTTTGTGTCTATCATTTTATTGGTTGTTCCCGATATACCCTCAACTCTTAGAGCAAAATATTTGTCTTTTTTAACTGAATGCATTCAATAATTCAGCCGCCACAGCTCTCTGGGGTAGAGGATTCCAAGGAATCATGACCCTCATGGGAATCACATCTAATTTAAATAGTATCCCACTGTGCTGAAACTATCACTTTAGTTTTAAATTCCCCAGGCGGGGAAGCAACATCTCACCATCAGCTCCTTCAAGCCTCAGAATCTCACAGGTGTTGAGATCACACCTCAATCTTTGCATTTCCAATGATTGCAGAAGCAACCTTCTCAATCTTTCTTGCATTCTTTCGTCCAAGGAATCATTCTAGCTAATGTTCTGTGAAATTTCTCCATTGCAAGCATATTCCTCAAACAAGACAAAAAATGTATACAGTACCCAAGGTACGATCCCCATGCAAGTTGAAGCAAGACATCCCTGTGATTGTACTCCACCATCTTTGCAATAATGACCACTGATCTTTCTAATTACTTGTACTTAAATGCCAGCCTCAATTTTTAACATGAGGAAACTTACCATGGCTCGCTCCGAGAAGTGCATAGATTTTTAAAATTCTCACCCATGCTTTTCAATCCCTCACATCCTCTCCCTTTCCTATGTCTCTACCTTCTGCCAGCGCTTTAACCTTCCAATATCCACATTCCTCCAATTCTGGCTTCATAAACTCTGCCAAATTATATTGCCCCATCTATCAGCCATGCCCCATCATCTGCCGAGCTTATATTCCAGAATGCCCCTTGGCTTCTTTTCTTTCAATATACTTTTTATAAAACTCAACTCTTGGTCCAAGTTTCACCATTTTAACAGGATCTTCTATTATGGTTCTGTCTCATTTAGTTTTATCTAACTGAACTAAAGATCATGGTCTCAAAAATATGGGGTTTGCCATGAGAGACAGATGACCACATTTCTTTTACTCTGAGGGTAATGATTTTCTAGAATTCTCTACCCAAGATGGTTGTGAAGAGTTGACCATCAGGTAAAATCAAGGAGGATTATTTGATTTGAAGGAAATTTGGAAATGTAAGGTTAGTGCAAGAAAACAGGTAAAAATAAATTCATAGTTGTGGGGAACTTCTGCTTTTATTTCTTAACATTGTATTTTGTAGAATCGAGTGAAGTTCTTGGTGTGCCTTTCTACATTAAAAAGTGCTGTGAAAACAATTTACACATTATTCTGCCCTGAAAATCAAGAACTCAAGCTCTATCAAGTGGACTCAAACTCAAACGGAGAGGATGAGACGGAGCTTCTTCCCACAGGCCATCAGGACTGTCAACTTTGATAACCCCAGAGACTAAATTTTTGTCGACACTTTTTGTGCTATGTTTAGTAACTTATTAACTTTATTTATATGCTGTAACTGTAATTCTTTTTGTGCACAACCCGCAGGCATTGCCACTTTCATTTCACTGCACATCGAGTATGTGTATGTGACAAATAAATTTGACTTGACTTGACTTGACTGTGGGAATAAATTACTCAATTACCAAGATGCTCAGGATGTTGCATGGCTGTTAATATTTACTTTATCATAATTCATTTATTTTAACATTATTACATCCAGGGATTCATAAACGGCACAGCTTGTCTCAATAGTTAAAGCAAATAGTTCCATTATCATCTTTCCGCTCTTTTAGTTGCGAGTGAAAATAACCTGCAGTTACTAAGCAATCAGTTATGATTACAATTAGAGGAACAAGGAAGTGATCATCCAATTGTACAGAACCTTGGTGTGATTTCATTCTGTGCAGGTTTGGTGTCTTTTATCCCAAGAATATATTTATACCAGTACAATCAATGCCATCCGAGTTCTTTAGTTTAGGGGCTTATTCCACAAGGGGAACGACTGGTGGGGGCTAAACTCTCAGTCTGAAGAAGGGTCTCGACCCGAAACATCACCCATTCCCTCTCACCTCGATGCTGCCTGACCTGCTGAGGTCTAATCCAGCATTTTGTGATACTGGTGGGGGCTAAACTTGCTGGTGTCTAAAGGAATGAAGGTTCCATTGAAATATATTTACTGATGATTCCAATGGGGATTGATGAGGCAAGTGTAGAATGAAGGGGAATAGTGTCAGAATTAGATAAGGCGAACTTTCTTCACTCTGCAGATTATCAGTGCTTAGAGTCCTCGGTACCAGAGCTGTGGAGGTTCACATGACCCAAGATAATGTTTTCTCCATAGAATTAATCAAGGCATCTGGTCACCAGGTGGGAAGACGAGGGTCAGCCATGATTTACTTGAAGAGCACAGGAGGCAGGCTTGAGGGATCATATATATGGTCTACTTCTGGCCTTATCTTATACATTCTTACAATGGGGGAATGACAGTGAGAGAAGATGGCAGAGTTGTGGAAGCAATGAAAGGAAGTGTAGTCTGAGAGTTCCCATAATTTTCTTTGTTACATCTAAATGTTCTAATCTGGTAGTCACGCTTTTAACAAGCACAGAGTGATCAATCCAGTCCCAATTACATTCTATTACCAAAGTTCTCACCAAAATGAATCTTAAAAGCTTTATCTTTGATGATGCATTTTAATTTAGATCCAATTTTGTTTATAACATTTAATGGTTACCTCAAAAGCAGATGACCTTTGAAATTTAAAAAAAGTCATTTGAAGATTTAGTGCAAGATCACAAGTTCACAAAACATTTCCACAAGATAGAGGGAGACATACATTTTATGGGGTTATAATGATAACCATGCAGTCAATCCGAGTGGAGATGACAAGAAAATGAAATACAGTGGCACGAGTAGGCCATTCAACCCCAGTCAATACTGCCCAGGCTAATCTGTTATTCCAATGTCATTTTTCTACATTGTTCCTTTTAGTTCAAACATTCCCTGTCAATCAGGCTTGGTAACAACACAGCCATGAATAGGTGCCGAGGTTATTTGCGTAGAATTTATTTGTAAACGTCCTCCATTCACATGAAATTATTCTTGTTCTATTGGAAAAAGTTGTGGTTTCCATTTCCTACATGCAAAATTCATGGACTGAGTCATACACTCCATCTCAACTACAGCTCATAAAACAATGATTTCTGTCAGTGAGTCCCATGATCTATTTACATTTGCATTCAAAGGTCATTGAGAAATGAACACATCTTATAATTTATAGCACGGAAAAAACAATTCACTTCAATAGCTGCTCACGCTCCTCAAGGACCTCCTTCCACACCATCACTTTCTTGTGTTTATTCCCTTAAATGTATCTCTCCTAGTCACTTCACCCATTCCCCGTGGGAGTGGTTTCCACATTCTCACCACTCTCCAGGCAGTGGTCTCTCACGAATTCCCTACTGAAATTATTAATGACAAGGCAAAACTTACGGCACTGAGTCACGACTTGCTCAGAACTATTTTCTCTCGTGCCTAGCAATCTGAACCCTGTCATAATATAAACATTTCTCTATAAAGGTCACCTCGCAATCGCTTTTAAAGAGAAAAAAAAGTACTCAATCTTACAATGTGAAAAACCCATCCAAACTCATTTCGTAAGAACATTAAGTTTAAGGACATGGTTGAAAAGTACAATAAGCAGCTTTACACAGAATTAATCTGCAAAATACTTCAAAGCAGAAGCCATTTCATCAAACATGGGACAATTAATACATTACTCTTACAAAACTCACCAGACCAAATAATCCTCATCCCTGATAAACCCAGGAAGGTTATGGTTGCATTTGCAAACATTCCAAATGGGCACAATCTGTTTATATAACACAGTTGACCCTACACAGCGACATTATATAATTGCACACTGGCTCGCCTTTCATGGTTTAAGCATTTTCTTGCCCAGCTTCTTTAACACACTAAGATGTCCCCAGTGGAGCACTTCAGTAATTAAAACAAAATACATCTGTATCTTGTCAAACCAAGAGTGCGCCTATCGTCATCGGATCATGTATAGTAAGTACTTGGTAAAGACACTGTAGGAAGGAACTGCAGATGCTGGTTTAAACCAAAGACAGACACAAAAAGATGGAGTAACTCAGCAGGTCAGACAGCATCTCTGGAGAAAAGGAATAGGTGATGTTTCGGGTAAAGACCCTTCTTCAGTCCCTGTACTTGTACACTGTAGACACTGTGCTTGTATAAACAATGAATGGGGGTTTTGAAAAATGATTAGGAACAGTCAATCCTGATGCAATGGGTGGTACTGTTGTCTCTAGAGTCAGAGGACTGTGGTTTCATGCCTCCAAACCAGAAATTAAACAAAAATATGGATCAAAGTGTCAGCATTGACAGCCATGATTGGATGGTGGAGTTGACCTGATCGTAATTCTGCTCCTATGACTGATGAACTTGTGGAAATGCTGACAGTCCCAGGTGCCACCCCTCAGACAAGACTTTAATACCTTTCAGGTAGGAATAGATGGTCTCCAGGTGCTAGAAACGTCTCCCTGTTGCCATCATTTATAGTGCAACAATAAAACAAATTATCTATTTAAGTCTAAGTAGCAACATCACTTATCAAGATCTGGTAATTATCACTGTGCCATTTCTGGGAATATAGCAAACAGTTAACTTGAGCAGAGCTACATTTTAACAGTGACTGCAATTCAAGAGGCACCGACCGAGTCTACAGGCTGCATTTATTATGCAGTAAAAAAGACGACACAAGTCTTTGGCACCATCTCCAATTTCCATAGTCAAATGTTTGATTTTGGAAATTGACATATGGAACACGATGCGGAACACGGTGCGGTGGATAAGCTGGTTATCTTTGAACCAGTTCGGATGAAGTAACACATTATTTGACAAATAGAATTTAGACATTTTCATTAAGAGGCCCATTACATTTTGGACTCATCACACTGGGAGACATTCAGGCCAACCTGTCAGTACTGTCTCATTGAAAGGGCTCTCCAATTAATCCCCTTCACAATCTCTATTTCTGTACTGCCCTACACAAATATTTACCTAGATGTTCACCATCCTTTAAGGCAGCACTTTCCAGATTGCTACAACTTGCTTTGTGAATAATTAAATCTCTCCTCTCTCAATAAAGATTATTAAGCCTGTATATTGCATGGATTTGTTACAGCACAAAGAAACAGCAAATGGATACACTATCAAGGGTCACTTGCTTGAAAAAAGACCAAATGTGCTGGAGAAACTCAGCAGGTCAGCTGCATCTCTGGAGAACATGGACAGGTGATGTTTCGGGTCAGGACTGAAGGGCCCCGACCCAAAACGTCACTTAGCCATGTTCTCCAGAGATGCTACCTGACCCCCTCTGAGTTACTCCAGCACTGCCTTTTTTTTTGTTGCAAACCAGCATTTGCAGTTCCTTGTGTCACACTTGCTTGAAATTGCATTACGCAGCCCAAGAGGAAAGAGTCAGAGTAATACTGCAAGGCCCTTCAACCCATCGCACCTGTGCTATTGCATGTATCCAATGTGCACATTAAGGCAAATATCTTGCAAGTTCAATGCTAAAGTATTCAACAAATATTTTAATAATTGGGCTGCACTAATTTAAAGCCATTCACACTCAACTCAAAGCATTTTGTGGACATGGAATACTATATGTCAATAACACAGCATGTTCTTACTGTTAAAGGGCAGAATTGTTAAGGTAGCCAAGAGGATAATCACCCAATGGATAGCATCCTAACTGCTGATCATATCATTAAAAACAATTCTAAAACAGTACAATTTCCAAGGAGTGTTTTTGAAAGCAGGATAAATGGCTTGGCTTTTTATCTTCTCGAGATGGCCATTCCATCATTTAATTGCCAGGAATATTATCTGCCATTTGTTGATGAGCATCTGGAGGTTGTCCAAGTTCTACTAAAGGCTGCTTCCACAGCACAGCAGAGTGGTGAAAGGAGTCAAATTCCAGGAAATCACCAGTAAGAAGTCCCTCGTCAAGGAAAGAAAGTTACAGATGAGCAACTGAAGACGATAGGACTAAAAATAAATTTCCGTAAAATTTGCTGCTGTCATGGCGTGACTCTATAACCATCTTCCTTTGTATCGGCTGTGAGCCATACCCTGGATGGCATCTCTAACGAGCCAATCATTTGCTGGAGCTTTTTTAAAGTTATAATCAAATGCAGGTCGAATGACAACACCCCCCTGCTTCAACCACTGGGCTTCAGCTTAAGTATACGCATGGTTCATTTCTGAGGAAGAAGCTTGCAGCCAACCATAAAGACTGGCTTGTTGTTGACAGCACCACTGGCAATGTGAAAATCAAAAGGACATGCATTTATATCACATTAAACTGCTGGGGGGAACTAAATGGTCCAGGCCAAATTTGTGGATGCCAATGCACAGAAAATGTTTCAGATAGGGAACTCTGAAGAAGGGTCCCAACCCGATACAGTGTCTGTCCCATTCCTCCACAGATTCTGCCTGACCCAGTAAATTCTTCCAGCACACTGTTTTTTCACTCAAGGTTCCAGCATCTGTAGTTTCTACTGTCAAAGGTCAAGAATGCCCCAAAACATAACAACGAAAGTCTTACCTGCAAGCACAACAGATATGCAAACAGAGTAGTCTGCAAACACAATAAACAGAAAGTTCAGCACATTTAAAAATAGTGCAAAAGCCCAAAATAATGCCCCCAGGTCTATGTCATTCAGAGCATAGTTGGAGATTGTAGAGTTTAATAGTTTGATGGTTGTTGCGGGAAAAAGCTGCTCCTGGACTTGGATGTTACAGTTTTCAGTCTCCTATATCATCTTCCCTATGGCACAAGTGAAATGAGAGTGTGGCCAGGGTGGTGTGGGTTCCAGTTGATGCTGGCTCCTTTGAGGCTTGGTCTCCTGTAATCCCTTCGATGGTGGGGAGGTCAGTACCTATGGTAGACTGGGCAGTGTTCACCACCTTTTGCAGTCTTCATTCCTTGGCGTTCGAGTTGTTGAACCAGGTAGTGATACAACAGTCAATGTGCTCTCCACTATACCAAGAGGAATTCAATAGAGTATTTGTCGACATGCCGGATCTACTCAATCTTCTAAGGAAGTAGAGGCATCGATGGGCTTTCTTTATGATTGCATCGATGTTCTGGGTCCAGAACAGATCTTCGAAGATATGCACGCCCAGGAATTTGAAGTTTTTGACTTTCTCCACCAATAACGTGCTGTTGCTGAAGACAAGTTTGAGGATCCTCGTCCTTCACCATTTTTAGCATTTCCATATTTTTTAAGCACCTTTCACACATCCCTCAGTACGTCTTAAACTCCAGAACCAGCAAAGTACTTGTGAAGTGCGGTCACAGCTATAATGTGGGAAGAGGAGAGGATCCTACAGCAGCAGTGAAGTTTAAGTGAAGATAAGCTATGGAAGTGATATTAAATGCTGCCCCCTGCACATTGGGCTGTGGTTGAGAAATTCTCCCAATCTTTTCCTGCCCACCAAGAGGGTTGACGGGACCACAGTTTTCACATGTCAGATGAGGGGAGACGGGAGGTGGCTATAAAAGATTGGAGTTGGTCAGAAGGGGATGGAGAGGATATGAACGATGGAGAGCGAGTGAAGAAGACGGGCTTTTTCTCTTGCATAATTAAGCTCCGTTAGCATTTAAATCAGTGTTGTGCAATTCATTAAATATAACCAGCCGGCAAAACATACACTGGATCATTTGTTTGTCACACTGTATTCAACGTCCCAATTAAAAGGCCATTCACAAGGAATTCCAAATCATTAGAGCAACTGAAGGCCCAGTCATTAATTCTTCCACAACCTCCCCACAGACCCACATTTCTGAAAAATGTTAAAATCTCTCCAAAATATTAATTTTAATTGGATTTTACTTCAATGTTTCTCAAAAATACAGAAGGTTGTTGAGTCTTCTAACCTGTGCTGACTCGCATAAAATGTCATCCAAATATTCCCAAGCACAAACCTATTCTCACACGCAGTCTGACAAAATGAGTTCAGCCCAAGCATTTACTGAAGAAATACAAGACACCTACCTACACTGGAAACAGACTTGAGGGGATGGGTAAATAACAGATAAAAAGGCGATTAGTTTCAATTGAGGAAGAAAGGTCTCGACCCGAAACGTCACCCATTCCTTCTCTCCTGAGATGCTGCATGACCGGCTGAGTTACTCCAGCATTTTGTGAATAAATACCTTCGATTTGTATCAGCATCTGCAGTTATTTTCTTACACTAGTGGTCAGCACAGACATCGAGGACCAAAAGGCCTGTTCTTGTGCTGCACAGTTCTATGTTCTAGGTTAAAAGCAGTGACATCCGCTATTAATGTGTCTTATTTGTCTATGCAATGATCCTAGATACTTATTCGTAACAAGGGCAGAATCCCCCTCGTTCTCACCTTCCACCCCATCAGCCAGCGTATCCAACAAATCATCCTCCAACATTTCCGTCACCTACAACGGGACCCCACTACTGGCCACATCTTCCCATCCCCTCCCGTTTCTGCGTTCCGTAGAGACCGTTCCCTCCGTAAATCCCTGGTCCACTCGTCCCTTCCTACCCAAACCACCCCACCCCCAGGCACTTTCCCCTGCAACCGCAGGAGATGCAACACCTGTCCCTTTAGCTCCCCCCTCAACTCCATCCAAGGACCCAAACAGTCTTTCCAGGTGAGACAGAGGTTCACCTGCACCTCCTCCAACCTCATCTATTGTATCCGCTGCTCTAGATGTCAACTTCTTTACATCGGCGAAACCAAACGCAGGCTCGGCGATCGTTTCGTTCAACACTGTCGCTCAGTCCGCCTTAACCAACCTGATCTCTCGGTGGCTGAGCACCAACTCCCACTCCCAGTCTGACCTTTCTGTCATGGGCCTCCTCCAGTGCCATAGTGAGGCCGACCGGAAATTGGAGGAACAGCACCTCATATTTTGCTTGGGCAGCTTGCAGCCCAGCGGTATGAACATTGACTTCTCCAACTTTAGATAGTTCCTCTGTCCCTCTCTTCCCCCCTCCCCCTTCCCCCTTCCCAGTTCTCCCTCTATCTTCTTGTCTCCACCTATATCCTTCCTTTGCCCCGCCCCCCCCCGACGTCAGTCTGAAGAAGGGTCTCGACCCGAAACATCACCCATTCCTTCTCTCCCGAGATGCTGCCTGACCTGCTGAGTTACTCCAGCATTTTGTGAAATAAAAAACTAGATACTTAGTTTCTGTATTAACAAACTAGAGTGCTGGAGGAACTCAGCATGTCAGGCAGCATATGTGGAGGTAATGTATATTTCAGGTTAGAACCCTTCAGGCTCTTTTCCAGCTTATCCCCTGCTACTATTTCACTCTGTCTGAAGAAGGGTCCCAAATCCCAAAATGTCACCTGTCCATTCCCTCCACAGATGCTGCCCAACCACTGGGTTCCACCAGCACCTGGGACTTCCTCCAAGATTCCAGCATTTGCAGCTCCTTGATTCCTATTAATAACACGCTGCAAACCGTGCACGCTGGTCTCAGAGAGGTCTGTGTGCAAACACAACGCACGGAGGCGAGTTAAAATACCAAGGCTTGACGATTCAATGCAACTTAAATACAAACGTTTTCTGGAATCAGTGCAGTACCACACACTGGACATGGGTAGCTTCAGCTAAACTAACATTAATTACGTCCTCAACAAAACGGCTTGCTGGTAGAGAGAGAGAGGCCTGGTGTGGTATAACATTGAGGGCCAACCAAAGTGCGGCAAGGCTGCTCTTGGCACAAACTTGTTTTGTTTTGCTGACCTGACTGCTTTATGCATACCTGCATGTCTGTCACGCACGCACACCTCTCTCTCCCTCTCTCCCTCTTTCTCTCTTTCTCTCTCTCTCTCTCTCTCCAACGTCTGTCCTATTTCCCACATGCATGGCACAGCCCAACTAGTCCGAATGGTTCCTGAGCACGTAACACTCAACTTAACCCAGAGTTGACCCATATAATCAGGTTCCCTCAGGCTTCAGGTCAGGTAACCAACCTCCACCTTCAGAGGAGAGTGCAGCCTCAATTAGACTGCCATCGCATACGTATCTATTGAGCAGAGACAGCAACGTTCCTCACTATCAGACACGAGTGAGCCAGATGAATTTGTTAAAAAAACATGCAACATCCAATAATAGATATTATTACCATATAATATATTGGAATATAATTCAGTACACAAATTCTGGGTTACTGGTCCAGTAATTTTGGCATTGAAATACAGATACACACACAAATATACAGAAACCAGTCAAATAACATTTGTAAGGCTAAGCAATTACTCACATTTCCAGAGCCTTCAAATACATCAACCTATTTTACAATCATTTCTTTACAATAACGCGGTTGATTCCTGCTGTGCAACATAGAAGGTTGCAGGCAAATGATGATGCAAATAGTTTCAGCCTGTTGGAAATACGTATTCACCTGCTCTGGGCGGGTCCCATCGACATTCCATGAGATTCAAAAAAGCTTTCTGCATGCTTCGAGCATTTAACAATTTCCTTTCCAGAAGTATTAAAAAAAATGCAAGGAGGAAGCAGTGTCTTCAAATTCTTTGACTTGTTTGACCGTCATTGCATTTCTGTCTTAACTTTTACTATTTCGGAAAATCCCAAGAAACACTGGCCAATAAAGTGATCTGACCCTTCGAGTTTAGAAAAAGTAGTAATCTTTCTGAAATGCAGGCAAGTGAGAATTTCACAGTTCCAATTAGGTCCACGTGACAATTAAACACACTCGAGTCTGTACTCATGAAATGTATAAAATTCTCAGAGCTTTGATAGGAGAGATTCAGGAATAATATATCATCCAATTGAGTTGGCTTTGAAAAAATACCCAGAAGCACCATCTCAAAATAAGGAGCTGGCCATTCAGGGCAGAGTTGAGGAGAATTTGACTATTCAAATCTTTCTGCCAGAGAGGGCTGTGGACTTGGTCACTGAATGATTGAGGCATTTAGATATTAAAGTGATCATGGGATATAGAGTTAATGCAGGAAAATGGCACAAAAGTAAAAGATCAGTTGTGATTTTATCAAACAGTGCAGAATGATTCTGTTCCTTATATCTTATGGAGCGCTTAAAACTTTCAGCACACTTCGAGATGTCAGGTAATGGACAGGACTTCCACAATTGATACTATCAGTTTACTGATACTGCCTGGAGGATAGAGTTTGGAAATGAGGGAGGGGGGAAACTATTTTGATCATAAATGCCCATTATGTCCACTAGAGTGGGATCACAGAGCCTCATCTCAAGGACAGTGCCTCCAGCTGTGGAGCCCTCCTTCAATACTATAATTTTTAGATTTATTTTAGATTTAGAGATACAGCGCAGAAACAGGCCCTTCGGCCCATCGGGTCTGCGCCGCCCAGCGATCCCCGCACACTAACACTATCCTACACCCACTAGGAACAATTTTTACATTTGCCCAGCCAATTAACCTACATACCTGTATGTCTTTGGAGTGTGGGAGGAAACCGAAGATCTCGGAGAAAACCCACGCAGGTCCCGGGGAGAACGTACAAACTCCGTACAGACGGCGCCCGTAGTCAAGATCGAACCCGAGTCTCCGACGTTGCATTTGCTGTAAGGCAGCAACTCTACCGCTGCGCCACCATGCCTAATGAAACAGAAGCAAGCCTAGCTCATGTACTCAAGCTTCTTGAGAAATATTTGAACTTGGGATCGATGGACCCGAAAGGCGAGTGTGTAGTCTTTGGATCCACAGCTGACCCTCAGAGGAGAAAGATGTGTGGGAGCTCTGGGTGCACTGTCAGAGCCTTACAGCACAAAAACAAGCCCTTCGGCACAACTTATCCATGCCAACCAAGTTTTATAATTGTCCCATTTGCCCGTGTTTGACCCAAATCCCTCGCAACCCTTCTGATCCATGGACCTGTCTAAATGTCTTTTAAACATTGTAATTGTATCCATGTTCTCAGCTTCCTATGGCAGCGTTCATTATATGCACCACCTTTTGTGTGAAGATGGTATCCCTCAGGACTCCTAAATCATTCCCCTCTTACTATAAACCTATGTCCTCTAGTTGTAGACTGCTCTTTCTTGAAAAGAAACTGCAATCATGCACCTTAACTATGTCTCCCTTGATTTTATAAAACTCTCAGCCTCATATGCTCCAAGGGAAACAGTCCCAGTCTCTCCTCATAACTCAAGCTCTCGAGTCCTGGCAACAACCTGGTGAAACTTTTCTGCACCCCTTCCAGCTTAATGACATCCTTCCTACAGATGGGCAAGCAGAACGGGCCACTGGCGGATGGGAAGAGAGAAAAAGGGAATCAAATTGAAACTACATTCCTTCCGACCTCCGATACCTAGTGCTGAGCCCCCACTAAAAAGTTTTCAATCCAAAAATTCCAAGCTTAATTAAAAAAAATAGAATGTTGTCTCTAATCACAGTTTGAAGCATATAGAGCAGCAGAGTCACAGACGTCAAAATGCCATAGTCAATCTCCACCACCACACACTCTACACTGACAAACTACATCACTGAAATAAAATCTTGGCTTCAATCAAATTTCCTGAAACTCAACTGCAACAAATCTGAAATCATCATCATTGGTCCAAAAACGCTCACCAAATCCACCCAAAACTTCATCCTCAATATTGATGGTCTCCCAGTATCCACCTCCCCTCACATCCGGAATCTTGGAATCATCTTTGATCAAACCCTCTCCTTCGACAAACACATCAAACACATCACAAAGACAGCCTTCTTCCACCTCAAAAACATCGCCCGTCTCCGTCCATCCCTCTCCTCCACAGCTGCAGAAACCCTCATCCACGCCTTCATTACCTCCCGTCTGGACTACTGCAACAGCCTCCTCTATGGTTCACCCTCAAAAATCATCAGTAAACTTCAATACATTCAAAACTCCGCTGCCCGTCTACTCACCCACTCCCCGATCCGTGACCATATCACCCCCGTCCTTTACAAGCTCCACTGGCTCCCCATCCCCCAGAGAATCCAGTACAAAATTCTCCTCATGACCTACAAAGCCCTCCATAACCTGGCCCCATCCTACCTGACAGACCTCCTCCAAAGGCACACTCCCACCTGCACCCTCCGCTCTGCTGCTGCCAACCTCCTGTCCTCCCCCATCCGGACCAAACTCAGATCCTGGGGGGACAGGGCTTTCTCCATCGCTGCTCCCACCCTCTGGAACTCACTACTGAAAACCGTCAGAGTCTCCTCCTCACTCACCACATTCAAACATCACTGAAGTCTCACCTTCAACCACTGACTGTCACCTCACCTTCTGTCTCCTTTTTCTGTTCGTTTACTTATTTATCTATTTATTTTCTTCTCTATGTTCTAGTAATCCCTGTAAAGCGTCTTTGAGTGTTTGAAAAGCGCTATATAAATGTAAATGTAATAATAGTAGTTTCTTTGCCTGTGGAGGACACTGAAGAGCTCCCCTCGGAATTTCTATTTTTACATTTCCAGTATTTACAGTGTGTACTCAGAAAGCATTTATGCGCATTTGTGAGCACGCACTTGAATGATAATGAAACAATCTGACAGCTATGGCCACCAACATCTCTGATCTCTTGCATCCAACAAAT
The DNA here is from genome assembly GCF_053455715.1 of Rhinoraja longicauda. NCBI lineage: Eukaryota > Metazoa > Chordata > Chondrichthyes > Rajiformes > Arhynchobatidae > Rhinoraja > Rhinoraja longicauda. Next base: position 29,527,442 of record NC_135955.1, read on the forward strand.
TGTCAAAGGGAACCAAAATAATTCAAATTGCCACAAATGCAGAGATAGTCTTGGCAAGGACCTGAAACAGCAGCTAAAGCAAAAGCATGAAGCACATCAGCAGAAAATTACAAGGACTGGCAGCATGAAAAAGGTCTTTAAATAATGACTTTTAAAATATTAAAGAAGATCACAAAATACAAAGTATAAATTATCAAATGGCATGGTCACCTCTGGGATCCAAAACCACAAGTACAAAGGTGAACACTCCCTCAAACTGTCAAACTGCAGATGGGGACTGACAGGCAGATTAAGAAATAAATCATTGCCGATTTCCTGCACTTGGTTAAACTCCAAGTTTGAAGCCATTCCTTCGTGTAATTTTAAAATCCCATTATTTTTAATTATACAAAAAGGAGAATGGAGATTTGATGAAATCTAGCTGCATTAAAAACATGTTTGGATTTTTACAAAAGTCATTACCAAATCAGGAAGTCCCAAATGCTTTGCAGCCAATGAGATGCTTTTGGAAGTGTCAACGCTGTATTGTAGGAGGTGCACCAGTCAATTTCCACACAGCTAGCGCCCATAAACACCAAGATAATGACCAGATGGAAGGTAGGCACAAAATGCTGGAGTAACTCAGCAGGACAAGCAGCATGTCTGGAGAGAAGGAATGGGTGACGTTTCGGGTTAAGACCAGATCATCGGCTTTTAGGATGCAGATTGTGGGATGAATTTTAAGCAGGGCAGGTGGGATAACTCTGAACTAATGCCATGGAATCCAGTACACGCATTTAAGAGAGCATCCAGACCATAGCTGAACATCTTGTCTAAAAGATTGCACCACTGAGTGCAGCTGGAGAGTCAATCTAGATGCCTTGTGCACGTCTTTGGAGTGGAGACTTGAAATTAACACCTTACATGGGTATTACCCCTGTGAGCCCCATCTGACGATGTTTACCTTCATTACTATGTGTACAGGTAGTTCAGCTATAATACAATAGCTACTTTCCTAAGAAACTTTGCATTATAGAAAACAGTGTTTTTAAAAATAATTGTATCAATGGGGAAAGATGTTAGGAGCTGGAGTGATTCAGACTCAATAACAAAATGACTCCCCCCCCCCCACCCCTCCCCCCACAGGATTAAAAAAAAATAGAGGTCTTTTTAATAGCTATAAGTTTTCATTGTTACTACAAGCTAAAAATATGACTCAATCTGAAGGGACTCGACCCGAAACGTCATCCATTCCTTCTACCCAGAGATGCTGCCTGCCCCACTGAGTTACCCCAACATTTTGTATCATCTTCAGTGTAAACCAGCATCTGCAGTTCCTTCCTACACTTTATTTATTTAATAGTTAAATGTCAATAGGAGCGATCGCTTATCAATTTCATTGACCACCCGTGGTTAAAGTGCAGTAACAGCTGCGCTCTGAAGAGGCAATGGTGTCTGGTTGCTGCCCAAACGTTACATGGAAATTGGAAATCGGAAATTGACAAGCAGAAAAAAAATCCAAAGTAACCTTTAAGTGGTTCTCTAATTCCCAATGGAAATTATGTTATGACCAATTTGGTCCGCACTATACAAATAGTGTTCCCTAATTCATCCATCGAGATATCTCCAACTTGCATTATAGAGACATATGTTAGAGCAGAACTACATATATACATACATACATAAATCAAAAAATGAATCGTGAGCTGGAACATGATGCATTAAAAGGCAGTCCTAACATCTTCAATGGCAGCTCTTAAAAGGAAATTGGATAAACACTTGAAAAAGAAAATATTTAAGGCCACAGAGAAAATGGAATGGAGTGGGAGTCATTTGATTACTTTCAGAAGAGTCAGCTTGAGCACAAAAGGCTGAAATACCACCACGCATGCTTGAAAAAGCACCTTATTGCACAATATAATCTACATACTCATTTTTCTAGTTTACTCATTCTCTCCTGCAAAACCAAATGCAGAATGTATGAAATCAAAGAGGCAGTGGGCAATTGACCTTCCTGCCTGCTCTGCCATTAAGACCTCTGGTGACCTGGTCAGGGTGCCACAGCGGTAGAGTTGCTGCCTTACAGTGCCGGGGACCCGGGTTCAATCCCAACTACGGGTGTTGTCTGTACGGAGTTTGTATGTTCTCCCCGTGACTGCGTGGGTTTTCTCAAAGATCTTCTGTTTCCTCCCACACTCCAAAGGTGTGCAGGTTTGTAGGTTAATTGGCTTGGTACAAGTGTAAATTGTCCCTCATGTATGTAGGATAGCGTTAATGTGTGTGGATCGCTGGTCGGTGTGGATTCGGTGGGCCAAAGGGCCTGTTTCTGCACTATCTCTAAACTAAACTTTTCAGCACAGCGCTGCCATTCTGCATAAACTCCATATCCCTAGATTTCTCTCAATAATTCCCTTTCATACACGGGTCCTCAACATGGTCAAGTATTCCCTAGATTTAATACTCAGGGTGAGGAAACCTGTTCTCATCCGTCCTGAATGGACCGCCTCGAGCTCGATCCCAAACAGATCAGCATAAAAATGGTGAACATGAAAGAGGCCAGATTCCTTAGCAGGAGAAGAGCAGTTTACACTGGGGCTATCCGTTAATGAGGGCAAGGTGGCTGAACCAAACCATCATTCAGGAACATGCTTGTTGTATTATAGAAAGCACAGATAGCTGAGCTGTGAATATTTCATCACCAATGCAGCGTGGTTGCTATCAACAAATTTTCCACAGCATTATCATCTGCACCTCGCAACGCTTCTCTCTTAATTTCTGGAAGAATAAGATCAGCAGGTGGATGGAATGCCATCACCTGTAAATTTCCATCCACATCCTGTGTCGGTAACGTATTAGCTACACCTTTATTGTCACTGGATTTAAATCCTGGACTGCCCTACATTACAGCATTGCACAAGCACCTTCGTCACACACAGAAGAGTGGTGATGGCTCACCACTACCTTCAAGGGAGGCAAGGGTTGGGCGTTAAATGCCAGCCCCGTCAATAACACCCACATTCTATAAAAATAATGAAAAACACAATATTTTCAAGTCTTCAAAATATTTCATGTTATTTCCTGATCCAGGAACAGTATCGTTTGCGAATCTGAATAATTAAATGAGTCAGACCTGGTATTACGTTAATTACACAACTCAAATTCCACACCCAGTTCAAGACTTCCTATTAAAATAATTTTCTTCCTCATTCCTTGTGCTCAGCACTACCCATCAGGAACAAAAAAAATCAAAACAAAGCTTTCTCTGTACTATGGCAAGTGTTTCAAAAATAAACCTAAACCTACAGCACAGGAAAGGGCCAGTGGTACAGAAGTAGTTTCTGCCTTACAGCGCCAGAGATCTGGGTTTGATCCTGACGAGAGGTGGCAGTCTGTACAGAGTTTGTACATTCCCCGTGACCGCGTGGGTTCTCTCGGGTGTTCCGGTTTCCTCCCACATTCCAATGACGTGCAGGCTTGCTGGTTAATTGGCTTCTGTAAATTGTCGCTGTAAAATGTGTAGGGTGGAACTAGTGTACAGGTATCACTAGTTGGTGTTTACTTGGTGGGTTGAAGGGTCACACTGCTTCTAAACTAAAGTACAAATTTGGCCCCACCATGACCAGGTTGTACCCGTCTATTCTAATCCCATTTATCCATCTGCTCCAATCACAATTAACCACATTAGACGCACAGCCTTCCATGCATTGACAATCCAGGTATTTGTCTAAATCCCCCAGCTATGCTCTTATAGCCCCTGTTTTGTTTGAATGGCAATGATTTTCTATACACCACCAGATTCAAGGGAATAAGAAGAATCTCAGATTACATAAAAGCTTCAATAGATCTCAGAAAAGTATTCAAGCTCTTAAAGAGCCAAAATAGATTTCTCTGATTGGATGCTTTCACCGCGTCTCCCTACCACATTTCCATCCGTGGTCACTAAACATCAATCTACCACAGTGTCCTGCCAGCCCCTGGCAACCAAACACATGATGCCTCTGTTGGCCAGTGAGGGATTCTCCACTCCTGCTCGGAGTCCTTCCCCCAATATTCCTGAAGTGTCAACTGTGTTCAATGGGGAGGCTGGGAGAGGGGCTTTAAGAGAAATTTGGTAAACAGATTCCCTGCACTTGGGAATATATTGGTTTTGCAGGATAATAAATGGCAGCCGTGTGATCGGCTCCCACACCTGCGGGATGAATCTGTCCCCATTCACTGGGAAAAAGTGCCTGGTGGGGTCCAACTGTGGACCTCAATCTACTGACATTGAGCAGCACTAAAGGGACAGATAGATTCACCCACGGTCTTCCTGGAGAGATTAAGGGGGTTCTAGGCTGGTCTGCCAGCTTCAGATGGCATGACTGCTGGCACTGCTGATGGGGAAAGTCATTTGGAAATTAGGGCACTATTCCTGAAGTTAAACTCCAAGAGCAAACTTTCAGCAGCTGGAATAGTTTTGGGGAGTGGGGGGTGGTTACGAGGGAGTGAAGAGGAAATGAGTTATCTGGTAACCACATGAAGGTAGCAGGGAATTGAGGAGGAGGAGGAAGAAGACCACCATTGGGGGGAAAAGTGGACTGACAAGGTGTCTGAGGAAGGAGATCAGGTTTGGAGGGTGCAAGGGAGGGGAGTGGAGGAAAAGATTGTCAGTTTTCATGGTGTGGTATGTGCACTTATGCGTGCAATGAAGTCTATGCAGCAGAGCCTAATCTCCAATTGGACCTCCTTGCCATTGTCAAAAGACAGTCAGTCAAGAACATGCACTGGCTGGTATTTAGATTTAGAGATACAGTGCAGAAACAGGCCCTTTGGCCCACCGGGTCCGCGCTGCCCAGCGATCCCCGCACATTAACACTATCCTACACCCACTGGGGGCAATTTAAAAAAAAGAGTGTGGGAGGAAACCGAAGATCTCAGAGAAAACCCACGCAGGTCATGGGGAGAATGTACAAACTCCGTACAGACAGCACCCGTAGTCAGGATCGAACCAAGGTCTCCGGCGCTGCATTCACTGTAAGGCAGCAACTCTACCGCTGCGCCACCGTGACCGCGGTGGCGCAGTTCCTCAATGATTTATGGGTATAAATGGCTAACCCATGTTAAAATAAATTCTCACACAGGCCTCGAGGGTAGCAAATTGTTCTCTACCCAGACAGACTGCCCAAGAAAAAGAGCACTCTCTCCCACCTCCAAATCCCAAGATTATGGACACAAAACTCATTCCACACAAATAAAATCGCAGCTGACGACGTAGTACTGGGGAAATGATGCATTGTCAGGGGTGTTGTTTTTTGGGGTGATGATTGCAGAGAATAATTTCAAAGAGGGGCAAGGGATCTCTGCCCAGTTTTGCAATCAATGATTATACCCTATTAAACATCACAAAACTAGAACTCATGTATAAATAAGCTGCCACTTTCCCTACACTTTCAGAGTGAAGCAGTCAAGTAATGCTCCAATGGCTATTAAATGTTTGGGAGATTTAACAATATCAAAATCATTGTGGAACTGCAAATTATTTCTTAGTTTCCCCAAAGATAAATTTTAATCAAACCCGCACGAGTGGGTGCAAACTGAGGCCGTCATTCATTGAAGGAGTCTGAAGAAGGGTCTCGACCCGAAACATTACCCATTCCTTCTCTCCCGAGATGCTGCCTGACCTGCTGAGTTACTCCAGCACTTTGTGAATAAATACCGTCATTCATTAGCTTTAGCCGATAGAAGAATTGAGTCAGATGCAAAATGCTTTGGACTCAATCTAGTCAGGATTCTAGGAGGATTTGGGGGCGGAAATGGTGCAGAGGGATGGGTATCAATTTAAAATTCCTCTTTCTAAATCAGCAAATGTTCCAGCTGATGTACACAGTGATGCAACGACAGCACATTCAGAATAATTCTGATATTGCACATTATCTGCCGCTGTTCACACAATTTACGGCCATTTTATTGAACCAATGCAAATTAAAGTTCTGAAGACACACAGATCACATTATCTCATGACAGTGCAAGTACATTAATTAATCCCATTTCTCCATTTGAAACTTCAATTGAATATCTTGTGGAAACTTGAAAAGCTGCAGTTAGTTTCAATAAAGTGCATTAACACTGCTGGACAACATATTTCATCCTCAAGTGGCAGCCTTCAGCATGCTCGTCCTCATTAAACTTCTCGCTGAGAAAACTGAACCAGTATCTACCACATCATAGATACTGGGGGGGACTGGTAGTATAGATGCTGAGAAGTGGTTTCCACTGCATGGAGCTTCTGGAGCCTCTGAAAATGCAGGGTATATATTAGGTCGGCCATTTAGAAGTGATAAAAGGAGAATTTGTTTCAGAGGGCTGTGAATCCTTGAAATGCTCCACCTCAGAGGGCTGTGTGAAGGAGTAGTCAATGTGAAAAGCATTGACAGATTTCACTTCTATATTTTAAGATTATCCTCACTTTCTTGCTTGTGGTCTTCAGGATATTTTTGTTTGCTGTGTTACTGCGACAAGTGTCTAACCTAAAAAATCCCTGTAACTGGACTGCAATAATCAGACTTCATTTGAGATTTTTAACTAATACTTAACTTACCATCTCTCCATGATTTCAAGAGCTCCCAATGATCAAGAGCTCCCAAATCCTCCTTTTTGAGAATGGCAATCCAAGAACTTGCCCAAGGACAAACTGGCAGTGTAGTTGGGGTAAATATACAAAGGAGCTTGCAATCCCTTTGCTGGCGGTCGAAACTCCAACCGTGGGGCCTGTGGACTTTAATATTGTGAAGCACGCGGTCTCTGGTAAGAAGGGGCCGACTTGGGAGCTTCATGCCGTGGAGTGTGTTTCAACCGCCCCGATGCAGGAGTTTCGATCACCCCAACAGGGGCTTTGATCGTCGGCTGCGGGGGCTTCGATCGCCCTGACTGCGGATGGTTTGACTGCCCTGACCTCGGGAGAAGAGGAAGATTGAACTTTATTGCCTTCCATCACAGTGAGGAATGTGGAATCCATTGTGACGGATGTTTATGTTAACTTTTGTGGTTGTGTGTCTTGGTGCTTTTCACTTAGTATGGCTGTATGGCAACTCAAATTTCACTGTACCTTAATTAGTACATGTGATAATAAACTGACCTTAACCTTGAAATAGCATTTGCTGGAAGGATGAAGAGAAGGGGATGCGACATTCGGCCCTTCAAGCCAGCACCGCCATTCAATACTGATCATCCAAAATCAGTACCTCGTTCCTGCTTTCTCCCCATATCCCTCGAATCCTTAATTCTGATGCAAGTGTTGTGGAATTCTATAATCACCCAAGACTTGACCCAAACCCGACCCTTGCTTTGAGTTGTCAGTCTCAGTAATGTGCAAAATGACAGAAACTTGATAGTATGACATTTTCTTGGTTAAATGCATCTCAATTATTGTTAAGATAACAACACCATTGAGGGATTAAGGACAAAGACAGGGTAGAAACTGAAATCCAACGCCACTTTAATAAGTTTGCTGGAGGCACTGGTTCATTCTTTCAAAGTGCTTTGCAACTCAGGAAATGCTCTTGAAGCGTAGCGTCAGTTACGATTACAGAAACATGACAGGTAATTTGCACACAGCAAGCAACAAATCTTAATGCCATGAAAATCTTCTGGGATTTTGGAGAAAGCTCGTATACAAACCATCTGCCAATGGATCAAGGACTTCCTGACCAACCGCCCCCAGACCGTCAAAATAGGCCCTCACCTCTCCTCCACCATTACACTGAGCACCGGCTCACCACAGGGCTGTGTGTTGAGCCCCATCCTTTACTCCCTCTACACTCACGACTGCGCCCCCACCCATCCCACCAACACCATCATCAAGTTCGCGGATGACACGACTGTGGTTGGACTCATCTCAGAAGGAGATGAGACAGCCTATAGGGATGAAATCCAAAGGCTGGCAGCATGGTGTTCAGTGAACAATCTGGTCCTGAACTCCTCCAAAACAAAGGAACTTATAATTGACTTTAGAAAAACCAGTGGAGATTACGACCCACTCTACATCAATGGGGTCTGTGTGGAAAGGGTACCAGCTTTCAGGTTCCTGGGTACGCACATCGCAGAGGATCTTACCTGGTCTATCAACACCATCACCACAGTAAAGAAGGCACAGCAGAGACTCCACTTCCTGAGGATCCTCAGGAAAACCAACCTGCAGGAGAAGCTCATGTTGTCCTTCTATCGCTGCTCCATCGAGAGTGTGCTGGCATACTGTATAACCACATGGTATGCCAGCTGCTCAGAAAAGGACAGGAAGGCCCTTCAGAGGGTCATCACGACGGCCCAGAAGATCATCGGCTGCTCACTGCCCTCCCTGGAGCACCTGTTCAGCCTACGCTGCCGCAGTAGAGCAGGCAAAATAATAAAAGATCCATCCCACCCCGGCCACCGTCTGTTTGTTCATCTGCCCTCTGGTCGACGTTTCAGGTCGATCAAATCCCGAACAAACAGACTTAAGAACAGTTTTTACCCCAGGGCCATACGAGAACTGAACACTACCTTGCACTAGGCAACACCGTTAAAAAATCTTGTACTTAATATAATTGTATTTAATTGTATTTATGTATTTATTTGTTTTTGCATTTATTGCATATATGTTTGTACGCACCGTCAGGATTGGCTATTTTTGAATTTCGTTGTACTCGTTGCAATGACAATAAATGAATATTATTATTATTATTATTATTATTATAATGCCAGAGAATTTACTGAGGGGCAGATGCAGACATAAAACGCAGAATCAATAAGGCTAGGGTGGTGTTTAACATGCTCAGGAAGATGTGGAGCTCAAAATACATCTCAATCAACACCAAAATACACATCTTTAACTCAAATGTGAAGCAGGTAATGCTGTATGGATCAGAGACATGGAGAACAACAAAACACACAACAGGCTGCAAACATTCATTAACACCTGCCTCAGGAGAATACTAAACATCTGGTGGAGAGACAAAGTAAGCAATGCGGACTTGTGGAAAAGAACAAGCCAGGATCCCATTGACTTACAAATTCGAAGGAGAAAATGGAGTTGGATTGGACACCTTCAGAAAACCTATCACAAACATCACCCGGCAAGCCCTGAAATGGAACCCCCAAGAAAAAAGGAAAAGAGGTTGCTCCAGGAACAGCTGGAGAAGAGGTGTCCAGGCAGAAATGTCTGCGAGTGGGCTCAACTGGGGAGATATCGAAAGAACCGCCAACAACCGAGTGAGGTGGAGGACATTTGTCAATGGCCTATGCTCCCTAGAGGAGCCAAGGGCTTAAGAAGTAACAAGAGATAAGACTGGTAGGAGAATGGGGAAGGGGAGGGATGGAGAGAGGGAAAGCAAGGGTTACTTGAAGTTAGAGAAGTCGATGTTCAAACCGCTGGGGTGTAAGCTGCCCAAGCGAAATACAAGGTGCTGCTCCTCCAATTTGCGCTGGGCCTCACTCTGACAATGGAGCTCTGTGACAAGAATCATAAAAGCTCTCAGGTTACCAAACCAAAGTAATTTGGGTGAATATATTACTGATGATCAACTCCATTCTTAATCTGGAGTTCTCTCAGTTTCCACCATGACTGCATGAACATGTAGAGAATAAATATTGTCTGGGCCCATTGAGGCCAACCTACTTCTTACTCGCTGAGTTACTCCAGCATTTTGCGTACGCCGAGTTACTCCAGCATTTTATGTACCCGAAATGTCACCCACTCCTTCTCTCCCGAGATGCTGCCTGACCCGCTCAGTTACTCGAGCATTTTGCGTCACCATCTCCATTACAGGAGACAGACTAGTGACCGACATCTACTACAAACCTACTGACTTCCATAGCTATCTTGACCACTTCTTCCCACCCCGTTTCCTGTAAAAACTCCATCCCCTACTCCCAATTCCCCTGTCTACGCCACATCTGCACCCAGGATGAGGTGTTTCACACTAGGGCATCAGAAATGTCCCAATTCTTTGGGAAACGGGGGTTCCCCTCTTCCATTATAGATGAGGCTCTCACTAGGGTCGCCTCTATATCCCGCAGCTTCGCTCTTGCTCCCCGTCTCTCCATTCGTAACAAGGATAGAGTCCCCCTCGCCTTCCACCCCATCAGCTGTCTTATACAACAAATTATTCTCCAACATTTCCGCCACCTCCAACGGGATCCCACTACTGACCACATCTTCCCATCTCCACCCCTTTCTGCTTTCCGTAGAGACCATTCCCTCCGTAACTCCCTGATCCACTCGTCCCTTCCCACCCAAACAACCCCCTCCCCAGGTACTTTCCCCTGCAACCGCAGGAGATGCAACACCTGTCCCTTTACCTCCCCCCTCGACTCCATCCAAGGACCCAAACAGTCTTTCCAGGTGTGGCCGAGGTCCACCTGCACCTCCTACAACCTCATCTATTGTATCTGCTGTTCCAGATGTAGGCTTGGTGATCATTTCGCTCAACACCTTCGCTCAGTCTGCCTTAACCAATCTGATCTCCTGGTGGCTCAGCACTTCAACTCCACCTCCCATTCCCAATCTGACCTTTGTCCTGGGCCTCCTCCCTTGTTATAGTGAGGCCCAGCGCAAATTGGAGGAACAGCACCTCATTTCACTTGGGCAGTTTATACCCCAGCAGTATGAACATTGACTTCTCCAACTTCAGATCGTTCCTCTGTCCCTCCCTTTCCCCTTCCCAGTTCTCCCACTAGTCCTCCTGTCTCCTACTACATCCTATCTTTGCTACCCCTCCCCTGACATCAGTCTGGAGAAGGGTCTCGACCCGAAACATCACCCATTCCTTCTCTCCCGAGATGCTGCCTGACCCGCTGAGTTACTCCAGCATTTTGTGTCTACTTCTTAATACCCATTCTTTCCCAGCAGCCTATTCCGAAATATGGTGTTCATACAACAGTATGAATTAAAACTTTTTCATGATGAGGTGCCCAATAGATTTGTGTTTCGAACATCTTGGCTTCACTAAAAGCAAGAACTTCAGCCTATCAATAAACAGACAGCATCACAACTGCAAGATTCCATGAGAAACAAAAAACAGCTTTCTCCCCCATCCAACTCTCCACACCATCACCCAGGTACTATTAACCAATGCATAGGGTTCTACAGAAAATAAATGGGCCCTTTGGCATAACTCCACTGTGCCGACCAAGATGTTGACCTGAACGAGTCCCATGTCCTGAATTTGTCCGTAATCCCTTTGAAGTTGTTCTATTGATGCACCCGTCAAAATGTCTTTTACATTTTGTAATTATACCTATTTTTACACCTTCCTTTGGCAGCTCATTCCACATACCTGCCACCCTCTATAAAGTTGCCAGTCAGGTTTCTTTTAAATCTTTCCTCACTCAAGTAAAATCTATGCCTTCTAGTTTTAGACAACCCTACCCTGGGAAATAGGCAGTGACTAGAAACAGAAAAATAGCAAAGTAGGCCATTTGGCCCTTCGAGCCAGCACCACCATTCAATTTGATCATGGCTGATCTAAAATCATACCCCGTTCCTGCTTTTTCCCCATATCCCTTGATTCCTTTAGCCCTAAGAGCCAAATCTACTCTCTTGAAAACATCCAGTGAATTAGCCTTCACTGCCTTCTGTGGCAGAGAATTCCACAGATTTACAACTTTCTGGGTGAAGAAGTTTTTCCTCATCCGAGCCCTAAATGGTCTGCCCCTTTTTCTTAAACTGTGAGCCCTGGTTCTGGACCCCAACACCGGGAACATTTTTCCTGCATCTTACCTGTCCAATCCTTGAAGAATTTTATATGTTTCTATTAGATCCCCTCGCATCCTTCTAAATTCCAGTGCATACAAGCCCAGTCGACCCTCTAACCTCTATAAAGTATACTTTTCTAAAGGGCATCTCTCAACCTTTGACAGTGCTGGGAAAAAAGTCCTAGCCTATCCAACCTGTTATAACTCAAGCCTGCCTATTCCAGTGACAACCTCGTGAATCTTTTCAAGCTTAATTACATTCTTCCTATAGCTGAGTGACCAGAACTGTACAATACATATTCAATACTCCATGTGCAGTCTCACCAACATCTAATACAGCTGCAACATGACATCCCAACTCCTGTACTCAATGTCCGGACTGATGAAGGCAAGTGTGCCAAAAGCCGCCTTCACCACCCTCTCTACCTGGGACGCCACTTTCAGGGAATTATATACCTCCATTCCCAGATATCTCCGTTTTACATCAGTTTCCATGGCCTTATTGTTTATCATGTGTTCTGCCCTGGTTTTACTTCCCAAAATGCAATACCTCACTTGTTAGAACAGAATCAGTACATATCAGCAGCAACAATTCTTCCTCAATAACCATCAATAAAGGGGCATCTCAAGATTGTGTGGTCAGGCCCCTGCTCTATTCACTCTATACCCATGACTGTGGAGCCAGACACAGTTCAACTCTATCTTTAAATTTGCTGATGACACCACCGTCGTTGGGCAAATTATGGATAATGATAAGTCGAAGTATAGGAGGGAGATCGATCATCTGCTTGAAAGTTGCCAGAACTACAATCTTGCTCTTAATGTCAGTAGAACCAAGGAATCGATTGTTGACTTTGGAAGGGGAAGGGAGAGGATCCACAAAGCTCTTTTCAATAGGTTGGTGGAGGAGAGAGTCAACAACTTCAAGATCCTCGGCATGCACATCTCTGAAGATTTTTCCTGGACCCGGCACATTGATGCAGTCATAAAGAAAGTCCATCAACACATCTATTTCCTTAGAAGAATGAAGAGATTCAGTATGTTGTCGAACTTCCACAGGTGTACGGTAGAGAGCATATTGATTGGTTGCATCACGGCCCAATTTGGCAACTCGAATGCCCAGGAACGAAGGAGGTTACAAAAAGTGGTGAACAGTAGCAGGTCTATCACAGGTCCTGATCTCTCCAGTATTGCAGGGAGATGCTGACTCAAAAAGGCAGCCAGTATTTATCAGGTACCCACTGCATCCCATCTCTGCTCTCATTTGACTCCTGCCATCGGGAAGACAGTATAAGAGCCTGACAATACTAACATTCAGGTTCAGGAGCACCTTCTTCCAAACAACCATCAGGCTATTAAACACTATAAACTCCAGCTGAACTCCAAACTACGAACCACCTGGGATGGATCAGAGACTTTGGTTTTTGTTTTTACAATATTTGTTATTTTCTTTCTTTATTTAAATTTTATAGTTAACTTATTTTTAGCTCGATAATTTTCAGAATAACAGTTATGCTTCGGGACAATTTTAATGCTAATAGTCTTAGTTCTCACTGTTACTTAATTCATTAAAAAATTTGTCCAAGGAGCTCAAAATCTTTTAAGATTGCTGAAATATTACTGGTTGATGTCTGGAACTCGCTGCCAGAGGTGGTCGTGGAGTCAGATGTAATCACTACATTTGGGAGATGTTTCAACAGACACTTAAATAGGTGAGGCACGCATACAGACCTAATGTGGGGCATATGGTTGGCATGGAAATGGTGGCCAATTGGAACGTTTCTGTGCTATGCAACTTCATGACTAATATGTCTTGACGTCAAATGTTTAAAACCTTTTAGGTACATTAGAGTTATTAACTATTGCATATAAAAATAAATTCAAACCACCAACAAATTCATTATCTACCACTACATAAGTGGAAATAGGTAGCAGATTGGAGGTGCGTTTAATATGCTAGTTTGATAACTTGCATCAGAAAGATAAGATACATAAGATTTATGGCTTTAAGATGCAGAGAAAGGGGAACGGGTAGAACAAAAACATTTGGTGGGGTGGAAAGGAGAAAGTGCATGACAGAGCTTGAAATATTTTTTTATCATGTTTAGCCATAAATGTCCAGTGAATAATACCTCTCAGCTTCCTCCTGCGAATCCCATCACAGAAACCACTCGTTGGCTAATTCAGTTCACTCCAAGTGATATGAAGACTTGGCTGACAGCTCTAGATACATGGAAACAAATGGGAGCAAACAACGTCCTATTTCTAATGCTGAATATTCGCACTCCAGAAATACTCAGGCTTTTGGCTTTTGTCCAGTCTAATAATGCATTTTGTCAACAATATAGAGAATTACCCAAGAGTATCCTGTTCACAAACAAAAAGCCCTCTGATCAAGAAAATGTTGGTAGGCGTTGCCAAGAGTGCAATCAAATGGGCCCTACTCACCCAATATCCTTCCCACCGATTCCTACTATGCAGGAAAAAGCAACATCGCTGATTGTCAAAATGTAGAAGATCTATCTACCCGATTGTCAGCCCACCTACTCTGCTAACCATTCATTCCCCACAGCCGCAGCTGCAGTGTACGCCATTTACAAAATGAATTGCAGTTACTCACTTAGGCATCTCTCAAACTCATGTCCTTTACATACGAGGATAAAAGGCAACAGGTGACATCACCTGCACATTCTCCACCATTCTGAATTGAAAATATCATTGGTCCTTCATGGTTGCTGCACCCAAGTCAGAACTCTCTACCCATCAACACTGGGGGTATCTTCACTGCATAGAGAGACGCATTTAGTTTTGGGCAATAAAATCTCGACCTTGCCAGCAATGCCCTGAACCCATGATATAAGCAAAAGGGAAGATAGTGCCAGACAAAAATGGAACAAATAAAGCAAAAGATAACCTGAGAGGAAACAAGTTGGAATGGCGGTCACTACTAACAACTGCTTTCGAAAGAGGTGGCGCAGTAGATACGATCTAGAGGTGTCGAAATCATTGTTGAATCCAGAAGATTGTGAAGTACTTTGTAAAAAGATGAGATACTATTCCTTGAACACATGACGTAGGAGGCTGACAAAGGGGAGGTATCACAAGGAGTGGGGCAGAGAACTCGGGTTCATTCTAGTGGCACAACCTAGGTGTTTCACACACCAGTCTATCAGATAAGATTAAGGAGAATCTGAATAGATTTTATAAGAGGAAAAGCCAAACTAGGGAGAGAATAGGGCCCCTCAGAAACCAAAGTGGGCATCTGTGTGTGATGCTACATTTTACCTGCAACTAAAGGTTGATTTATAATGATCGATTTGAATGAATGAACGAATACCTTTATTGGCCAAGTTTGCATATACAAGGAAGGCGCCTTGGTGCTCCGCTCACAAATGACAACACAAACATACAGTAAACAATTAAGAATAAAGCATAACCACATCAAAACAATAAGGATACAACATTACGGTCTAAGCATGTGGGTGAAAATAAACCAGGGCAAAAAAGAGACTACATACATTGGTTATTGAGTAGAACTATCACTCGTGGAAAAAAGCTGTTTTTATGTCTGGCTGTGGCTGCTTTGACAGTCCGGAGTCGCCTTCCAGAGGGAAGTGCTTCAAAGAGTTTGTGGCCAGGGTGAGAGGGGTCAGAGATGATCTTGCCCGCTCGCTTCCTGGCCCTTGCAGTGTACAGTTCGTCAATGGGGGGGGGGGGGTACAGCCAACAACCTTCTCAGCTGTGCGAACGATCCGTTGCAGCCTCCGGATGTCGTGCTCGGTGGCTGAGCCAAACCAGACCATGGTGGAGAAGGTGAGGACGGACTCAATGATAGCAGTATAGAATTGGACCATCATTGCCTGTGGCAGATTGTGTTTCTTTAGTTGCTGCAGGAAGTACATCCTCTGTTGGGCCTTTTTGACTGTGGAGTCGATGGTGGCCTCCCATTTAAGAGGAGTCTGTGGAGGTGCAGTCGTGAAGTGTCAGAACAGATGATAACGTTGTCAGGCAGGAAAGGAAGTTAACAGAGAAAGTGGGAAAATGGAACAAAGCTCTTACCAGAAGCCATGTGGAAGCGTAGGATCAAAGTAGCTCCGAGTTAGGGGGGTTTATAGGATATTGGTGGATAATGTATCCATTGAAACATGGATAGAATAGTCAAGGAAAGAAAGCAAAGAATCAAGGCTGAATGAAAAATAAGAGAAAAGTGAAAGTGAAGAAAATTGAGAATTCCCACAACTTAGTCAATTAAAAACAATTATTTTGTATGTGATTCTCATTTCCTCATTGTTTTAGACAAACATGTTCACCACTCAATGCTGCAATTATTTGTCCAAAATGGAATAGGAATGCAATTGCTGCAGCAAATTGTATTTGCATAGCACCTAATAGTGAAATGTGAAAAGGTAATTCACAGAGACCACTGTTGAGCAAAGATGGACACTTGACTTTAAGAAATAGGAACAAGTCAAACAGAAGACGGTTCAAGTAATTGGATGTAAAGGCATTTCTCAAAGGGGGGAAATCTTGTAGAACTTCAGGGGAAAATCCAGAAGGGCCATGACAGCTGTCAGTGATGGGGCAATGGTTTACTGGGTTAGTCTTGACCAGATATGGAGGACAAAGATCTCAGAGGGTTGGAGGGAATTATACAAAGAGAGTTGAATCTTCGCCACTCCCTCTTCTCCCTCCCCCATCAGGTAAATGGTGAAGACGTGTGAAAACACATCTCCAGATTTAGGGACAGTTTCTTCCCAGCTGTCATCAGGCAACTGAATCATCCTACCACAACCAGAGAGCTGTCCTGAACTACTATTTACCTGATTGGTGACCCTTGGATGATCCTTGATTGGACTTTGCTTTGCACTAAAAGTTATTCCCTTATCATGTATCTATATCCTGTAAATAGTTTGATTGTAATCATGTATTGTCTTTCCACTGACTGGTTAGCACACAAAAGCTTTTCACTGTACTTCGGTACACATGACAATAAACAAAGCTGAATTTAAGATATTTCCATCGGCCCATTGAGTCCACGCTGACCATCTATCACCCGTTCACTCTACTTACGTCATCTCACTTTTGCATCCACTCTCTACACCCCAAGGGCGTTTACAGAAGCCAATTAACCAACAAACCTGCATGCCTTTGGGATTGGCAGAAAGCAGAACAAACCCATGTGATCACATGGAGAACACACAAACTCCACACAGGATTGAACACTGGTCCCAGGCACTGTGAGGCAGCAGCTTTACTAGCTGCATTATTTTAAAACTGAGTCATCAAGTGAAAGAAAACCAGAATACCCAATTGATATTTGAGCACAAGTCAGCATCAGGAATTGAGGATTTAGAGGACTATTGATCAAGAGCTGATAAATGGAGTATAGAGGACTTATTGGTCAGCATCAACAAGGTGAGCCAAAGGGCCTATTTCTGTCCTGTATTACACAAAGCAATGGTATAATCAAGACTAGAGGGATCAAAGGACTGAATGAAGGGTTTAGCAGATGTCAAGGCTGGGTCATAGTCAGGTTGATGCTGGAGGTGGAAGCACAGAAACTACAAACACATTAATTCTAGAATCACTATAAAATTAGTCTCAATGCAAGAATCAGAGTTATACAGCATGGAAATAAACACTCCAGTCCACCTAGTTCATGTTCACCATCAAGCACCCATGTGTATATGCCAGCGATATTGCTGCAAACAAGAATTTGATTGAACCATACTGCACCACGTGTACATTTGACATTGAACTTGACGGGATGCCAATTCTACACTTATCCCATGTTATTCTCCCCACATGCCCATCAACTCTCCTGATTCAACCACTTAGCCACACAGTAGGGGTAATTCAAGTGCCCAATTGGCCTATTTCACTGCATTTCTTTGGGATGTGGGAGGAAACCAGCAAATCAATGCTGTCACAGGAAGAACTCAAATGCCACACAGGCAGCACCCAAGGACAAGACTGAACTCGGGTTGCTGGACCACAAGGTAGCAGCTTTACCAGCTATGCCATTGCACTTCCCATCTGCTCACCATTTTAACTCCCCTGACCATACTAACTTTTCTGTCCTGAGCCACCAACATTGCCAGAGAGAGGCCACATGCAAACTGGAGGAATAGTGCCTCATATTTCACTTTGGGAGCTTACAACATAATTGCATGAACATAAAAATTTCCAATTTTTTCTAATTAATCTACAAAACTCCCTCCCCCCCCCCTTCCTCATCCCCATGCCCCATCTGGATTTGCATCCACCTTTCCCCTTCTCCCCCATATTTTTTCCTCTGCCTTCACAATTCACACCTCTATCACATACTGTCTTTTCATCTCTAGCCTTTGTCTAACCATCTGCCAATCAACAACCCCCCCTCCCCATTACCTGCGCATCCACCTATCTCTCGCCAGGCTTTGTCGTGCCCCAACTCACTTCCAGGTTTCTCCCCACCCACCACAATCAGTCTGAAGAAGCTTTCAGGACTCGAAACGTCACCTATCCATATTTTCCAGAGATGCTGCCTGACCCACTGAGTTACTCCAGCATTTTTGTTGCATGTCTTTTGTAAACCAGCATTAGCAGTCCCTTGTGTCTACTATAGACTTTGTACTAGGTTGAAATACATACTTCAGCTTGCATTGCTATGGTCTGGTTACCTCGTGCAACTGATAATTTATTGTATTAGTGTTTATTGTGTTATTTGTTGTGTTAATATGCCTGCAGCAAGTAAGAATTGCATTCTGTTCCCAGCACTCATGACAATTAAACACTCTTTGTTTGACAAAAGCTCAGAGTTAATGGAGGGTGCAGAAAGAGTTTAGTTTGAAGCCCTAGCTTGAACTCAACAGAAAATAAAAGTTGACCTCATCTCTTTTGTTCCGGGATATTTAGGGAATTGCCACTTTCAGAGTTTACCCCAAATGCATGGCTGCAGAAAGAAACAATGATTAAATGTGGAGCTTGGTCACATGATCTCATCTGGTCTTGTGGGATGGCAGTCGCACAGTCACACAGCGCCAGAGACCTGGGTTCGATCCTGACTATGGGTGCTGGCTGTACAGAGTTTGTACATTCTCCCTATGACCGACCGCATGGGTTTTCTCCCGGTGCTCCAGTTTCCTCCCACATTCCAAAGATGCACAGGTTTGTAGGTTAATTGGTTTGTGTAAATTGCCCCTAGTGCAACGTATGGATGAATGTTGGTCGGCACGGACTCAGTGGGCCAAAGGACTGTTTCCATGCTGTAACTCGAAAGCCAAAAACTAGAACTGGACAGTCTCATCCTCTTTCTGTGCCAGGCTAACATTTTCTTAAGGTTCAAACTCAAGATCTTGTTAAAACATTTAAATTGGCTTTGTGCTGAAACAAGACTCAACCACCTTTAAAAGAAAACATTCAGCAAAAGACCAACCCCGGAATGTCTTGGAGGTCTTTACATTGGATCCAAGAGAGGAGATCCCTTTAATCGTGCATGTATTAATTCCATGAGCGTAATTATGTCATTTGCAACCATGATTATTTTTGCTGGTACACAACATTTCAGTGTGCAGCTTATGAATGGTGCAAGAAAAATCCAGGCCCAGGGAGATGCCATCCTTTCATTAAAAGTATTTAAAATAATCAACCCATGACCATTATCAAATTTTAATTAATATGGTATGATTTGACTGGACAGCATGCAAAACAAAGTTTATACACGTGACAATATGAAATGAAACCAATATGAAACCAATATGAAACCAATATGAAACCAATATGAAATGACTAAACATAGTGACAAAAGCAAAGTGATTTTGCAATCACTGAGGCCATGTTCTCTATTTATTGTACACAGCACCATATTAAAAAAATTCCACAATAAAACATTCCCAAGGAACTACTGCTGGCCATGTGGAAATTCGTACTTGGCTTTCAAAATCAACACTTGTAAAACATCTTGGCCTAGAAAATAAACTATAAAGTGCTAGTAACTTCCAATACACATCGAAATACCAATTCTATTAAATTAACTGCCACTGGCAATGCATGCAGATGTTGTCATTTACTATGAATCCAATGCCTAATTTGGGTAAAACTTGATAGGGACTTAAAAGTCTCAGCCCTTCTAGTCAGCCCTTCTAATCAGGTTTCTATGACTGTTCCCAGGGACACATTGACTGCTGCTGGGAGATTAACGCAGTGAATGATGCACTTGTGTGTACCTGGAGCTTTTTGGTCTTCCAATGTTAGGAGTTATCAATAACTGAATGATGCCAACTGGCCCATTCCAAGGTGCAATACTACATGACAAGGTGCACTGAAGTTTGGTGCAGTATCTGGAACCTTTCACTTTGGTACTTCAGGGGATATCTGGATAAACATACAGGAGGTACAGAGGATATGCTGATTGAGTGATTTGAAGTTTGACTCAAGTGGAACATAAACACTGGCATGGACCAGTTGAGCAGAATGACCCACTCGCACTGTAGAGTCCATGTAATTATCATTTAACCACCACTTCAAAGCTTCTTTCATCTGCAAGCTCACATAACCCTGGCTGGTATGTACACACTGAGTTCAAGAGCAAATTTAAAGCCCATCACGAACTGTGGAGGAAAAGTAGCAAGTACAGGTTCCCAGCAGTGAGTGAATGAAAGGTTTTCACATCTCATTAGAGGAGTCATTTCAAAAGATAGCCAGGTTTTTTTTCAGGCAAGGGTAATTACCAAACATGAAACAAAGCTGATAGATGAGGCAAAGATGAAGATTAAAATTAGCAGGGACTTGACTGACGGAACAGACTCGAGGGATTGAATGACCTCCTCCTATATCCCTTGTACACACAGCAACGGGTGACTAAATTACTGTAATGCTAAGACTTTCAGCAAAACACCTCACTTTGCCAAAATCATTCAGGGTTGTTCAGAAAAAAAAGGCTGCATTAAAACTCCAAAGTCACACGCTTACACTCTTGAATTACAAAGTTCAAATACAAACAATGTCCCTCCCAATTAGCAAACTAAAATAGTATGTTGAGACTGGACTCAAATTAGAGAGTAAGTAATCTGTTACCATAGAAAGCAATGCTATGTAACAAACAGAAATGTGACCACACCACAGAACTAAAGTATTTTAAAAAAAGATTTCCAATTGAATGGAGAACACCTTGAGTTCACAGCACTCTACCCCCTACTCTGTACTTTCTGTTCCTCTCCACAAATTGCACAATTTAGGGAATAATTATGTTTGCCAGCATGCTGCAGGCAATTGTAAAATTTCTGCAGCAAGCAAGCATCAAGGCAATAATTCCCAAGGGTGGAGACTCCATTTATTACCAAGGATATCTGTTACAAAAGTTGTGCAATTCTACAATGAAGCAAGTTAGTTTAGTCTGGAGATACAGCACGGAAACAAGTCCTTCGGCCCACCGAGTCCGCACCGCCCAGCAATCCCCGCACACTATCCTACAAACACACACGGGATAATTTACACTTAAACACTAAGCCAATTAACCTACAACCCTGTACGTCTTGAGAGTGGGAGAAAACCGAAGATCTGAGAAAACCCACGCAATCACTCTGAGAACATACAAACTCCGTACAAAGAGCACCTGTAGTTGGGATCAAGCACGGGTCTCCGCGCTGCAAGGCAGCAACTCTACCGCTGCACCACTATGCTGTCCGAGTCTTTAGAGATACAGCGTGGAAACAGGCACTGTGGCTCACCGAGCCCGTGCCAACCATCGATCAACCCCATACAGTAGCACTATCCACTAGGGACAATTTTACAATTTTTAACCAAAACCAATTAACCTACAAACTTGGACATCTTTGAAGTGTGGCAGGAAACAGGAGCACCTGGAGAAAACCCAGTCACAGGGAGAACATACAAACTCCCTATAGATAGCACCTGTAGTCAGGATTGAGCCTGGGTCTCGGTGCTGTTAGGCAGCAACTCTACCACCCTGCCACCCTGCATTAGTCTTCCAAATTGGAGTAGAATTTAGAATGGGTAATAGCTAACCAATAGGGCTTCAGCACATTTTTAAGAGATAAGCTAGGTTTAAGTTGATTTTGTTCTATCGAAGCTGTGGAAAAACTTCCCACAAAGCACTGTTTCTGATCATACCAGTGGGAGGGTTATTGACCAAACACACAGGTTTAAGAGAGTTGAGACCCGACCCAAAACATCACCCATTCCCTCTCTCCAGAGATGCTGCATGTCCCCGAGTTACTCGAGCATTTTGTGTCTGTCTTTGGTGTAAACCAGCATCTGCAGTTCCTTCCTACACAGGTTTAAGGTAACTGTAAAGGAGCTGCAGTGGGAAATGAGGAGAATCTTGCTGAAATTCTAAGCATTTCGTGTTGCTATAGTAACTTTCCAAGTCCCAGAAATGCTCATGCTTCCCAACCAAACAAGCCTTCTGATATATAGTCACTGCTTTAATGCAGGGAACAAAGTTTTCAATTCTCATACACCAAGCTTCCAGCAATGCAAAACTGATTTGTGGATGATCTGCTTTTAATCCTACCAGGCATTTCACAATCTCAGCAGTTCACACCATTTTACGGCTAAGTCAGAGAGTCACGGTCAGCGGCACAGAAACAGACTCTTCGGCCGATCAAATCAATGCAGACCATCAACAATCCATTTACACTCTTCCTACACTTATTTTATTCTCCCCATAGTCCACCAGTCACCTAAACAACCTAGGGCTACTTACAGTGCCAATTAACCTGCCAACCAGTAGAGGGGAAACCGGATGCGGAATTTCATGACAAGAGAGGAGCATCTGTCCTACTTTGCACACTCAATACGATAACAACCATGTGCCAATGGTTTCCACTGATGTTAAATACTGGCCAGAAGTCAGATAATTGCCTAGCTTTATAAACTAGCAACTGTCCTTGGTTGGCCCAACTCCAGCAAACCTGGTTTGATCCCAACCTCTGGTGCTCTCTCTGCGTGCTCCAGTTCATTAGTTCATACTGAAGACATGCAGGTTGGTAGATTAATCTGCTGCTGTAAATTGTCAAGTGCACAGGTGAGTGGTAGAATCCCAGAGTTTTTGATGGTAATGCGATGCTGGATGGTCAGCATGGAATCAATGAGACAAATGCCCTGTTTCTGTGGTGAACATAGAACAATACAACACAGGAACAGGCCCTTCAGCCCATAATGTCTGTACTGGAAAGTCCAAATTAAACTCATTCCTTCTACTTGCGCACGATCAATATCGCCCATGCTTTAAACTCTAGGTTAAATGCTTTACCTTTTACCGTTTACATGCTTTAATCCCCAGTCTATATGTATTGTATTGCACTGTCTAATTGTATTGTACTGTTTCGTATTGTACTGCACTGTCATCCCCTGTCTCTATGTTTTGCATTTGTATTGCACTGTGGCCCCCGGAGGCACTCT
Organism: Rhinoraja longicauda; assembly: GCF_053455715.1. Lineage (NCBI taxonomy): Eukaryota > Metazoa > Chordata > Chondrichthyes > Rajiformes > Arhynchobatidae > Rhinoraja > Rhinoraja longicauda. The sequence continues at coordinate 29,550,536 of NC_135955.1, forward strand.
GTTTCGTCCCATTCGTTGCATGATCTAATCCAATCGATTCCCTGCCTATTTATGTATCTATCCAAAAGCTCCTTAAAAGCCACTATCATACCAGCCAAAAAAAGACTTGCCCTGCATATCTGCTTTAAACTTTCCTTCCCTCTCACCACAGATCTATAATCTGCAAACTATGTAGAGCTATACATTTCCATCCTGGGTAACAGTTTCTGGTTGTCTTCTCTATCTATGCTTTTCAATTTTATAACCTACCATTACATCTCCCCTCAGCCTCCAGAGAAAATAATCCAAGTTTGTCACCCTCATCTATATACTAAAACTCTCGTTTGTTATCTTGTTTGTGACTGAACTTCAGCCAAAACGGTACACGATAGCACGACAATTTTAGACCCACCTTACTCACCATTGTCACTTTAGTGATAATGCAAGTAGTTTTTTGAAATTGGTGTTATATATTTTTAAAGTTATTCACATTTTTAAGTTTAAAAGGAGGGGAGGGGGAGGGGAGGAGGGAGGGAGGGGGAAGGGGAGATGGGAGAGGGGAGTTGAGGAGAGAGGGGAGGGGGAGGGGGGGAGGACAGGGTGCTGCACCAATGCAGGAGAGGTTTGGGCCCAACGGGTCCACTTGGTCTAGTTATAGCTAAAATTGTCTAACCCAGCCAAACATCTTTGTAAACCCCTTCTGCACCATCCACAGCCTCCACTTTGTGGGGAACTAGAATTGCACACAAAAGCAACCTAACCAAAGTTCTATAAAGCTGAAATGTATATTACTCTACCTTTATTCCACAACTAATCTGCGAATAATACAAAAGATAATTTAGATTTTCAGAGGCCTTTGATCAAGTCACACCAAAGAATTTGTCATGCAAAATTGAAGCAAATGGAATTGTTGGTCAGTATGCGGGTTGAAAATTGGTTTAGAGAGGTTAATAGTGCCACAAAACAGAGTTGGAATAAAAGGATTTTGACAAGCAGTCATTAGTAGGGTGCCACAGGGATCCAGGCTTGGGTCAAGCCATTAACAATCTGCAGTCTTGTGTGTCTACATTAATAATATACATCAATGATCTGGATGAGGGCACATGAAAATAATATTTCTAAGTCAGTCGATGACATAAAACTGAGTGCGATTGTCAGCTAAGAAGCAGACAAGAAGGTTCAAAGCGATTTAGACAAGCAAATGGACAAGTAAATGGCAGATGCAGTATAATGTACTGTATAATAGCCACAATCTTAATGAATGACACTGCAGGTTTAAAAGGAATTGATGGCCAACACCTACTATTATTTTCTGTCCCCATGTTTCAGGTACCGAGTCAAACTGCCCATCCTCTCTAAAAGGAAAAATAATTCACTTTGGTTGTTTGAATCTAGGAATTAATCAAAGACACACAAAATCTCAAGAGGTAATATGTGGATGTCGGGCACACATATGACCAATTCATCTGAATATTAAATAAAGACTAACTTAACCCATTACTACTTAAGTTAGTTACTGCACTGGTAATTTTCCTTTAAACAATCTCATACAGGGATATGTTTAAACTCAGGAAAAAGAGTATTTCCACTGAAAATTCAATTTAATTCAAATATCACATTCTACGATAGCTGAAGAATTAATATTAAATATGGAAGCTGTGTGGTATTTTGCATTCGCGCAAGATGTTCGCGAGGCCACATTGGCAGTATTGGGTTCAGTTTTGGTCATTCGCCACAGGAAAGATGCCATAAAGTAGGAAGGAGTGCAGAAAAGGTTTAAGAGCATGCCGTTAGGGTTGGTGGGTCTGAGTTACAGGGAGAGGTTGGGCAGGCTGCCACTTTATACCTGGGAGGGTAAAAGACAGAGGTAATCCGAGAGGTGTATGCAATCATGAAGGGAATAGATTGGGTAAATGCACAGTCTTTTTCCCAGGGTTAAGGAATCAAGAACTCAAGGGCATAGGTTTCAGAGGAAAGAGATTTCAAAGGGTCCCGAAACAATTTTTTTTCCATACAGAGGGCATTTATTTAAATTGAACGAGGTGCCAGAAGAACTAGTTGAGGCACTAATGTTGAGTACACCATTAAAAAGATTTGTACAGATTAATGGATAGAGAGATGTGGGTCAAATGCAAGCAAATGGGTGGACATCTTGGTTGGCATGGATGAGTTGGGCCGAAGGGCCCATTTCCACGCTGCAAGACTAATTTAGGGTGCAGTTAAAGAAACCCCTGCATTAAACAGAAACAGGAACCAGATTTAAACTAAAACAAATGCCTAAATTAGAAAGCTTCTCTCTCCGACAGCTCATCCACTATCAGTTACCATGATAAAATTGACCAGAGATATCAGCAAGTAACAAGAGCCAGCCCATTGAAAACCACAATCTTTATTTCTATAGTGACAGTAACTAGTAAAGAGATCTCAACACACTTTGCACGAATGTCATTGAACAACATTTGACATTGAGCCTTGCATGTTGATTCTGGAACACGTGGCCTAAAAAGCATAGCTGAAGGAGATATGTTTTAAGGAGTGCCATAGAGGAGGGAAAAAAAGGCAACATTTTAAGAAAAACGACAAAACTCAGGACCTTGGCACAGCTACCAAAAGTAATTAAATTGGAGGAATAAAAAGGCCAGAATTAGAGGCGAGAGATCTTGTGGAATTTAGGACAAGGTGCTGCTGCAGACATGGAGGGCAAAACAACAAAACGATTTGAAAACAAGATAATTTATAAACTGACATGCCAAGGGAAAGAAAATCAAGTTATCCATTGAAGTTCTGAGTATAATTTATAAGGGAGATTCAATTATCAGCATTACAAAAGGATTACCGTTTCCTGGTGATCACTATGATTGCAATCAAGTGGACTGCTTTGTCCTGAATGGTGTTGAGATTTAACTACTGTCAGCATTGCACTCGTCCAAGCAAGTGCACTGGATTGCATCACACTCTCGTCTTGCAAACCAGCAGTGTTTAATTGTCATATGTACTGAAAACAGAACAATGAAATTCTTACATGCAACAACATAACAGAAAGAAAAAATCATTTAAAAAATGGTTCAATAAATTAAAAACACAATATTAGTGCAAAAAAGCCCAAAGTCCTCAGCCCAAAAACCAAGACAGTTTTTCGCTCATAGTTTAGTTGGTGTTTGTTGTGTTCAAGAACCCGTTGGTTGTTGGGAAGAAGCTGATCTTAAACCTGGATGCCTCTATTTTTGGATTTTTATACTTTCTTCCTGACGGCAGGAGTGAAATGAGAGCATGACCAGGGTGCTGCAGGTCCTTGATGCTGGCAACAACTTTGCTCTCAACATCAATAAGACCAAGGCAGTGAATGGAATGACAATCAAGTGGACCTTGGATGCAGTTGAACTTCATTTTATTAGCGTGGCATTCCCTTTGGCAAAGTAAGAGTGTTGCGTCACATTCCTGACTTTTATCTTTAGAAAACGGGAGGGCTTTAAGGCATCAGGAGGCAAAGTACTCACGACAGGATGCCCATCCTCAGGCATGCTATTGTAGCCACATAATTATGTGGCTGCTCCATTTGAGTACCTGATCTGCAGTGATTCCCAGAACACTGATGAATGGAGGCTGGACATTAATTGATATTAATGTCACCAAATTTTAAAGACAGGTGCTTATACTCTCCTTCGATGGAGATGGTCATTGCCTGGCGCTGTGGGGTGAAGTTTACACCCTGAAAGAGGAGTTTCACATGATCAAAGAAGAGTGCTTTTTCTCTGGACCACCTGTATCTCGACCTGCAACACCAATCAATGACAAATACACTGAATGTGTTCACGAGGAAACAAGTTGACTGTGCTGTCAATTTACACGTAGGAAATTCTGAAGTGCAATATAAAACAGTAATAAAAGAATTACATCACAAAATAAGTAATTTTTTCCCCACTTTTATCTTGGTTAGCCGTTGCCCCCAAGGTTTTCAAAATTTAAAGCAATTTCTATTCATTATACTCAAAGGCTTTGTCAATTTGGCTCGTAGCATCAAAGTTCTGCCGCTTCAACTAAAATAAAAAAGAGAAACTAATTTTTCTTAATCATTTTGTAGGATAGATTACTTGTTGCAAGTACATGATGTACTGATAGAAATTAGTCCCAATCTGCATCCATATTAGAGCAAGAGCAAACAGACTGGGGCACTGATCATTACATGCTCCATTTAGAAAATGTGGGATGATTCTGCTGTTCAATTCAAATGTGCTAAACACCGCAGATAGATACAACTCAGCGGGACAGGTAGCATCTCTGGAGAGAAGGAATGGGTGACGTTTTGGGTCGAGATCCTTCTTCCTTCTCTCCAGAGATGCTGCCTGCCCCGCTGAGTTACTCCAGCTTTGTGTCTATCTTCAGTTTAAACCAGCATCTGCAGTTCCTACTTACACATATCGTGTACTAAACACCACAATGGATTTAGGTTCAGTTGAAATTCATCCTTTGATTGCAATTACATTATCGCAATCATTTTTTTTACACTAAAACAGAACATGGTGTCCAATACACGAAGATAGATTTTCTGCACCTCCGGATGGATACCCGCAATTATAATCATCACAACTGCCTCACGCCTTTTGCTTCCACTACAAACGTTCTTCATCTTGCCGTTGTGTCTTCTTTGTCCCACTAAATACTTAGCGCACTAACGCTCCAGGTTCTTTGAACCTATTTTTGGACTGTTGTTTTTCACCTTATAACATCTGACCCATTTCTGAATACGCCTTTGGATTCAGATTAGTTCATTGTCAGATACACGAGGGTGCATTGAAATTCCTTGTTCACAAAGCTTAGAATACATAGTATACAGATTGATACAATAATGAAAACAACAAATGCAAAACTGCAAGATTGTACAGCATTGATGTCGAGTGGGATCATGGACATCCATATCTAAAGCTCCCGGAAAGTGGTAATGCAAGTACATAGAACAGCAAAGAATGGTATGTTCATCTTCATTGGTAGGGGCTTTGAGTACAAGAGTCAGGAAGGAATGATGCAATTCCATTAAACTTCGGTTAAGCTGCATGTAGAGTATTCCCTGCAGTTCTGGTTGACCCATGACAGCAAGGAAGTAGGTGGTATGGAGAGGGTGTAGAAAAGGTCAACCAGAATCCTGCCTGCATTAGGGGGTATTACTGTAGCTACAAAAGGTTTGAGAAAGTTGGACAGTTTTGTGTAGGACGATGCAGGTTGAAGGAATACCTGATAGAAACATAAAATGAGGAATAGAGAGGCGAGAGAGACAGAACCTCTCCCTCCTCAGGTAGAGATGTTAAAGACTAGGGTGCATAGCTTGACAGTAAGGGAACAAAGGTAGCACGCACACACAAGTTCCCCCTCATTTATGAGCCATTTATTATTGAGAACAGTTTCCATTTTCCTATCCAAAACTACCCCATATCTTTTTACACCTTATCCTTCTTTCAAAGAACTCCCCCAGCTTGTTCAGTTTAACCTTATAGTCCTCATCTCCTTGACCAGAATTGGACAATGGTTTAGGCATGATCTAACCCAGGACTTTGTCTTGTGGAACTCCTGCAGTTAAATCCAGAGTCTGAGATATGCCATCCATGACCACAACCTGCACTGCAACAGCTCATGGTGGCTTTGCTCTGCAAAGGTTCAACATTACAAGACTAACATCAGCTATCACTCCTAGATACACTTGCGTTAGACAGATTGATACCATTGATTACAACGAAAAAAAAAATCCAGAAAACACTGGAAACACCCAGGTATGAATGCATCTGTGTGGAACAATGTAATGGGAAATAGAATTAATCAGTTTCTCCTTGCAAATTTCAGTCTGACCTGTTGAGCATTTCCAGCATTTCTGTTTTTACTTTAGACTTCCAGCATCTGTAGTTTAAAAAAAATTGCTATCAATTACAAACCCTACTCAATGTTTTTATGAAGTGTACTAAACCTTGAAAAACTATGCAACTGTGCAAGGCTTTATCAAATTTACATATTAGGTCAAAGCTCAGGGGTACTCATCCAATATGAAAAGGACATGCAAAGTGTCAGAAGAAAATAAAGCTATCATGCAAACTTAGAACAGAGGCTGCCAATCAGCCAACTACACCTCTGCTGTCTCTTTTAAACAGTGGTCCAATGAGCCCAATTCCTCTCCTCAATCCCCGTGCATTCCTCATTCACCTGCCGCCATTGCATTTTGACAGCTGCGACTGAAACTGCTCCCACCAGCCTTCCACAAGCAGTGCATTCCAGATCACAATTAGATCCAGCCCAAGGAAATTCAGCATGCCCTCAATGACTCTTCCACAATTTCTACAGATGCACCTATCAGGATGCATCACAGCTTGGTCTGGCAATTACTGTGCCCAAAACCACAAAAAACAGCACAAAAGTCTGGCAGAGCCCGGTTCATCATGCAATCGAGTCTTTGCCCACCCCAAATCAACTCCATCTACACTTCATGCTGCCTCGGGAAAGTAGCTACTCAGGACGACTCACACTCCAGACATTCATTCTTCTTTCATAGGAAGGTACAAGGATGTAGCCCCGATATTGTGATCTAACTTGTTTAACCCTCGCATCATTTTATCCGCATTTTTACTGTAGCTCTAACAAAATTCTGCACTCTAATTTAGCTAATGTAGCTCTAACAAACTTCTGCACTCTGATCCCGGCAAGCCGCGTGCACATCAAGAATGTCCCGGCAAACCGTGTGGGCCCGACTCACCCGCCGAACAACTGGAACGCACCCCAGTGGGCCCGACTCGCCTCACAAGACTCCCAGGGGACTGCGGAGAAGCCAGGCGGCGAGGCCTGTGTGGGCCGAAGAAGCCTCAGCGGCGGCAATGGAAGCCTCGGAGGCGGCAGAGGGAGCCTCGATGTAGGCAGTTGGCGCAGCAGGGGCCTGGTGATCAACCTGCGATCAGCCTTTGATGAGCCGGGGGGGGGGGGGAAGGGGACGACAATGGGGCCCCAGCATGGAGGGACCGCCGTGAGGGACGGTGGGAGAACAAAGGGGGACCTGGTGTGGGAGGGGGGGGGGGTGGGAGCAGAGTGTTAGAATCCTCTGCCCAGGGGATAAGTCTGCATTTGTTTGATAGTTCGTTCCGGTTAAGGTGCTGCGCACACAGCAGCCAGGCAACAGTCGCTTGTCATTTTCTTCTTTTTCACTCTTAATTTAATTTTACTTTCATGTTTTCATGTACCTTGTTGTGTTATGATTGTTGGCAGACCAACTTCCGGGGATGAACAAAGTTCTATCGTATCATATCTTTTGCACCACCTATTGGACTCGTGCATGGTGTGATCTGCCTGGATACTATACAAATCGAGATTTGCTATAAGTTAGCCCTAAAAAGTACCCACTCCAGTCTCATACCCTTTGAACGCAGAGCCCTAAAAATACCCACTCCAATCTTACCCCTTCTGAATGCACAACCCCAACATTGTCCAGCCCCTCCTCTCTTCTAGTTATTTCTGTAACCCCCTTCCCCAAAAGCAGTCTGAAGAATCCTGAACCAAAATGTTTCCTTTCCATGTTCTTCTGTGATGCTGCCTGACCTGCTGAACTACTTGACTATTGTCAGGTGTACCGAGGTACATTGGAAAGCTTTTTGTTGCATGCTATTCAGTCAGCAGAGACAATACACGATTACAATAGAGCCATTTGCAGTGCATAGATACACAAGACTTCAGCATTCCGTGTCTTCTTTAGCAAACCAGCATCCACAGTTCCTTGTTTCAAACAATACAATGAAGTTTACTCATCTCCAATACAGACAAAGAATGCTGGGGAACTCGGCAGGTCAGGCTGCATGCACGCGAAGTGTAATAGAGTTTACTTTCAGATTGGAAATCAGAGTGGGAAAATGAGAAAACAACTTCTAAATGAAGTTGCGAAGAAGTTGAGGGAAAGGATAGACAGAGTAAAGGAAACATCGCAGGACGAAGTCCGAGTTGCTGTCAGTCTGAAGAAGTATCCCAACTCAAAATGCTATCGGTCCAATTCCAGCATCTGCAGTCTCGTGTGTTTTCGGGGGTTATTGAGGTGATTGTTTTTTTTTCATAGCAGTCAGTTTGATAGGAGAGTTGAGCAAATATATACATTTTTTGTAAGATTGGACAACTATGGTTTATAAAGAACTGGCACAGAAGGGGGGGGGGGGGGGGGTGAGGCCAAGGGTAGAAGAGCCATGATCCTACTGAAAGGCAGCACAGGTTGCAGGGCCCAAATAACTACCACCTGTGCTTATTTTCTTATGCAAAACAGATATGAAAGCATGTCAAGTCATTATGTCAGGTTTTTTTTTGCCATTATGCACAAGTATGGCAAGGTACAGGTACAATGAGAAATCTTGCTTGTTGTAACAATACAGGCACCAAGACTCAGACAAACACAAAAACATGAATTCAACACTAATTACACATAAAAAGTAAAATGTCCAAAAAAAGTGCAAAACACTGTTGGGAAACAAAATGCATGGCGGTGCAGGAGTTTGGCTGAAGTGTTCCATTGTCAAGGTAGGACCAGAACTGTTGCTGAAAGCCCAACCCAAAAAGGAGAATACCAACACTTCAGGAGCACATAATAACAACTATTTGTTGTTTTAAATGGTTTCCCAAGACACATTTTCATCTGGATTAGGTAACACATTTCACTGCAGGCAAAATACAAACACTTTAAGTTGGCTTCAAAAGGAGAAAAGTAAAATTAAACTGCTGATGAAACTGAGACCTCCCAATTTTATAACATGGGATTTGCTTTGTTTGCTTTTTTTTTTAAAAAAGCTATATAATTTACACAGAAAATATTTGAAAGTTTGTTTTATTTACCAAAGGAATGTGGGTGTTGTTGGCAATGCCTTCATCTCTAATTACCCTTAAGAAGCTGGCTGTGAGCACCAGCCTATTCTGTACAAATTACTATTATTAATGTTTTTAAAATTATAAATAACAAATAATCAAATTTCCCCAGGGAGATTTAAGATATTTCATTTAACCTGCCTCTAAATGAGACTGTCATTTAATCAGGGTGAAAAATCAGTTCAGTTATGATTAAAAATATTATGGTAAAGTTATGAAGGGATCTCTCTCAACTCAAAAGATCGGCTTTTTCTCTCCTGTAGATGACATTCAGCCTGTTGAGTTTTTCCAGCAATTTGTTTCTTACTATAATATACTTCTAGCATCTACAAACACAGCTACTACCTTCACAGGATGCAGCACAGAGAACATTTAGCTCTTGCCTTGCCGAAAATACTCCCACTTTGCTATTGGGATTTAGTACCAACGACAGCGAAGGCGTAGCAATGCATTGCCAGATTAGGATAACCTGCTACCTGGAGGAGATGACGTTGCTATGCCTCTCCTGCCCCTAGCCTCTCAATGCTACAGGCAGTGCACTATGGTGGTACATTTTGTAGATGTTAAACATTAAGGCCATGTGCTCTATGTGAAAAGACTGTTCTTATAACCATGGCATGTGTGTGACTGGTTCAATTAAGGTGCATCACAGAGGACATGCGAAAGAAATCCACATTGCTGTAGATTAGGCATCACAGACTAGTGGCGCGAAAGGAGGCAGATTTCTTTCCCGAGAGGATGTTAGTAATATAAACAGGGATTTAGCGATCTGTTTTATGGTGACTATTGCTGATCTTAAATTTTAGTAATTGAAGTTTAATTACCTAACTTTAAATGACCTAATTTTCTCAATAGTATTTGAATTTGCATGACTAGCATGTACTAATGACATATGTCCAATATGTTATTGTACGGTCTGCACTGAAATAAACAAGTATTTGCTTCTACGATTGCCACCAAAGATAGAAAATTAGCACATGCTTGCAATACAAACTGGTTTCAATAAAGAGTCGGAACAAGTTGGTTTTTCTTTTACACAGATCATGTCTTACAAATTTTGAGGTTTTTTTTACGTAACAAAAAAGATTGATGAGGGCAAAGTCATAGATGTTTAGATGGACTTCATCAAGACCTTTGGTAAGGTTCCAAATGGTAGGCTACTCCTGAAGTTTAGATCTAATGGAATCCAGTGAGAGCTAGCTAAGATGGCCTCATGGAAAGGAAGTGGATGATATAGTCCATAGAAAAATTGGTTATCAAAAATTACAGCAGGATCTTGATCAGTTGGGCAAGTGGGCTGAGGGGTGGCTAATGGAGTGTAATGCAGTTACATAGAAGGTATTGCATTTTAGGAAGTCAAACCAGGGCAGGACCTACAAAGTGAATGGCAGGGCCCTGGAGTGTGCTGTAGATCAGAGGGATATAGGAGTACAGGTACATAGTTCCCTGAAAGTGATGTCACATTAGGTAGAGTGTTCAAGCTGACTTTTAGTACATTGGCCTTCATCTGTCAGGGTATCAAGTATAGAGATTTGTGAGGCTTTGGTATATTGTGTTCAGTTTTGTTCACCCTGCTACGATGATGTGATTAAACTGGAAAAGAGGATGTCATTCAGCTGCACTCTTTTCCAGCTTAATGACATCCTCCTTGTAGCAGGGCGAACACAATACTCCAAATGTGACTTACAAGGATATTATCAGGACATGAAGCCTGAGTTATAGGGAGAAGTTGGGCAAGCTAGGATTTTATTTCCTGGAGTGCAGGAGGATGAGGGGTGATCCTCGAGGTGTATTAAATCATGAGAGGAATAGCTAAGGTTAATGCACAGTGTCTTAAAAAATTAGTAGTGGAATCAATAGACTCACCAGAACTACTGGGAAACTCCAAAACAAGAAATCTTTTGCATCCACCCGAGAGCAAAAGAAGCCTCAGTGTCATAGGGATAAAGCAAACTACTGGGGCTGAACACAACGGGTCAGGCAGCATCTGAGCAGGGAAATGGACAGGCGACTTTTGGGTCACCACAGTCGTATCTGCCAGATGGACCTCCAATCATGCAACAATTCTTCGGTACTAAAATTAACTGTCAATCTAGTCCTTAATGCAAACACTCCCAGGAGTGTGACTTGAACCATAGCCATCTGAAGTTATTGGCCAGAGAGAGCTATGCAATAAGCCAGTGTACCTCAGATGCAGGGGGGAAGCAAAAAAACTGAGGACACCACCAAAAATATTGCATTCCAAATTTGATGATTATTGCAATCCAGAAATAATGAGTAAACTGCAGCAAAGAGAAAATTATAGCCAGGGGTTGCAAGCAAAATAAAAATAATCTGGGGGAAAAAACTACTTTTTGCCACCATGGGGGCAGCACCAAGTCGCAGTGGTAGAATTGTTGCTTTACAGTGCTAGACACCCGCACTCGATCCAGACTATGGGTGCTGACTGTACGGCATTTGTACATTCTCCCCGCGACCACGTGTTTTCTCCAGGAACTCCGGTTTCTTCTCATATTCCAAACACGCACAGGTTTGTAGGTTAATTGGCTTCGGTAAAAATTGTAAATTGTCCCTAGTATGTCGGATAGTGTTAATGGATAGGGTGATCGCTGGTCGGCACAGACTCGGTGAGCCAAAGCGCCTGTTTCTGCTCTGTATCTCTAAGTTAAACTTAAAAAACAGTGCATGGTTTAATACAAGTTGTTCGGACCATTTTCCCCCCATCGAAAATTTAAAAAAATTCCCAAACACTAAATCTGGTTCAAAAGGTTAGCTTTCCAAGGAGATAGTTTTACGTGGGGCTGGTTGCAACTTTGTTTGTTGTGAGCCATAGACTCATGCGTAGGACAAACCTCACAGCCCAGAGGACCCATGGTCAATGGCATCCTTGAGCCTAATGCACAACATCATTTGTAACGTGCTGGATCTCGGTTCCAGCGAGATCAAAATTCCCCACACAATTCAATAACTTTGAGCTGAATTCAGATACTGCCATCCTCTTTCTTTGTTACTAGCCATGGTATTACTCTCACAGCTCACATTCGGAGGCTGTGGGTCAAGACCCGCTCCTGACGATGAAGCACAAAATCTGATGTACAACTGTCTGCTCGGTCTCACGCTGCAGGGGGTTACACTTTCCCCCCCCCCCCCCCCCCCATGGTGGATGCAAATGCTGCTGTGGCCCCATCTCAAAGAAGAACAGGAGAATTCTACCTGATATTCTGGCCATGAATTAACATTAGTGAAATCTGTACCATCACCCTGTACTCTCTTCACCTTTCACCCTTTGGTTCCACACCCTGTCTCCATGCATCTTTAAGTCCAGGAAGGAACTGCAGATGCTGATTTAAACCAAAGATAGACACAAAAAGCTGGAGTAAACTCAGCGGGACAGGCAGCATCTCTGGAGAAAAAGAATGGGTGACGTTTCGGGTCGAGACCCAGAAGAAGGGTTTTTGTGTCTGTCTTCCATGCATCTTTAAAATTTATCTGAACTCTGAAAGATTGCCAACCTGAAATGCTTCTCTTCCCACGGATACTGCCTGGCGTGAACCATTTCCAGAATATTCTAAGTCTATTTTGTAATTCCAGCATTTAAATAGTTTTGGTAATTATCATATTGTAGCGACCATAGAGAATGGTCCAGGTCGTCGAACCCTCGGATTGGCCAGCGAGGTCACGTGGGAACGCGACCGTGGGGATTGGTCCAGAGAACAACATCGCTGATTGGCCAGCGATGTCATGTGCGCGTTTGGCGCCCGTTTTAGCCAGTTCGGCGAAGTCTTCAAGGAAGACAGTAAGTTTATATTGGTTGTCCTGTAACTTGTTGTTTTGACTCTGTATTCGTGTATTGCGGCTGCAATAAACTTCGTCTACAACTAACAAGTTTCGGACTCGCCATATTGGTGACCCCGAACGTGATCTGGACGATCACCAACTGAGCAGGAACCCGACGCCTCGTTGACGATGACCGAGCAGGGCACACCGGAGTCAAGCGCGGCAGACGTTCATCTTCCGTTATTTTGGACGTACGCACCGCAAGCTTGGTTTATCCACGCCGAGGCCCAATTCCATATAAAGAAGGTGTCGGACGATTCCACGAAGTACTTCTACCTCGTCAGCGCTCTATCGCCGGACACAACCAAGCGCGTGATGCGGTTTATCGTAAATTCACCTGCGGAAGACAAGTATGAAACCATGAAGAAGGTATTACTGCGAACCTTCGGGTTAAATAAGCATGGTGGTGCGGCAAAACTTCTGCACCTACCGGAGCTTGGAGACCAACTGCCTTCCGTCCGCATGGCCGAAACGATGGTGTTAGCCGGTGAGCATACGGATTGCCCGATGTTTGAACAGGCATTCCGCGAGAAACTTCCCGAGGATGTCCGACTGCTGCTTACGGATTGTTCTTTTAAGGACCCCGAAGCATATGCAGCGAAAGCGGACGCGCTCATAGCGGGAAAAAACAAGGCAAGTGGTTCAATCAACAAAGTCTCGACATCGGTGACCACGCCACAGCGACGGCAAGATGGCGCCACGTCTCCCGCCAATTCTCCGAAAGCCCGCCAAAAAGATCCGCACAAGCGCGGCTGGTGCTATTATCACCTACGATGGGGTAACGAATCCCGCAACTGTCGTTTGCCTTGTACCTTCGCGGGAAATGCCTCGGCCGATCGTACATAGGGGCAGTTACGATTGGCCAGAACCGGCGCCTCTATGTCCATGATCGATTCACGGACACAGAATTTTTGGTAGACACGGGAGCCATCGTCAGCATAGTGCCGCCGACCGACCTCGAAACCAGATCGGGTAAGACAGGTCCCACCCTCATCGCGGTTAATGGCAGCCCAATTCGCACTTTCGGTACACGGAAGATGTCCCTTGTGTTAGGCCTCCGCACGTACGAATGGCCATTCATCATAGCCGACGTCAAACAAGCGATCCTGGGCGCAGATTTTCTCTGGGCTTTTTCACTGGTTCCTGATGTCCGCGGTAACGACCTCCGACCCGCTGCTGAAGACGAGCACGTCGCTCCGGCAATCGCCTCCTCGCCCAGCCCTACTGTCCAGGCCGTCGTCGCGGCCCCCGACGCGTATGCTGCGATTCTGGCAGAGTTCCCAGAGCTGCTCGTCCAACGTTTTGACGCACCTTCGGCTAAGCACGGTGTGGTCCATCACATCCGCACCGAAGGCCCTCCCGTTTTCGCTCGGGCCAGGAGACTACCGCCAGACAAACTGGTTGTGGCAAGGGCGGAGTTCAGGAAGATGGAGGAAATGGGAATTGTCCGTCAGTCTGACAGCCCGTGGGCCTCGCCGTTACACATGGTCTCCAAGGCATCTGGGGGGTGGAGGCCATGTGGCGATTATCGGCGTCTCAATGCTGTCACCACGGCTGATCGCTACCCCATACCGCACCTACAGGACTTTTCATCTGGACTGGAAGGAGCGGTGGTGTTTTCCAAAATCGATTTGGTGCGAGGATACCATCAGATTCCGGTGCGACCGGAGGACATACAAAAAACTGCAACTATTACTCCGTTCGGGTTGTTTGAATGGTTGCGTATGCCTTTCGGTTTAAAGAACGCGGCACAGGCTTTCCAGCGACTGATGGACCACGTGGGCCGGGGTTTACCCTTTGTGTTTATTTATTTAGACGACATCCTGGTAGCCAGCCCCTCAGTGCAGGAACACCAGGCCCATTTGCGGACCGTGTTCCAGCGGCTCCAAGACCACGGGCTCATTATCCAACCCTCCAAATGTCAATTCGGCCTGCCTGCTCTCGATTTTCTAGGGCACAGAATTACCCCTGCCGGCGCTGCCCCTTTGCCAGAGAAGGTGGAGGCTATCCGGGCTTTCCCCAGGCCCACCACAGTAAAAGGGCTGCAGGAGTTCGTAGGCATGGTTAATTTCTACCATAGATTCGTTCCGGCAGCGGCGCGAGTCCTGCGCCCGCTTTTCCAATGCCTTGCAGGTAATCCGGTAGAGTTGTTGTGGTCCCCGACCGCAGAGTCGGCTTTTACGGCAGCTAAGCAGCCTTGGCAGACGCCACCATGTTGATCCATCCGAGCCCCTCCGCCCCCACGGCCCTGACGGTTGACGCCTCTGACGTGGCGGTGGGTGGGGTTCTGGAGCAGCGGGTCGGTGGCCGTTGCCTTTAGCGTTTTTCAGCCGGCAACTAAATTCGGCCGAGCTGAAATATAGCGCATTTGACCGAGAGCTTCTAGCTCTCTATTTAGCTGTCCGTCATTTCAGGTATTTCCTCGAGGGCCGCCCATTTGTGGCATTTACGGACCACAAGCCATTAACATTTGCTTTTTTGAAATTGTCTGACCCATGGTCGGCCCGCCAGCAGCGGCACCTGACTGCTATCTCTGAATTTACCACAGATGTCCGTCATATCGCGGGTAAGCTTAATGCCGTTGCTGAAGCCCTGTCTAGACCTGCTTTTCCCCCTATTTCGGCGGTGGACTGCGAAGTGGATCCCCAGGAGCTCGCGGAGGCACAGCTCCTAGCGGATACCGTTTCGGCTTACCAGTCCACCACTTCGGGATTGAAGTTGGCCCAGGTAGCTTGTGGGTCGGAGGGCACGAAAGTCTGGTGCGATGTTTCTCTTCCTCGTCCCAGGCCGGTAGTACCGCCCTCCCTTCAGCGCCGGGTTTTCGATGCCATTCATGGGCTGGCGCACCCGTCCATCCGCTCCACCTCTGCCTTGGTGGCAGCGAGGTTTGTCTGGCATGGCCTGCGGAAACAGGTAGCGGGGTGGGCACGTTCCTGCGTGCCCTGTCAGACCGCTAAAGTCCAGCGCCACGTCCAGCCCCCCGTACAGGAGTTCGAAGTCCCGGCTTTTCGTTTTTTCCACATCCACGTGGATTTGGTCGGGCCTTTGCCTTCCTCCCGGGGCTACACTCACCTCCTCACGGTGGTGGATCGGTTCACCCGGTGGCCAGAGGCTTTCCCATTGTTTGATATCTCGTCAGCGTCTTGTGCTAGGACTTTGGCCCTTCATTGGGTAGCTCGTTTCGGGGTCCCGGCAGTTATTACAACTGACAGAGGGCCACAGTTCACTTCGTCCCTCTGGGCCGCGCTGGCGGAACTGTACGGGTCCAAATTACAACCCACAACTGCATATCACCCCCAGGCAAATGGACTCGTAGAAAGGTTCCACCGCCAACTTAAGGCGTCCCTCAGTGCAAGGCTGGAAGGCCCGGACTGGGTAGACCAACTCCCTTGGGTTCTTTTGGGCATCCGGACTGCTCCTAAGCCAGATCTCGGTGCGTCGTCCGCAGAGCTGGTATATGGCTCGACCCTTCGAGTACCCGGAGATCTGTTTCCGGACCCTTCAGCCCTGCTCCCTACAGTCCCATCAGCGTTAGCATCTCTCCGGGAACGGGTGGGCTCCCTGGCTCCAGTGCCGACTTCACGTCATGGGTGTCCCATGGTACATGAACCGTCTTCCCTGAAGGACTGTGAGTTTGTTTTTTTGCGTAAAGATGCCCATCGCGCCCCGTTGCAGAGGGTCTATCAAGGGCCGTTCCGGGTTTTACGTAAGGGAACGGCTACTTTCACCTTAGACATGGGCGGCAAGAGTGAACTCGTCTCGGTGTCCCGGCTCAAACCTGCCCATTTGGACCCGGATCAACCAGTCCTGGTCGGTCAAACCCCTAGAAGAGGCCGACCTCCGTTAGTTCCGCCCAGTCCACAAACCCCTGTTCCGACAGTTCCTCCAGGACCCCCCGTTTCGGCAGTTCCCCTAGGACCCCCCGTTTCGGCAGTTCCTCTAGGACCCCCCGTGCCGGTAGTTCCTCCAGAACCTCTCGTGCCGGCTGTTCCACCAAGTCCGGAACCTCCGGCTCCTGTGGTTCAGGCTGTCCCTCGCCGTACTCGTTATGGTCGCGAAATCCGGCTCCCTGCTAGGTTCCGCACCTCGGGTTCTGGGGGGGGTCATGTAGCGACCATAGAGAATGGTCCAGGTCGTCGAACCCTCGGATTGGCCAGCGAGGTCACGTGGGAACGCGACCGTGGGGATTGGTCCAGAGAACGACATCGCTGATTGGCCAGCGATGTCATGTGCGCGTTTGGCGCCCGTTTTAGCCAGTTCGGCGAAGTCTTCAAGGAAGACAGTAAGTTTATATTGGTTGTCCTGTAACTTGTTGTTTTGACTCTGTATTCGTGTATTGCGGCTGCAATAAACTTCGTCTACAACTAACAAGTTTCGGACTCGCCATAATATTGCTTTTTCTGGGAGCATGTGAAGTAAATTGGTTGTCACCAATTTGTCCTGCGTTATAACAGTGCTGTCAAAAGGAATATCATTGACTGCAAGCGCTTTGGGATGCACTGAAGTTGCAACGTACAGAAATAAAAACATCGTCAATCCAATTTACCTTCACTTCACAACCCTCAAGCAAGTCACTACCTACATTTTAAAAGATAATCAACAGGAAACCAGTTTGAAGTAGAAACATAACACGTGGCTTTATAAATAATGATCATCATTCCCGTTACAGCTTTTCTATACCAATAACATCTCGTTCAAATACCAGCCTGGGGAGTGGCAATAATATCATGGAGCAGAAATTTTCCCTTGCAAATATCTATACCATGGCCAAGACTACCAATTTCCATATAATTTCCATCACATCACCCAGCTCATCCACAGGGCCCTGGTGACCTCAACAACTCTTTCCCTCTTGGGAAGAAATAACACTTTGCACCAGTCAAGCTTTTGGTTCATGTAGAGGCACCTCCCAGCCCCTAGCAGACTTTGACAGCCTTAATAAGTGATTAGTCGGGTGTTTCCTCTCTGACAGGCTGCAGATATTTTGGACTTTGGAATTAGCAACACTACACACTTGTAAATAATATGATCACAAAATACCCTAATGTGCCTCCCAGGTATTTCATAGGATCATAGACATTTATAGTGGTAGAGTTACTGCTTTACAGTGCCAGAGACCTGGGTTCAATCCTGACTACATGTGCTGGCTGCACAGAATTTGTGTGTTCTCCTGTGACCTGCGGAGGTTTTCTCTGGTGCTATGATTTTTCCCCACACTCCAAAGACATACAGGTTTGTAGGTTAATTGCTTGGGCAAAAATTGTAAATTGTTTCTAGTGTGTGTAGGATTGTGTTAGTGTGCGGGGATCGCTGGTTGGCTCGGACTCAGTGGGCCAAATGGTCAGTTTCCAAAACTAAACTAAAAAAGCAGGAGAATGGGGTTGAGAGGGAAAGGTAGATCAGCCACGATTGAATGGTGGTGCAGACTTGATGGGCCCAATGACCTTATTCTGCTCCTAGAATTTATGAAAGCTAAAACTAAAACACTAAATTAAATTGGGGGACTCAGCTTGAAATACACAGGTTTGAGTGGCTCAAAGTTTCAGATGGGTAACTTGTAAGGATCACCAGATATTGTGGTTCAAAACTAAACACTTCCCAGGTCTCGTCCCACATGATTCATGGAGGAGGCAAGGCAAGTCTTCTACAAACAAACCTTCAACACATTAAGACAATCTACTGTATCACATTATGCTGGAGTAACTCATCGGGTCAGGCAGCATCTCAGGAGAGAAGGAATGGGTGACTTTTCGGGTCAAGACCCTTCTTCAGAAAAAGGGTCTCGACCCAACGCGCAAGTCTGAAGAAGGGCCTCGACCCGGATCGTCACCCATTCCTTCTCCCCTGAGATGCTGCCTGACCTGCTGAGTTACTCCAACATTTTGTGATACCTTCATCCGCATCCACAGTTATTTTTCTACTCCTCCAAGACAATCTATTGAGTCATTACTAGGTTATTGCATGCAGAAACCAATTGAGTGCAAATCAGTTGCTACGTCTCTTACATTCCAATGCTTTTCAAGGATCGGCTACAGAATGACTGGGGATGCCCTGAGGTAGGAAAAAGGCAGGGAAAAAATGCAAATTTGTTCATTCCTTCTCCTGTTCCCTATGTTGGTATTTTACATTCTTGTTTGGCCTTCTAACCAATTCCTGGTGAACAGAATGTTTTGGTGCTGATCAACCTCAAGGCTGAAAGTAGTACCTGCAAGGAATCTTATTCCCATTACTTTTGACAAGTATAAAAATGGAATCCTGCAATCTAATTGCTCCATACTGGGGGAAACAGGATACAAAAATTACTCTCCGTAGTAGGAGAGAAGAAAGAAAAACAAAATACTAAACCCCGTGATTAAATGGCACAAGGTTGGAGAAGCCAACGCTACTGACCTCTGTTACCTGGTATCATGACTAACGAGAGAGAAAACAAAAGGTTGCTCATACTGTTGCCTGGCAACTTGACTGACTGCTGTGAATCTAACCCGCCAAAAAATTCTACAGCTGTGCCACAGAATTAACAGCACACACTGCATGCAAAAAAGACACTCGCAAAGATGGTGGAGGGTTTCTCAGCATCCTTTTCACCTCCTCCAGGATTCTTGTCCAAAAACATTATAATTATTCTTCCTTTCCCTTTTAAAATGTTTGTTTGAAATGCATAAATTGACTAGGCCAGCATGTAATGCCCATTCCAAACTGTCACTGAACCGAGTCACTTTTCAGGCCATTTCCAGAACATGTTAGGAGCCAGATTGTGTCTGGGGGTCACATACAACTCAATAGGCAAGGACAATCTGAAGAAGGGACTCGACCCGAAACGTCACAATAGACAATAGACAATAGGTGCAGGAGTAGGCCATTCAGCCCTTCGAGCCAGCACCGCCATTCAATGCGATCATGGCTGATCACTCTCAATCAGTACCCCGTTCCTGCCTTCTCCCCATACCCCCTCACTCCGCTATCCTTAAGAGCTCTATCCAGCTCTCTCTTGAAAGCATCCAACGAACTGGCCTCCACTGCCTTCTGAGGCAGAGAATTCCACACCTTCACCACTCTCTGACTGAAAAAGTTCTTCCTCATCTCCGTTCTAAATGGCCTACCCCTTATTCTTAAACTGTGGCCCCTTGTTCTGGACTCCCCCAACATTGGGAACATGTTTCCTGCCTCGAATGTGTCCAATCCCCTAATTATCTTATATGTTTCAATAAGATCCCCCCTCATCCTTCTAAATTCCAGTGTATACAAGCCTAATTGCTCCAGCCTTTCAACATTCCTTTTCTCCAGAGATGCTGTCTGACCCACTGAGTCACTCCAGGTTTGTGTCTATCTTCAGCATATATCCTGGTGGAAGACAAATGAACCAGGCTATTTAAAAAAAAATATATATATTTTTCTCACATACACACTGATAGCTTTGAGATCATCAAGTAGTATAAGAAAATAACTGCAGATGCCGGTACAAATCGAAGGTATTTATTCACAAAATGCTGGAGTAACTCAGGTCAGGCAGCATCTCGGGAGAGAAGGAATGGGTGACGTTTCGGGTCGAGACCCTTCTTCAGACCTTCTTTGAGATCATCGCTTCTTCCAACTTTCCAAATTTAATTGAATTTACTGGATATCAGTAAGGAATTCAAAATTTCACCCCAAAAATTAACAACCCAGGCTTCGGAATGCCACCTTACAAATTCTAAGCTAAATGCCAAGTTGCTGTTGATACAATTTATTGCATCTGCCCCATCAACATCTCAGTTTCTCAACTACCCCACCTGATCCCCTCAAAGTACAGCCGGGGTTAATGACACAAACCCCACCTTACAACGTTTTCTTTGAGTTCAGTTTTGGGAATTTGCACTCGAGGAAACAGGGCTAGACGACCCATTCCAACCCACAGTCTCCCATGATGGAAACGGCAAGTACATTGTTCTGCCACCTCCCTTCTGCAAGACAATTCGACACATCACTGGTGCTTCCTTTAAAAAAAAAAACACTGCCACAAATTTTCCCAGAATACATTTGGCTGTGAATTTCTAGTAGCAATGAATACCGACTGACAGTCCCATTGCATCTCTCCCTTCCCACTTAACACATCATAAAGCAAATGCCCTCCATCCCTTTTACAGGTGTACATGGAGATTTTCCTTGTTTTGGCCTTCTGATAAACTTTGTGAAGTGTGTAAATGTGCAAATAATTAAGGTGCGAGTGGTGAGGTCCCTTCTGAGAATGTATTCATGCTGCAAGATCCCGTTAACAACAAATGTCAGAGTCATGGAAACGTATGGGCGGAGACAGGCACGCTAGCCCACAAAGTCTGTACCATACCACCAACCACTCATTTAAGTAAATTCCATTCTTTGATTCTCTCTACATTCTCATCAATTCTCTCCTCAGTTGCTATCACTCACCTATGAACTAGGGGCAATTTACTAGCACTTAAGGCCAATTAATCTACCCACCCACGCTTTTGGAATGTGGGAGGAAACTGATAATGACTGGATTATCTGTTTCCAAAGGTATGTTGATTGAGGGATGAATATTCACCAGCACAAGTGATCTGCTTGTGTTTGAAATAATGCATTTGGATCTTTTTTGAATCCATCTGGGAGACCAGACAGAGCCACAATATACCATCCCAATCAAAAGATAGCATCTCCTGCTCTCTCAGCGCTGGACTAGAATGTTGGCCTTGACCTATTTCCTCGAGTCTCTGGAGTGGGATTCAAACTAAGAACCCTTTGATTCAGAAGCAAGACAGATCCCCCGATGAAGCCACAGTTGAAATATTAACCTGAAATTTGAACTTTCGGAAGTTACTGAAAGCGAAATGCAAAGTCACAGTAAGGATACAAAGTCCTTATTCTTCTGTATAAATTCCAGCAGTTAGAGGGCAGCGCAGTGGTAGAGTTGCAGTGGTAGAGTGGCAGTGGTAGAGTGGCAGTGGTAGAGCGGCAGTGGTAGAGCGGCAGTGGTAGAGCGGCAGTGGTAGAGCGGCAGTGGTAGAGCGGCAGTGGTAGAGCGGCAGTGGTAGAGCGGCAGTGGTAGAGCGGCAGTGGTAGAGCGGCAGTGGCCCAGCGGCAGTGGCCCAGCGGCAGTGGCCCAGCGGCAGTGGCCCAGCGGCAGTGGCCCAGTGGTATAGTTGCAGACTCACAGCACCAGAGACCCGTGTTCAATCCCGATTACGGGTGCTTGTATACACTGGAATTTAGAAGGATGAGAGGAGATCTTATCGAAACGTATAAGATTATTAAGGGGTTGGACACGTTAGAGGCAGGAAACATGTTCCCAATGTTGGGAGAGTCCAGAACAAGGGGCCACAGTTTAAGAATAAAGGGTAGGCCATTTAGAACTGAGATGAGGAAAAGCTTTTTCAGTCAGAGAGTTGTGAATCTGTGGAATTCTCTGCCTCAGAAGGCAGTGGAGGCCAATTCTCTGAATGCATTCAAGAGAGAGCTGGATAGAGTTCTTAAGGATAGCGGAGTCAGGGGGTATGGGGAGAAGGCAGTAACGGGGTACTGATTGAGAATGATCAGCCATGATCACATTGAATGGCGGTGCTGGCTCGAAGGGCCGAATGGCCTCCTCCTGCACCTATTGTCTATGTGGAGTTTGTACATTCTCCCCATGACCACGTGGATTTTCTCCAAGATCAGTTTCCTCCCACACTCCAAAGACACAGGTTTGTAGGTTAATTGGCTTGGTATAAATCTAAATTTTCCCTTGTGAGCAGGATAGTGTTAATATGCGGGGATCGCTGGTCGGCGCGGACTCGGTGGGCCAAAGGGCCCGTTTCCACGCTGTATCTCTAAACTAAACAACATAAGTATAGGAAGGAACCGCAGACGCTGGCTTAAACCAAAGATAGACAAAATGCTGGAGTAACTCAGCAGGATAGGCAGCATCTCTGGAGAGGAGGAATGGGTGATGTTTCAGGTCAAGATCTTTCTTCAGACGGGTCCCTTCTGATGAACGACCCTTCTGAAGGGTCTCGACCCAAAACATCACCCATTCTTTCTCTCCAGAGGTGTTGCCTGGTCCACTGAGTTACTCCAGCATTTTGTGTCTAAACTAAATGTCCTTATTTATAATATATTACTGGAATTGAGGTGGGAGGGTGTGCAGTGTTTGCAGGCAAGGTGGTGGTATGCAAACAATAAACCTATCATTAATATAAATTAACTAGCCTAGTTAAATTCCAGGAGGGGTTTAAACATGCCTTTTTGTGCAAGACTCTTGCAAATCTACCAGCTGTCATCCACTTTCCATACAGATGTACAGCACTTTGGTCAACGTGGGTTGTTTTTAAATGTGCTATACAGATAAAATTGACTTGACTTGACTTGACTTAATGACACAGATGGTCATTTCCCCCATCAAATTATGCCAGCTCACAGAACAATCCCATTCCCTCACTGATTTCTCTTCAACCTTTCTCTCCAAATTCCCATCATTTTCCAACCCCCCACACCTAGAGTTTATCAAAATGCACTTGGGGCAATTTACAGTAGCTAATTAACCTACCAATCTACACAGCTTTGGGATGTGGGAAGAAACCCAAGCAATTGCGATAAATTCTTACCCAATATCCTGGTTCTAATTCAGCCAATGATCTAAAACATTAACTGCTTCTTTCCAAATGCACTGTCTGGCCCACTGAGTATTTATACAATTTTCTCTTTTTATTTCAGTTTTTCAAAATCTTCAGTATCTAATTTTTGTATTTATGTGCAATTCTAGTTTTAGAAGCATACGCTTCTTATCAATAATAGATATCAAAAAAAAGCTCGCTCAGAACAAAATAAAATTCAGCAATCTCAACCAATGTAAGGTAAATAAAAAGAGGAATCTGTGATTAATTTTCTATGGCAGAGTATTCCCCTTTTCAACCACAGGAATTTAGCTGTGTTAATTCTATACTGTCCATGAAATTATATTACAGAATCCAGAAGCCTCATGTTTTTTCAAAATAAGTGGAATTGTATATCACTAGTGTTCAGCATTCCAGCATTGATGGAGTTAAAAAGTTCCCAGATACATTGCTTTGGACTTTTAAAGGTTCTATTTAAATACATTCAAAACTGACTAATGTGTATGCAAATTATCACGACAAATTTAAACAAACAACTATTCAGCAAGCTCCTCGTGGACACTTGGGAATCAAAATGAATCCTAAACCAGGTGCCATATTGAGAGGCTTTAAGGCCAGTGAGTAAGTTTAACCTATTAATGTAGGAATAATAAGGGGTTCCGTACGGTACAAATTTAAACAATGAAAATACCCACTATTATGGGGTAGTCCATTTGCAGTCGAGTTACTGTCCTGGTTCCAACAAAAGCTGCCCAAAATAAGCATACACTACTTAACTTGGAAAGGCCCAAAAGCTATTTGATTTTAACTGGTTCCACGTATACCTCATGACATACTGTAATTCCGTCACCTTCATGTGACACAACTGGCAGAGCCTGCAAACATTAATTTACGTCAAACATCAATGAAAGCAATATTGATTCTGTATCTGGGAAATTAACCTTTAACTACTTCTCTCCCATTGTCGTCATCATGCCAAACGTTTTTTTCACACCCTTGGGCATCAGCCCAGATTGTTCTCCTCTGAAATCTGGCCAAGAGTTAGTTCTCATCTGACCCCAACATTTGTCCCAATCTAATGGCTAAATTCTCAAAAACCTCTCCTCCAAAATTCTAGCGTTTACCCCCATCTAATCTCTGCAGCCTTTCTCAACCCTGTAATGCCTTTTTCCCAATTCTGGCCTCAGGTTAGAGTCATACAGTGTGGAAACAGGCCCTTTGGCCCAACTCACCCACACCACCAACAATGTCCCAGCTGCACTAGTCCCACTTGACTGCTTGGTCCATATCCCTCCAAACCTGTCCTATCCTATCCATGTACCTGTCTAACTGTTTCTTGAACGAAGGGATAGTCTCAGCCTCAACTACCTCCTCTGATAGCTTGTTCCATGCACCCTTTGTGTGAAAAAGTTACCCCTCAGATTCCTATTAAATCTTTTCCCCTTCACCTTGAACCTATGCCCTCTGGTCCTTGATTCCCCTATTCTGGGCAAAAGACTGTGCATCTACCCGATCTATTCCTCTCATGATTTTGTATACCTCCATTGCCCCTCATTCCACAAGCTCCATGGAATAGAGACCCAGCCTACTCAACCTTTCCCTACAGCTCACACCCTCTAGTCCTGGCAACATCCTTGTATTTCTTTGCTGAACCCTTTCAAGCTTGACAATATTGGTTTGTTGCCAATTTTGAAACGCTTCATCACTGGCAGCCTTGCCTTTGATGTGTATACACAAGCTTCTAGGATGCACAAACTTAAAACACTTTCTCCCCCTTTCTTGCTTTAGTGCCTACACCTCAGTAACCTCAGTTCACTTTTTTCTCAATCAGTGGAGCTCATGACAACCAAGCTCTTTGTGGTATATACGGAACCATTTCACTTCTTCATCTCCTTTTCCAATCATATTGGTGCTGCTTCCTTCTCTTGTTTGGAAATCAAAGGTTTTATGATCTTTACCAGTTTCAATTCTCTCTCGCCTTCACCATATCCACTTTCAGCTCTTCACTCCTTCATTTCATGAATAAGCTTTCATCACATGAATTTCTACATCTTGATTAAACCTCCTCCCACCTAGCTTCATAGAGTCATACAGCATGGAAACAGGCCTTTCAGCCCAACTTGCCCATGCTGACCACGCACTGGTTCCACTGCATTTCCCCAGTTTCTCAGATTCTGCAGTTGTTCTTGTGATACAATCTTCCACACCAGTGCTTTCGACATACACGTCCTTCTTAACAATAGTTGACCCAGTTCTCAACTACGTCTGCTTCATTCCCCACTTCTGCTAGCCAGAGCACAGTGAGGATTCTGAAGGGTCTCCACCAGAAACATCACCCATTCCTTCTCTCCAGAGATGCTGCCTGTCCTGCCGAGTTACTCCAGCTTTTTGTTTCTATCCTTAGGATTGCCTTTATCGTCATCTCCCATCGCACCAACCTCTACATTAACAGAACAACTGGCCAATTTCTGCTAACTTCAACAAGGTAACACCAAACACATCGTCTCCTTCTCATTTCTCAGCATTCAAAAGGAACTTCCTTTCTATGGCACCCTGCCCCATTCCTTCAGTTCCATTAATACCTTTGACCCTTCTTGCACCTTCCCGTGCCACCATCCTGCCATGAATGGCCCCAAACCGTTCTCCCTTGTAAAGCAACAATTCGCTTGCACTTCTAACTTAGCATACACCATTTGGAGCTCATGTGTGGCTGTCTCTATGCGAGAGAAACCAGAAGCAGATATGGTGACTGCTTTGCAGAACATTGTCATTCAGTCTCCAGGGTAAAGAACAACCCCTCATCTTCTCTTTAAAGCCTCCATCACTCAATAAAAAAACCTCAGATGTCCATCCTTTCCAGTGCTGTACCACATATGTTGTGAATGTTTTCCTCCCTCCCCTTTTCTAATAATTCAGATTTTCATTATTCCATGGCAATAAAACATTCTCGACTCTTATCTAAACCAAACAACCCCAGATACAGCTTTTGTTATTCTCCAGCATCACCACAATCTTTCAGCTGGTATCGCCAACACTTATGTAATTTGATATCCTTTGGTTTCAATCTACCACAGACTTCCCTTTTGTTCTCTTCACCCTTCCCCACATGTTCTGTAACTTTAACCCTGTTTTACCTCTGATTTTTTTTCTTGATTCTGATGAAGGGTGACCAACCTGAAACATTAACTCCATTTCTCTCTCCACAGATGCAGCCCGAACTGAAAGAATCCCCAGCATACTGCATTTATTGCAGTACCAAATGTCAGCCATGGTTCAGTAGTTAGCACTCTCCCCTTTGAGTCATGAGGTGTCATATCAAAGACTGACTACAGACTTCTCAAGAGCAGATATCCAGGTGATATTTAAGTGCAGTACCAAGGCTTTCTTTTTGGTGAGATTTTATATCTCACCTTCCACAGCGTCCAACTGAGAATTTCTCAGACTAGAAAAAAATAATCACTTCTTGTTAATCAGTTTTGCAGAACTTAGTTATGCAAAACTCATGACTAATGTGTACAAATTATTATCTGGTGTTAGCATGCACTATGTAGCAATTGGGATGGGATCGGGAATAGTTTTTTTTAAAAAAACATCTAGTTTAAAAGAAACAAGTCTTATTGAAAATCTAATAATTGTTGTCAACTCCATCAACTTTCATAATAAAACAATAATATGTTGCTGTTTGCCTATAACTATGAATGTGAACGTGAATATTTAAGAAATATCTCCATTAGAAATATTATAATTTCTTCCATCACCAACAAGGTTAGTGCCCACCCCTAAATGCTCAAGGTTTTGACGCTGGTGAGCCACCTTCTCAAGCCAATGCAGGTCCTCTGGTGGATGCACACTGGTAGATATTGGGAATGAAGCCAGAAGATTTGTAAATGGCAAATGGTGACTTCAATACAAGGAGGCGAAGATGCAAGCGGTGGCGATCCCTCCCACCTACTGTTCGTCTTTCTGGTTGGCAGAGTTCATGCGTTTGGTAGGAGCTGGCTATTTCTTAAATATTCACGTTCACATTCATAGTTATAGGCAAACAGCAACACATTATTGTTTTATTATGATAACATATCTCGACCAGCTTATTTGGCCAGTAAGTATGCAAAGTGACAGTTTGTAAGTCACCTCTATGTCTGTTTCATAACACTTACAAGCTCCAATCTATTAATAAGATATCTGTCCGTACCCAGTCAAAATAAAGGTCAAACCACCTGATCTAAAGAGTTTGGATCATGAAAACTGCAGAATTATGCAAATAAGAATTCATTTCAAAGTCATATTTTTTAAAAGACAAAGAGCTCTGTACATGAAAGTTGCACACTAGCATCACTA
Organism: Rhinoraja longicauda; assembly: GCF_053455715.1. Taxonomy (NCBI): domain Eukaryota; kingdom Metazoa; phylum Chordata; class Chondrichthyes; order Rajiformes; family Arhynchobatidae; genus Rhinoraja; species Rhinoraja longicauda. The sequence continues at coordinate 29,578,144 of NC_135955.1, forward strand.
CATAAGCACACAAAGATCATGCCTGCATTCTTTACCAACACCACTGCAACTAGTTAATGCCAGACACTAAATGATTAATCTGGCTTGCACGTGTTTTTAGGCAAAAACAATCTGGAAAAAAAAAGAACCTCTGCTTCCTAAATTTAAAATTTATGTCTATTTCAAACAGTGAACTGGGATCAAAAGAAAGATATTTAAAAAAAATTCAAATGAATTAGATAAAAAAATATTTAAAAATATAAAACATTATTATATTGTACAAGCCACGATAAACTCAATTCATACTATGATGACTGGAATAAGTGGAAAACTGAAACCTTTTATTTAGATATAAACAAGTGCATTTATATGCAGCAAATGTATCCATTTCTTCCTTCTCATATCTCTTCAAGCCCCTGCTTCCCTCTTCAAACAATGAGCATTCCTCCCCCACCTGTCCTTGTCTACCACATGACCCATCACCTGAAATAAACCGAGACTTGCGCCAAGCATGTAAAAAAACAGAGGTTCAAAAAAACGAATTTAAAGCAAAACCTAACTCGTGCCAAAAACGAAAACAAATTCATGTCATGAAGCTTTTACATTCCTTGAAAGGACATGTGATAGTCACCAAAATTGAGGCAGCTTTTGGGAGTAGAATTCAAAACAGAACCACTCAACAGGATACCCTCAATCAACTACTGTTAGAGTTTATCACACTATACAACAAGGATTCGTCTGAAGAAGGGTCTCGACCTGAAACATCACCCATTCCTTCTCTCCCGAGATGCTGCCTGACCTGCTGAGTTACTCCAGCATTTTGTGAATAATATCCTCAATCAACTACTGTTAGAGTGTTTGTCACTCCATACGACAACGATTCTTCTGCAGAAAGTGCAGTTTACAAGACCCTGGAACCCAGGGGTATTTCATCAGTTCCAGAAACTCATGGCCAAGTCTTAACCACACCTCAATCCAGATTAGTTGATTGCCATACATGGAGGGTGCAATGAAATTCATTGTTCACGTGAAGGTCAGAGTAAACAATGTATACAATAATGATAAATAAGGCAATAAATATGATGGATGCCAAACAGCAGAATGGCGCAAGATTGCAGTGCGTAATCCATTTAATGCGAATGAATATTAAAGTACAATAACTAAATCCCAACAATTATTTTAAAGTAACACACTGTTCCATACATCACTATAAGGAAACAGTCATGACCTGACATAGAACAAAAACTTCGTCTATAACCATGCATGGCACAAATCTATAGATACATCCAACATGACTCATTTCTCTTCTCCCCGCTCCTTGCACACATTGTCCCTCTGCACATTCTTCCCCTCTACACACTCCCCCAAACTCTCCAACAGCACACTCATCGTCCCTCCATCCACACACACCATTCCAACGTCCATTCTCTCACCTACCCTTCCGTCCTTGCCTCCTTCCACTCATACACACCATCACACCTCCCTCCATCCACCTGTCCCCTCCACTTCCACCCCTCGTCCACCACCTGGCCCCTCGTCCTCTCCACCTCCACTCCTCGTTCACCTGTTCCTCTTTTCTCCACATCACTGTCCCTCAATCCATCTTCCCTCTCCACACCCACCTCCCCACTCTTCTCCATAGCCCTGTGTATCTCCTAGCCCCTTTCCACCCATCCATCCACACTTCTCCCACCAATCGTCACCACTGCCCACCCCTCCTCTTCTTCACCTGTCCGCTTTGGCGCTCAGTGCAGTGCAGTGTCCACCTGCTCCAGGTGAGCGCCGCTTCGCTTCGCTCGGCTTCGCCCCTGGCCGGCCCCCAGCTCTTGCTCTCCAGCAGCTAGTCCCACTCTCTGGGCATGTGGCGAGTCGGGCCTGTGTGCGCCGCCCCCTCTCTCACACACACACACACAACACACACACACACACAGCTATTGTTGTGTGGTCCAGCCTACCACCCTCCTTCTTCCACTCAGATAGCCAGTGCACAGAAAGAGCCCAGCCCTCCGCCTGCTGCACCGCTGATAAGGTGGAAAATAAACATATTTTAACACAGATAACCCTGAGCCGAGCACAGGTCCAGCAGCAGCAGCAGCAGCAGCAGCAGCTGTGTGGTGTTGTAGACTGGGACCAGCTGCCCCGCCGGGCGCTCCGTTTATCCATGTATCTGTCCCCCTTCCTATTTATGATCCCTGCTTGGGAATGGGGGGGGGGTAATTATACCGCTGAAGAGGCTTCCCCCATGTATACATCTTCACATTGCGACACCATCCCTCCCGCCTTCGCTTTACACATTAATTTCGCAGGGAGATTTGGACTGTATGTATCTATTTTTCAAATTCTCTGGATCAGACCCCGATTTTTGCAGTAAGTTAATCCACCATTCAGCGTCATTTTGTATGCTGAATGACGAAGTTGAACTCTCATCATATCGTACACACCACGTCTCTGTATATCCCCCCTCCATAAAACGTGGGGAAACGACCAAGTTTTATCAAGTAAACCTGACATAAAATTGCCAGCCCATTCAACCACAGCTAGAGCTCAATTTCCTTCATGGAGCTTGCATTTAAAACAAAAATATATATAGGTCATAACTCACGTTTCTTGCTGCGAGGTCTGTTTCACTTCTCCGGGATGTTTTGCTTTCCCTCGCAAGGCTGAACACTGACTTTCAACTGAAAGAAGAATTCGTGTGTACGGCTTTCTACAGCAGTAAGTTCCATTCAGCTGTGAAGTGGACAGTCCTTGTCGCCGCAGTATGGGAATGAAAGTTACACATTCTGCTGCACAGAGTTCCCTCTGGTGGCTGATTTGAAAGTGCAAAACTGCAGATTACCTCGACTGGATAATTATACAACATTTGGGGGGGGGGTTATAATTTGGTTTATCGAAAGACCAATTCAATTAGTTGTTCCCCCTTCCAATTACCACTTAACCATTGAAAATGTTGATAGGATCAGCTTCCCTTTTAATGAATCTGGTAAACCTTTATTGCACTCCCTCGGTTACAGGTGTAACCTACCTTGATCAGGGAGATCACATATGTGCACAATAGCCTCGTGCACTCTCAGCAAGGCCCTATATATTTACAGGGTGCCAAACTCACTCTTGTGCTCCAATTTTCTTGCAATGAAAGCAACATATTGTTTGCCTTCCCAATTGCCTGCTGTTATCTGCATGTTAACTTTCAGTGACTCGTATGGGATGCTGAGGGATTGAAAGATGATGGTGTTCAGACTGGATCTGGTCCCTCTGAACACCATCATTCAATCCCTCAGCTTTCAGAAAATACTTCAGCTTTCTAATTTTTCCTACCAAAGAAGACAACTTTGTGTTTTCAACATGATACTCCATCTGCCATGTCATCACTAATGACTAAGCTTGTCAACATCCCCTTGAAGCCTCTGCATTCTTCTCATTACTTGCACTCCCACCTCCCAGACCATTGACGTAGACTGAGAATCATTGGGATCTCAACACCTGTCCTTGTAGCACTTTAGTAACCACCATCTGCATTCAGAAAATGTCATCTACAAATTTGCCGATGACACAACTGTGGTGATGAGTCGGATTAAGGGAGAGAGATAGAACAGGTTGAGTGGTGCTGCAACAACAACCTCTTGCTCAATGTCAACAAAACCAAGAAATGAATCAATGACTTTTAAAAAAGGAAAAGTTGGGGAACCACGTGGCAGTTTTCATTAGTGGGTTGGCTGTAGTGAGAGTTAGCAACTTCACATTCCTGGGGTGTGATGGCCTGTCTTGGGCCCCATACATAGAAGTAATTTTACTTGCTCAGATGTTGAAAGAGATTTGGCATGTCGCTAAATACACTCTGCAAGTGTATCGTGGACAGTCATAGAGTCATACAACATGGAAACAGACCCTTTGGCCCAACTCATCCATGCTGACTAAGATGCCCCATCTAAACTTGTCCTACTTGCCTGCATGTGGTCCATATCTCTCTAAACCTTTCCTATCGATGTACCTTTCTGGACTGGTTGCATCATAGCCCACGAGGGCAATTTTAATGCACAGGAATGCCAGAGATTGCAGAGTGATGGACTCATTACTGTCCATAACAGGTGTAGCCCACCCCATGATCAAAAGCATGTGCATGAGATCATGCCTGAAGAAAGTGGCATCTATCATCAAGGATCCCTACCATCCTGGCTCTGCTGTTTGTTTAGGGCAGGAGGAGCAGAAGCTTGAAACCCCACCCCTCCATTTTCGGGAACAGCAACTTTCCTACAACCAACAGGTTTGTGAAACCTGCATCTTCCCTTGGCAATACAGCCCTACAGAATATCCCTTGCATATCTTGCGCTGCTATCAGCTTGTTTTCTAATTGGTTTGGACTAATGTCTTGTTTTTCCACAATCTTTCTCTTTTCACGGTTGTGTTGAATTCAGGTGTGATTTATGTATAATTTATCATTCTCTGTGTTGTCTAGGTCTGCGTGCCTGTGATGCTGGTGCAGGCAGGATCTTCACTGTACCTGTGCCCTATTGTATTTGTGCTTATGACAATATACATAACTTGACTAGACTTGACCCATTTATCACAAATTTCTGTTTTATGTTTGTTAACCAATCCGTAATCCTGGATCATTCTCAATCCCATGTGCTCTAATTTTTATTTAATAATCACTTCTGTGGTATCTTACTGAAGATTCAATTATTCAACGAGTTATAACCTCAAAAATGCTAACATTTTTGTCAAACATAATTCCCCTTTCAAAAATCCATGTTGATTACCAAATCCTCCAGTAATTCTCTAAATACCCCAATACTACTTCCTGAATGATAGATTTTAGAATTTTCCTTTCTACCTCAAGCCAGGTGGTCTGTAGTTCCCTGTTTTCTCTCTCCCTCTTTTCTTAATTACTGTGGGAAGTACACTTGCCATGTGTTTGAAACATTGCATAATTTGTGATATCTGTGGAAGACAGTACCCAGAGTATCCACTGCTCCTATCCAAACAGTGCTAAACCTTGGGATATAGGTCCTGCTGGTTTATTACATTCCAAACCCATTAATTTGTCTTTTTTTTTGCAAATGCCCATTTCATTCTACTCCTTGTTTCCACTAGATCTCTGATGCAAGATTAAGCAAACTGAGCCTACTCACTTTAGAGCGTAGAGAAAAAAAGAGAGTTGGTCTCAGGGAAATATACAAAATGATTATTGGGTTTGTCAGGAAAGAAGAGCAGTTTTTTCGCTCCAGCCAAACTACTTTTACTTCAGTTTGATTTTCAGTACATAGATCCTTTTCTCTACTTTCTTTATCTTCCTATTTGTTATCATGATCATCCCTCTTTTCTTTTTCCATTTTGCCTACTCCTTTGAAAAGTTGAGCATCCTGGAATACTTAACTCTCAACTTTGGGTATATTGTTAGCATCTTTTAGTAATGTCTATTATATCGTTCCCATTTATTTCGATAGTGCCACTAAGTCATTCATCTCATCAATCTCTAACCTTTGTCCACCCATTTCCCAATCAAAATGTGTAGGAAGATACTGTGGATGCTGGTTTATACCGAAGATAGACACAAAATGCTGGAGTAACTCGACGGGTCAGAGAGTATCTGGAGAAAAATAATAGGTGATGTTTCTGGTTGGAACCCTTCTTCTGTCTGAAACTAGAGTGGGTGGGTGGGGGTGGTGGGGGGGGGGGGGGGAAATAAACTGGAGGCGACAAAAGGCCAAAAGGCCAGAGCAAATCAGAGACGGCAACAGATAAGCTCAGAAAGTGTTGAGCCCATAAATCTCGCTCACATGTATCCTTCCAGCAATTACTAGGTCTTGTCCTTTCCCCACCTTTTCCAGCTTTCTCCCCACTACTACAGTCAGTCTAAAGAAGGGTCTCAATGTGTAAGAAAGAACTGCAGATGCTGGTTTAAATCGTAGATAGACATAAAATGCTGGAGTAACTCAGCGGGACCGGTAGCATCTCTGGAAAGAAGGAATGGGTGACGTTTCAGGTTGAGACCCTTCTTCAGACTGATGTCAGGAAAGTGGGCGGTACAGAGATAAAATGTAGCTGGAGACCGTAAGACTGGTCAGAGAACTGGGAAAGGGGAGGGGATGGAAAGAGGGAAAGCAAGGGCTACTTGAAGTTAGAGAAGCCAATGTTCATTCAGGGAGGGGGAGAGGGGGGAGGGAGGGGGGAAGGAAGGAAAGGAGGGGGGGAGGGGAGGGGAGGGAGGGGGGAAAGGGGGAAAGGGGATGGAAAGGTAGGGGGGGAGGGAGGGGGGAGTAGGGGCAGGAAGGGGGGAGAGAGGGGAAGGTGAGCGGGGGGGAGGCAAGAGGGGAGGAGGGAGTGGGGAGGAGAGGGTGCTGCACTACTGCAGGAGTGGTTTGGGCCCAACGGGTCCACTTGGTCTAGTACATATATATAGAAACATAGAAACATAGAACATAAAAACATAGAAAATAGGTGCAGGAGGAGGCCATTCGGCCCTTTGAGCCAGCACCGCCATTCATCGTGATCATGGCTGATCATCCACAATCAATACCCCGTACCTGCCTTCTCCCCATATCTCTTGGTTCTACTAGCCCCGAGAGCTCTATCTAACTCTCTCTTAAATCCATCCAGTGATTTGGCTTCCACTGCCCTCTGTGGCAGAGAATTCCACAAATTCACAACTCTCTGGGTGAAAAAGTTTCTCCTCACCTCAGTTTTAAATGGCCTCAGTTTCAAATTATAATTTGGATTAAAATTTGATGGGTTCATTAGTAACAGAAAAACTGGTGTAATTGAGGACAGTGGCGAAAGCTGTCAAAGGGGCAACAGGATATAGATTAGTTACAGATATTGGTGGAGAAATGGTTGTAGTTCAATCCAGCGAAGTGTGAGCTGTTGCAATTGTGAGGTCAAATGGAAGGTTTTTTTAGTTCATGTCAGGAGTCTTAACTGCATTGATCTACAGACAAATCTTACAGTCTAGGTGCATAGCTCCCTGAAAGTAGCAACGCATGTAGATAGAGTGGTTAAGAAGGCATGTGATATGCTTGCCTTCATTGGTCAGGGCATTGAGTATGCATGCCTTCATTGGTCAGGGCATTGAGTCAGGGAATTAAGAAGTCATGTTGCATTTTTATAAAACTTTGGTTAGGCGCCCTATTACCGGAAGAACGTGGAGGTGCAGGAGAGGTTTACCATGATGCTGTTTGGATTCAAGGTTATTAGCCATAAGGAGGCAATGGTCAATCTTGGATTGTAATCTCAAGAGTATCAGAGACCTGATCAAATTATGAGAGGCCTCGATAGGGTGGATAGTAAGAACCTTTTTCCGAAGTTGGGGATTTTTAAATACTAGAGGGCATAGCTTTAAGGTTGGAAGGAGAAAGTTTGAAGGAGATACACGTGGCAGGTTTTTTTTTTACAAAGAGAATGGTAGGTGGTGGAAGCAGATACGACATTGGGATTTAAGGGGTTTATACATAGGCACATGAATATGCAGGGAATGATGTGGTATGGATCACATGCAGGCAGAGGAGATTAGTTTACTTTGGTATCACACTCAGCACAAACTTTGTGAGCTGAAGGACCTATTCCTGTGCTGTCCTGTTCTTTGTCCTATTTTCTACTATGCCTATATAAGAAGTGGAGAAATGTGGGATCTCAACTACCCTCTGCTTATCTCCATTAAGCTGATAATGGTGTTGGAAAACACTAAAAGCTTCTATTTGTTTAAATTGTTTTCACAGTTCCAGATTGCAGATGATTCGGGCATGTATTTGGAGATATGAGCTAGCCTATGATTTGTACAAATAGCATTCTAAACCTGATAATGATGTGGATGCAGACTGATATCTGCTTTTCACTCTCCCTGTTTCAAGGACTGTCGTCAAATGTTGCCATGGCTGCTTTGTGACTTGTTTTCACAAAGTGGTTTACTTTGAGTAGTAATGGAAGAAAGTAGACTAGAATATTGCAGCTGACTTCTACTTGCATAGTTGGTAAAGAATTGTAGGAATCTAAAATCTTGACTGAGACTGAGAGTTTAGTTTAATTTAGATACAGTGAGGAAACAGGCCCTTCGGCCCACCGAGGCCCTTCGGCCCACCGAGGCCCTCCGACCAGCGATCACCCCTTACACTAGCACTATCGTTCACATTAGGAACAATTTACAGAAGGCAATTAACTACAAACCTGCACGCCTTTGGGATGTGAGAGGAAACCGGAGCACCCAGAGAAAGCCCACGCGGTCACAGGGAGAACGTTCAAACTCTGTGCAGACGGCACCCGTGGTCAATATCCAACCTGGGCCTCTGGTGCAGTAAAACAGCAACTCTACGCTGCGCCACCATGTCGCCTACCTGTCTGAAGTGCTGAGGCCAGAGCACAGTGGCTGAAGTCAGAGCACAGTGATCATTTATAGGGAAAATTGGTTTTATAAATACATTTCCCAGAAACTCCATAGGTGCAAAATGTCCAATGTGCTCAAGATATGCAGGGAATATCTGCATATTCCTGTGTGGGGATCGCTGGGCGGCACGGACTTGGTGGGCCGAAAAGGCCTGTTTCCGCGCTGTATATATATGATATGATATGATATGATATGATAACCTGAGTTCTGGTTCTGGTTCTGGTTGATTACTGCGCAAAGTTGATACACTTTGCAAGTAATCATTGAAAATTTACTGGAAGTACAAAAAAAGACTGAGGTAATGGCATCTGCTGTGAGAGGAGACAAAGGATGACTGGAATTCCCTACAGCACAAAGAAGATTGATGGGGTGACCCGACAGGAGTCTTTAAAGTTATGCAAACGTCTGATGGGATACACATTTCCTGTTTTGACTGAGATTAAAACTAGGGAATCATAAATATATGAGTCACTAAAAGTTGAATAGGGAATTGAGAAAATTTATTTACCTTGAAAGTAATGGGAATTGAGGACCTACTCCCATAGAGAGTTGTGAATGAGAGAGATAGATTTAAAGGGAAGGGGCATAAATACATGAGGGAGAAAGGAGTAGAAGCAACTCCTCAGGAAGTGAAGCAGCTAGTTGCCTGTATGCAGCAAGACCCAGATAACATTCAGGCATGGGTTTATGATTGACAAAGAATGTTAGCATGACGAATTGCCAAGAAATGATCATATCCAAAAATTGTAAGCGACATCGCCCACTATTAACATTCCAACGACAGTAACATCACTGGGTATCCTATCATCAATATCCTGAGTCATCACCCACTGGAAAGTCAAATAGACCAGCCACATAAACACTGTGGTCACAAGAGAAGCTCCATCACTGATGCCCACTGGCTGCAGTGCATACAATTACCCATCACAGTTACCCAGACTACTCTGACTGATGTTCCCAAACGCACAACTTTAGTTTAGTTTGTTTTGGTTTAGTTTAGTTTAGTTTAGAGTTAGTTTAGGGATATAGCATGGAAACAGGCCCTTCGGCCCACCGAGTCCATGCCGACCAGCGATCCGGTACACTCGTACTATCCTACACACTAGGGACACAATTTACAATTTTTACCGAAGCCAATTAATCTAAAAACCTGCACGTCTTTGGAGTGTTGAAGGCAGCAAGAGCACCCGGAGATAACCCATGCAGTCACGGGGAGAACATGCAAACTCCATACAGACAGTACCCGTAGTCAGGATCGAAACACAGTCCCTGGCGCTGTAAGACAGCAACTCTACCACTGCGCCACCGTGCCGCCCCTGACCTATCAGCAAAAAGGACAAGGGTGGCAAGGGAATACCACTACCTGCAAGTTCCCTTCCAGGTCGAGCACCATTCTGATTTGGAAATACATCACAGTTATTCACTGTCATTGGATCTAAAGCCCAGAAGTACCCACCCAAAAGCATTGTGGGAAAAACTTTACAAAAAACAAAGGTAGTTCAAGACAAAAGATCATCCCTAATCTACTTCAATGCCATTCTCAAGGTCCAGGCTTTGCCAGTGATCCTCAGATACCCCCAAAAACAAACAAATTAATAAAAGAAAAAAGGTGAAATTGGAATGTCAAGAGGTTTGTATGATCTTAATCCCTAGTCTGGATTCAGATTTGCACTGTTAATGCTGTGAAATGTTATGTGGTTTCCCTGAGAGAAGATCTTATTACCCGATCTTACTAAAATGCATCCTTGTGCCACACTTTTCCTTTATGTGTTGAAAGACAAGGATTACAGAAAAGTTGTGAACTTAATTCATGTTTTTTGTGCATGTTGGGGCTGTTAAAACTGCAATGAAGCCGTGTTGTTAATGGCAGTAAACACTGAGGTTAGATGATATGAAGAGCAAAGTTTATGTGCCATTCACTGAAGGTTATTATGCTTACTTCTAGTTTTAAGTAAATACTTCTAGTTTAAGTAAATGCTTTAAACTATCTGAAGCAGCCAAGACATTAATCAGCTTGACTTGCCACCTAAACTGACTACATAATTACGAAACCAGTCTGTGTAAGATTGTAAACTGGTAATGAATATTGAAAACATGAAAAATTCACTTACTATTTAATGGCACTTTCCATATGTGTTTAGCTCCATGTTAATATGCAAAAAATTTGTTGAGCATGCTAAAATGCATGTTTATATTATCATCTTGCAATGAGAAAGTGACTTCATCAAATCCTAATTTATATTTTCTCAGAACCAACCAGGAGCACTTAATTGTACAAGGAAGCTTTTACAATTTCTTTCCAATTTATGCCTGTACAATAAATCATCCTTCCCCCTAACTCCATCCTTGAACCACCTCCTCCCAACTTCTCAACCCCTCCACTTTTTTCCTTCATTGATGGTCCTGCACCATTAAGGATGATTTAATTCTATTTGGGATCAGTGGTTTGTGGGATGGCTGATCAGCCCATTGTGGGACGCACAGATCTCATAGATGGGGCAGGGGGGTGATATGCACCTTTCACCATTTACCTTGATCTTCTGTGGAATCAATTGCAAGCCAAGCAGAACATTTCTCTTTTCGGAGCAGTCATAGGCCAGGAATTCCCATGAGTCGGCAGGGATCTTTCAATAAACCATCTTTGAGAGCATCCTTGAATGGGTTCCTCTGTCCAGCTGGAAATCTCATGCCACGACAGAACTCGAAATAGAGTTGCTGTTTTGAGAGTCTGGTGTTGGGCAAACAGATGGCATAGTCTACTTATTAGAACCTTGGAGCCATTAAGGCTAATTGGAGCCTTAATGCTGGGGTTGCTGGCCTGGAAGAGCCCACTGATGCACATTCATGTCGATCGTACTTTGCTGGCTTTATCTTGCACTAAATGGTATTACCTTATCATGTACAGTTTCTGTACACTGTGAATGGCTCAATTGTAATCATGTATTGTCTTTCTACTGACTGGTTAGCACGCAACATAAACTTTTCACTGTACCTCGGTACACATGACAATAAACTCAACTAAACTTGGTATTCTGCCAATGGATTTGAAGGATTTCGCAGTGATGTCAATGGTGTCATCTCGCCAGTGCTCTGAGGGAATAGTTATTCTGTGTCAGAAGCATAGAACAGGATAGGAATTATTGTGGCCTCATTGACTAAGAGCTTTGTGCCAGGTTTGAGGTCCTGATTTACAAACATTCCTCAGACAACTAAAGTTTGTGTTGGAATACTGAAGGTAGTGTTTTTTCATCAAAATTTAACCTTTTTAAGTGGTAGTTCCAAAAATATGTGGAATGGTACACTATTTTCAGGTATTGACATGAAGGACAGTCCTTTAGCGCACGGTTAGGTTGGTAGAGATTTGTATTGTGTGTATTAAGTGCAAGGCCAATTATCTCGTATGCTTTGCAGCTTGACAGACTTGCAGATGATACTAAGTTGGGGGGTAGTGTGAATTGTGAGGAAGATGCAATAAGGCTGCAGGGTGACCTGGACAGGTTGTGTGAGTGGGCGGATACATGGCAGATGCAGTTTAATGTAGATAAGTGTGAGGTTATTCACTTTGGAAGTAAGAATAGAAAGGCAGATTATTATCTGAATGGTGTCAAGTTAGGAGGAGGGGGAGTTCAACGAGATCTGGGTGTCCTAGTGCATCAGTCAATGAAAGGAAGCATGCAGGTTCAGCAGGCAGTGAAGAAAGCCAATGGAATGTTGGCCTTCGTAACAAGAGGAGTTGAGTATAGGAGCAAAGAGGTCCTTCTACAGTTGTACCGGGCCCTGGTGAGACCGCACCTGGAGTACTGTGTGCAGTTTTGGTCTCCAAATTTGAGGAAGGATATTCTTGCTATGGAGGGCGTGCAGCGTAGGTTCACTAGATTAATTCCCGGAATGGCGGGACTGTCGTATGTTGAAAGGCTGGAGCGATTGGGCTTGTATACACTGGAATTTAGAAGGATGAGGGGGGATCTTATTGAAACATATAAGATAATTAGGGGATTGGACACATTAGAGGCAGGTAACATGTTCCCAATGTTGGGGGAGTCCAGAACAAGGGGCCACAGTTTGAGAATAAGGGGTAGGCCATTTAGAACGGAGATGAGGAAGAACTTTTTCAGTCAGAGGGTGGTGAAGGTGTGGAATTCTCTGCCTCAGAAGGCAGTGGAGGCCAGTTCGTTGGATGCTTTCAAGAGAGAGCTGGATAGAGCTCTTAAGGATAGCGGAGTGAGGGGGTATGGGGAGAAAGCAGGAACGGGGTACTGATTGATAGTGATCAGCCATGATCGCATTGAATGGCGGTGCTGGCTCGAAGGGCTGAATGGCCTACTCCTGCACCTATTGTCTATTGTCTATTGTCTATTAAATAGTGGGGTATCTCAGGGATTGGTGCTTGGATCCCAGATATTCATAATCTACATCAATGCCTTTGATGCAGGCACCAAATGTCATATCTCAAAAATGTATGATAATACATTCCAGATGGAAAACTGTGAGCAAGGAGGAAGATGTAAAGCGTCTTTAAGGGCTTACAGAGATGTCGGGTGTATGGGCAACAATGTGGAAGATTGAGTGTAAAATTGTTAGGTCATCGACTTTTGGAAAAGAAACAGAAATGCTGAGTACTTATTAAATAATGGAGATTGGGAAATGTCACCATTCCCTGCTTGCAAGTCCCTGAGATCCAACAATCAATAGGCAATCAGGGAGGCAAATATTGGCCTTTATTTCGAGGGGATTTGATACAAGAATAAAGATGGCTTAATATTGGGACTTACTGAAACAAAATTTGGAATATTATGTGCTATTACGGTCTCATTTTCTTAGGAAAGATATGCTTATTAAAGAGGGAGTGCAGTGAAGACACATTGAGCAAGCTAGGCCTCCATTCTCTAGAGTTTAGTAGGACTAAGATGTGATCACATTGAAATATACTAGTTTCTTGATGGACTCAATGAGGTAGATGTGGGGAGGATATTTCCCCTATTGAAAGAGTTTAGAACTTGGGATCAGGGTCTTAACGTAATGAGTAGGGCATTTAGGACCAAGATGAGAAGAAATTCTTCAGTTACAGGCTGTCGAATCTTTGGGATTCCCTGCCCCGGAGAGGTGCAGCGACTCAGTCATTGAGTCCACATGATGGTAAAGGAATTGATGGAATTGAAGATAAGGTAGAGAAATGTTGTTGAAAGTAGAAGATACGCTGTGAATTTATTGAGTGACAGAGCAGGCTCGAAGAGCTGGAAGGGTTACTCCTGATCCTACCTCTTACGCTGTTGTGACATGGAGCTCGATCACCAAACGTACACACTTTAGGAAGTCTAAGAGTAAAGTACATAATAAATGGCAGGATCCTTAGGAACATTGATTTAAGGAGAGATTTTGAGTTTCATAGCTTCCTGTAAGTGGCAACACAAGTGGATGGGGATGATAAATAAACAATATGGCATGCTTGCCTTAATCGGTCGGGGGTGTTGAGTAAAAAGGTTGGCAAGTCAAGCTACAGCTGCATAAAACTTTGGTTGGGCCATATTTGGAGTATGTCATACAGTTGTGGTTGCTACATTACAGGAACGATGTGGAGAGGCTGCAGATGAGGTTCACAAGAATGTTGCATGAATTTGAGAGTATTGGTTAGAAGAGAGGTTAGACAAATCTGGCTTCTTTCTCATGGAACGTTGGAGGCCGAGAGATGACCTGATAGAAGTAAGTAAAGTTTTGAGAGATTTAAATAATGTAGACTTCCAGAAACCCTTTCCTCGAGTGAAAATGTTAAATATTGGAGGATATAACTAAGTGAGGGAGAGAAAGTTTAAAGGAGATTTATGAGGCAAGTTTTGGGATGGTCTTTGGAGTGTGGGAGGAAATTGGAGCAGGAAGAATGTACAAACCCCATACTGACAGCACCTGTGGTCAGGATCGGACCTGGGTCTTTGGCGTTGTAAGGCAGTAGCTCTACCACTGCACCACTGCGCCACCACAATGTTATAAGGATGGATTCGTCATTGCAATTCTGGGACTAGCTCCTTGGCCACATGGAGGAGATGTAAAGACAGAGTCGCAACTGAGGAGACATACAAAGTGTTCATTCCAGTGGGATGCATTCAGCTTTCAGTTCATTCAGTAAGTTGCAAATAAATTGGATATAATTGTCAGTGTTCTGACAACATAACCTGAGTGGGTGGAAAGGAGGGGGGGGGGGGTGAGATGGGGGGGGGGGGTGAGATGGGGGGAAGTGGAGGAGGGCAATGAATATAAACACAGCCAACAATGGATGACTTTGAATGTGGAATGCCAGCGTCTGTAAGGTAGCAACACCACCGCTGCCCCACTGTGCCACCCACTGTGTCCTCTCATTTAAGACACCCGTTTCACTATTGGCCATGACCTGAGTATACTTGGGGGTGGCATTAACAGGTTAATTGTGTCCTTCCTATAGTGTGGTGACCAGGACTACACACAAAACTCCAAGTGCGACCTAACCAATGATTTGTACCACTTTAACATGATGTCCCAACAATTGTACGCGTTGCTTCACCCCGTGAAGGCGAGCATGCCATATGCCGTCCTCCCCACCCTGTCCAGATGTGCTTACATTTTCAGAGACCTGAACGTTATCTCAGTTCAACAACACCGTGCCCTGGTTTAATTCTCAAAATGCATCACTTCACACTTGCCTATGAGTTAAATTCCATCTGCCATTCCTTGTCTACTTTTCCAGTTGATCTACATCTTGTAACCTAAGATAACCTTCTTCACTAAATGCTGGAGTAACTCAGTGTGACAGGCAGCATCTCTGGAGAGAAGGAATGAGTGATGTTTCGGGTCGAGACCCTTCTTCAGACTGCCTGAAACATCACCCATTCCTTCTCTCCAGAGATGCTGCCTGTCCCGCTGAGTTACTCCAGCATTTTGTGTCTATCTTCAGTTTAAACCATCATCTGCAGTCCCTTCCTACACATAACCTTCACCGTCCACGATATCACCAATTTTGATGTCATCTGCAAACCTACTAAATGTATCAATGTATCAACATCTTTCTGATATTGGATGTTGTATTGGCTGTCCTCTTCTATATCGAAGTGCCTATAAATCCTCTCCTGGGTTTTCATTCCCGATAAATCCTTCTTTATTTTCTCTCCAGAATGCACCATTTAATGTTCTACCCAAATTTCTTGTTTAACCCCTATGAAGGCAAAGTCAGTGCCAAAGAATGCAAACAGTGCTAATTCTTTTCTTCGATTTATTTGAAAATGGTGTATAATGTGCCTGCCAGGTATTATTTCCCCACCTGTAACACTGAAAGATTGTTCCATCTGATAAAATCTGAACAATGGCTCTCAGTGCTTGATGTTTATGCTTCCGCTTGTTCCTCAATACCTCTTTTCTATCAACACGGAAGGAGTTCATGAACTACTTTTACAAATGGTGGAGTAAACTATCCCCAACGTTGCCAAATGTACTCTAAATGCAGGGATCTTACTTTTTGTGACATAGAAGGCCACACAGTCCATAGGGCTAATACTAGCAACCAGCGGAGCAATTCCACCAGTTCCCTCCCTCCTCATTTCCCTTTTCCCCTGCAATTTATTCTCACCCATGCACCGATAAACTCCCTTATGATTCTTTTGCCAAAGAATTCAGTTACTGTTGCTTGCTGCTTATCTTTTCTCACTCCTCAGAAACCTTTAATGTCGTTGCACTTCTACCTGGTTTCAGAGCTAGTGAAAAGTCCATTTGCTGATAATACCTCGAGATCATCGAACAACAGGAATGGATTTTATTTTAAAAACTGCAAATGTTTAAAAGCTGAATTAAAAACAGAAAATCAAGCGTCACATGTCAAGAGTGTTTTATTGTCATGTGTCCCAAACAGAACAATGAAATTCTTACTTGCAGCAGCACAACAGAATATGTAAACATGGTAAACTGTAAACAATATAATAAACAAAAAAAGACATGTATGTATGTATGTATGTATTCACAAAATGCTGGAGTAACTCAGCAGGTCAGGCAGCATCTCAGGAGAGAAGGAATGGGTAACGTTTCAGGTCGAGACTCTTCTTCAGACTGATGTCAGGGGGGCGGGACAAAGGAAGGATATAGGTCCTTATTGCATCTGCTGCACTAGATGTCAACTTCTTTACATCGGCGAAACCAAACGCAGGCTTGGCGATCGTTTCGCTCAACACCTTCACTCAGTCTGCCTTAACCAACCTGATCTCCCGGTGGCTGAGCACTTCAACTCCCCCTCCCACTCCCAGTCTGACCTTTCTATCATGGGCCTCCACCAGTGCCATAGTGAGGCCCACTGGAAATTGGAGGAACAGCACCTCATATTTCGCCTGGGCAGCTTGCAGCCCAGCGGTATGAACATCGACTTCTCCATTCCAGACCTATGCATGCATGTATGCATGTATGCATGTATGCGTGTATGCGTGTATGCGTGTATGCGTGTATGCGTGTATGCGTGTATGCGTGTATGCGTGTATGCATGTATAAACAAACATTAGCCAATGTTGAGGGAACTTGCATGTGATGGTGTTACCAGGCTTCCCGATTTGCAATTCTTCAATCCTTTTTTCTCACACCTTTGGATTTTTCATCTCTGGCCTTTGTCTAACCATCTTCCTATCAAACCTCCCCTTGTCTGTGTTCATTTATTACCTGTCACACTTTCTTCAATTTTCTCCCCCCCCCTACAATCAGTCTGACTAGAGGTTCTAACCCAAAACATCACCTATCCATGGGACTATCCGTGGGCTAAGCAATTCGAGGATGTGCTTTCACACTGATTAACACTTGGCTCACCAAACAAAAGACCCTGATATTTGAGCAAAATGCAGTGAGTCTCTCTGCACTGGTTGAGCTCTCCAACCCATGAGACCCCTACCTCACTGCTTTTTCCTCCAGAACACACACTGCCTGTCGCTTATTCCAACTTGCTTCCATCTTTGAGACCCTGCCTGTCACTGCTGCCTCTCTCAGGACAACTGTCCTGGGCCACCTCCCCAGGGACCCAAACCCCCACAGCTCCCTCTTCCGATGATCATTTGGAGGGTTGTGGTGGGACTCGTGGGTCAACTGCAGCCATTCCTGGGGGAATCTGGACTAGATTTTTATCGCTCTTGATCTTCTTAAGTAGTAACAGATGGTCAGATGACTTTGCAGCCAATAAACCACTTCTAAAAGGCGCTCATTGTTGGAATCACAGCAGTAAACACAGCATTAAATTTCAGCACAGCAAGCTCCCACAAGTAGGAGATTTGATAATGACCAGATCATTTGTGACAAAGTTTGTAAATGAGGAATAACCTTTGAACAAAAGCACCAGAAAAAAACTCCCCTCTTTTCTTCAAATTAGAGCCATAATACATCTCTTATCTCACCAGAGAGACAGACGGTGCATGGATTTAATTTTTGAAGACAGCAGGTTCTTAGAAGTGCCTTGGGAGTACCAAGCCTGTCTTAGAACATAAGACCAAGAAGTGGCAGTGGGAGTAGGCTATTCAGCCCCTTTAGCCTGCCCTGCTATTTAATACAATCATGGCTGACCTGCCCCAGGACTCAATTCCTCTCTCGTGCCAGTTTTCTAAACTTCTCGATTCCCTGATCTTTCAAAAGTATATCTACTTCCTCTCTAAATACCTCCAATAATCCAGCGTCCGCAGGTCACAGGAGATGGTGGATTTTATGCCATTTTACATAAACAGGGCCACAGATAACAGATGCTGTTAAATGTATCACTGCACGTGGTAAATTTAAGAAAAGCAAGAGAAAACTACTGGAAGTTGCTGGAAGTCTCTGGATTTAGCAGCTGTTATTGGTCGTCTCCCTTGGCTATGTCATTCACACCACTTGTTCTCAATCTTCAGCTGTCTCTCTGTTCCTTAAATAGACACGGACAGTCTAACTCAATTTGAGAGGGGGGTCTGAAAAACTTTACAGTAAACTCATTCACAGAGAATTTAATCCAAGTAACATTGTGGTCAGTATCATAAGATGTTTTTCTTTTAATGCCACTTTTCTGTTAAAGGCAATCACAAAGGAGTTGATGGATCATAAACATTTGGACGAGCAAAATATTTTCCTACCAGCACCAGTGTCAATACTCCACCTTGGAGTATTTCATTGAGATATATATATATATATAGACTGAGCAGGTCATATTAGCACATGTAAAAAGTGTGCAAAGAAGCGTGACACAGCACACAACAATCAGAACAATTGGCAATCGCCTTCAGCAGGATAGGTAAGCAACCTTTT